>NC_134516.1:39188141-39502134 GCF_027942865.1 Odontesthes bonariensis | reverse complement strand
TGAAATAGGTACCAAATGACTCCAAATGGCCTGAAACGTGCTCCTAACAACTTTCCCCAGGGTCCTCTTTGGCTGTGGGACTTAGGAACTTTTCGAGAAAATCGAGTTCCACTCATTTCAATGGCGAAACGGTTTTTGCCGATTATCTCGGGAACGAAAGGTCGTAGAGACTCGGAGATGACTTCCGTCAGACATAATACGACCCTTGTGAACACGCTCGACTTGTCCCCGAGTCTCTACGACCTTCCGTTCCTGAGATATAAGCAAAACAAAGTTGTTTCCGGTCGTAGCTCCGCCCCCGTGGCTCCACCCCCCATGGTTCAAAGGTCAGTGGATAGCCCCTGTCCTGCTGAATCCGAGGATGTGTGTATCTTGTCTATGCCACCTTCCTATCAGGACTTATTGCCTCTTAAGCTTATGCCGGGGTTCGGCATCCGGGGTTTTAGCCCCTTATCCTAACCCTTACCCTAACCCTAACCCTAACCCTAACCCTAACCCTAACCCAACCCCAACCCTAACCCTAACCCTAACCCTAAGGGAGTGCTTGTGTACATAATACTTACCTGGAACTAGGGTTTTTGACTGTGGGACTTGGTGAAAATTTTGGGAAATTTACCAAGTATTTTGTCAAAAATCATGTGTCCGAAATAGGTACCAAATGACTCCAAATGGCCTGAAACGTGCTCCTAACAACTTTCCCCAGGGTCCTCTTTGGCTGTGGGACTTAGGAACTTTTCGAGAAAATCGAGTTCCACTCATTTCAATGGCGAAACGGTTTTTGCCGATTATCTCGGGAACGAAAGGTCGTAGAGACTCGGAGATGACTTCCGTCAGACATAATACGACCCTTGTGAACACGCTCGACTTGTCCCCGAGTCTCTACGACCTTCCGTTCCTGAGATATAAGCAAAACAAAGTTGTTTCCGGTCGTAGCTCCGCCCCCGTGGCTCCACCCCCCATGGTTCAAAGGTCAGTGGATAGCCCCTGTCCTGCTGAATCCGAGGATGTGTGTATCTTGTCTATGCCACCTTCCTATCAGGACTTATTGCCTCTTAAGCTTATGCCGGGGTTCGGCATCCGGGGTTTTAGCCCCTTATCCTAACCCTAACCCTAACCCTAACCCTAACCCTAACCCAACCCCAACCCTAACCCTAACCCTAACCCTAAGGGAGTGCTTGTGTACATAATACTTACCTGGAACTAGGGTTTTTGACTGTGGGACTTGGTGAAAATTTTGGGAAATTTACCAAGTATTTTGTCAAAAATCATGTGTCCGAAATAGGTACCAAATGACTCCAAATGGCCTGAAACGTGCTCCTAACAACTTTCCCCAGGGTCCTCTTTGGCTGTGGGACTTAGGAACTTTTCGAGAAAATCGAGTTCCACTCATTTCAATGGCGAAACGGTTTTTGCCGATTATCTCGGGAACGAAAGGTCGTAGAGACTCGGAGATGACTTCCGTCAGACATAATACGACCCTTGTGAACACGCTCGACTTGTCCCCGAGTCTCTACGACCTTCCGTTCCTGAGATATAAGCAAAACAAAGTTGTTTCCGGTCGTAGCTCCGCCCCCGTGGCTCCACCCCCCATGGTTCAAAGGTCAGTGGATAGCCCCTGTCCTGCTGAATCCGAGGATGTGTGTATCTTGTCTATGCCACCTTCCTATCAGGACTTATTGCCTCTTAAGCTTATGCCGGGGTTCGGCATCCGGGGTTTTAGCCCCTTATCCTAACCCTAACCCTAACCCCCTAACCCTAACCCCCTAACCCTAACCCTAACCCTAACCCTAACCCTAACCCTAACCCTAACCCTTACCCTAACCCTAACCCTAACCCTAACCCTAACCCTAACCCAACCCCAACCCTAACCCTAACCCTAACCCTAAGGGAGTGCTTGTGTACATAATACTTACCTGGAACTAGGGTTTTTGACTGTGGGACTTGGTGAAAATTTTGGGAAATTTACCAAGTATTTTGTCAAAAATCATGTGTCCGAAATAGGTACCAAATGACTCCAAATGGCCTGAAACGTGCTCCTAACAACTTTCCCCAGGGTCCTCTTTGGCTGTGGGACTTAGGAACTTTTCGAGAAAATCGAGTTCCACTCATTTCAATGGCGAAACGGTTTTTGCCGATTATCTCGGGAACGAAAGGTCGTAGAGACTCGGAGATGACTTCCGTCAGACATAATACGACCCTTGTGAACACGCTCGACTTGTCCCCGAGTCTCTACGACCTTCCGTTCCTGAGATATAAGCAAAACAAAGTTGTTTCCGGTCGTAGCTCCGCCCCCGTGGCTCCACCCCCCATGGTTCAAAGGTCAGTGGATAGCCCCTGTCCTGCTGAATCCGAGGATGTGTGTATCTTGTCTATGCCACCTTCCTATCAGGACTTATTGCCTCTTAAGCTTATGCCGGGGTTCGGCATCCGGGGTTTTAGCCCCTTATCCTAACCCTTACCCTAACCCTAACCCTAACCCTAACCCTAACCCTAACCCAACCCCAACCCTAACCCTAACCCTAACCCTAAGGGAGTGCTTGTGTACATAATACTTACCTGGAACTAGGGTTTTTGACTGTGGGACTTGGTGAAAATTTTGGGAAATTTACCAAGTATTTTGTCAAAAATCATGTGTCCGAAATAGGTACCAAATGACTCCAAATGGCCTGAAACGTGCTCCTAACAACTTTCCCCAGGGTCCTCTTTGGCTGTGGGACTTAGGAACTTTTCGAGAAAATCGAGTTCCACTCATTTCAATGGCGAAACGGTTTTTGCCGATTATCTCGGGAACGAAAGGTCGTAGAGACTCGGAGATGACTTCCGTCAGACATAATACGACCCTTGTGAACACGCTCGACTTGTCCCCGAGTCTCTACGACCTTCCGTTCCTGAGATATAAGCAAAACAAAGTTGTTTCCGGTCGTAGCTCCGCCCCCGTGGCTCCACCCCCCATGGTTCAAAGGTCAGTGGATAGCCCCTGTCCTGCTGAATCCGAGGATGTGTGTATCTTGTCTATGCCACCTTCCTATCAGGACTTATTGCCTCTTAAGCTTATGCCGGGGTTCGGCATCCGGGGTTTTAGCCCCTTATCCTAACCCTAACCCTAACCCCCTAACCCTAACCCCCTAACCCTAACCCTAACCCTAACCCTAACCCTAACCCTAACCCTAACCCTTACCCTAACCCTAACCCTAACCCTAACCCTAACCCTAACCCAACCCCAACCCTAACCCTAACCCTAACCCTAAGGGAGTGCTTGTGTACATAATACTTACCTGGAACTAGGGTTTTTGACTGTGGGACTTGGTGAAAATTTTGGGAAATTTACCAAGTATTTTGTCAAAAATCATGTGTCCGAAATAGGTACCAAATGACTCCAAATGGCCTGAAACGTGCTCCTAACAACTTTCCCCAGGGTCCTCTTTGGCTGTGGGACTTAGGAACTTTTCGAGAAAATCGAGTTCCACTCATTTCAATGGCGAAACGGTTTTTGCCGATTATCTCGGGAACGAAAGGTCGTAGAGACTCGGAGATGACTTCCGTCAGACATAATACGACCCTTGTGAACACGCTCGACTTGTCCCCGAGTCTCTACGACCTTCCGTTCCTGAGATATAAGCAAAACAAAGTTGTTTCCGGTCGTAGCTCCGCCCCCGTGGCTCCACCCCCCATGGTTCAAAGGTCAGTGGATAGCCCCTGTCCTGCTGAATCCGAGGATGTGTGTATCTTGTCTATGCCACCTTCCTATCAGGACTTATTGCCTCTTAAGCTTATGCCGGGGTTCGGCATCCGGGGTTTTAGCCCCTTATCCTAACCCTTACCCTAACCCTAACCCTAACCCTAACCCTAACCCTAACCCAACCCCAACCCTAACCCTAACCCTAACCCTAAGGGAGTGCTTGTGTACATAATACTTACCTGGAACTAGGGTTTTTGACTGTGGGACTTGGTGAAAATTTTGGGAAATTTACCAAGTATTTTGTCAAAAATCATGTGTCCGAAATAGGTACCAAATGACTCCAAATGGCCTGAAACGTGCTCCTAACAACTTTCCCCAGGGTCCTCTTTGGCTGTGGGACTTAGGAACTTTTCGAGAAAATCGAGTTCCACTCATTTCAATGGCGAAACGGTTTTTGCCGATTATCTCGGGAACGAAAGGTCGTAGAGACTCGGAGATGACTTCCGTCAGACATAATACGACCCTTGTGAACACGCTCGACTTGTCCCCGAGTCTCTACGACCTTCCGTTCCTGAGATATAAGCAAAACAAAGTTGTTTCCGGTCGTAGCTCCGCCCCCGTGGCTCCACCCCCCATGGTTCAAAGGTCAGTGGATAGCCCCTGTCCTGCTGAATCCGAGGATGTGTGTATCTTGTCTATGCCACCTTCCTATCAGGACTTATTGCCTCTTAAGCTTATGCCGGGGTTCGGCATCCGGGGTTTTAGCCCCTTATCCTAACCCTAACCCTAACCCCCTAACCCTAACCCCCTAACCCTAACCCTAACCCTAACCCTAACCCTAACCCTAACCCTAACCCTTACCCTAACCCTAACCCTAACCCTAACCCTAACCCTAACCCAACCCCAACCCTAACCCTAACCCTAACCCTAAGGGAGTGCTTGTGTACATAATACTTACCTGGAACTAGGGTTTTTGACTGTGGGACTTGGTGAAAATTTTGGGAAATTTACCAAGTATTTTGTCAAAAATCATGTGTCCGAAATAGGTACCAAATGACTCCAAATGGCCTGAAACGTGCTCCTAACAACTTTCCCCAGGGTCCTCTTTGGCTGTGGGACTTAGGAACTTTTCGAGAAAATCGAGTTCCACTCATTTCAATGGCGAAACGGTTTTTGCCGATTATCTCGGGAACGAAAGGTCGTAGAGACTCGGAGATGACTTCCGTCAGACATAATACGACCCTTGTGAACACGCTCGACTTGTCCCCGAGTCTCTACGACCTTCCGTTCCTGAGATATAAGCAAAACAAAGTTGTTTCCGGTCGTAGCTCCGCCCCCGTGGCTCCACCCCCCATGGTTCAAAGGTCAGTGGATAGCCCCTGTCCTGCTGAATCCGAGGATGTGTGTATCTTGTCTATGCCACCTTCCTATCAGGACTTATTGCCTCTTAAGCTTATGCCGGGGTTCGGCATCCGGGGTTTTAGCCCCTTATCCTAACCCTTACCCTAACCCTAACCCTAACCCTAACCCTAACCCTAACCCAACCCCAACCCTAACCCTAACCCTAACCCTAAGGGAGTGCTTGTGTACATAATACTTACCTGGAACTAGGGTTTTTGACTGTGGGACTTGGTGAAAATTTTGGGAAATTTACCAAGTATTTTGTCAAAAATCATGTGTCCGAAATAGGTACCAAATGACTCCAAATGGCCTGAAACGTGCTCCTAACAACTTTCCCCAGGGTCCTCTTTGGCTGTGGGACTTAGGAACTTTTCGAGAAAATCGAGTTCCACTCATTTCAATGGCGAAACGGTTTTTGCCGATTATCTCGGGAACGAAAGGTCGTAGAGACTCGGAGATGACTTCCGTCAGACATAATACGACCCTTGTGAACACGCTCGACTTGTCCCCGAGTCTCTACGACCTTCCGTTCCTGAGATATAAGCAAAACAAAGTTGTTTCCGGTCGTAGCTCCGCCCCCGTGGCTCCACCCCCCATGGTTCAAAGGTCAGTGGATAGCCCCTGTCCTGCTGAATCCGAGGATGTGTGTATCTTGTCTATGCCACCTTCCTATCAGGACTTATTGCCTCTTAAGCTTATGCCGGGGTTCGGCATCCGGGGTTTTAGCCCCTTATCCTAACCCTAACCCTAACCCCCTAACCCTAACCCCCTAACCCTAACCCTAACCCTAACCCTAACCCTAACCCTAACCCTAACCCTTACCCTAACCCTAACCCTAACCCTAACCCTAACCCTAACCCAACCCCAACCCTAACCCTAACCCTAACCCTAAGGGAGTGCTTGTGTACATAATACTTACCTGGAACTAGGGTTTTTGACTGTGGGACTTGGTGAAAATTTTGGGAAATTTACCAAGTATTTTGTCAAAAATCATGTGTCCGAAATAGGTACCAAATGACTCCAAATGGCCTGAAACGTGCTCCTAACAACTTTCCCCAGGGTCCTCTTTGGCTGTGGGACTTAGGAACTTTTCGAGAAAATCGAGTTCCACTCATTTCAATGGCGAAACGGTTTTTGCCGATTATCTCGGGAACGAAAGGTCGTAGAGACTCGGAGATGACTTCCGTCAGACATAATACGACCCTTGTGAACACGCTCGACTTGTCCCCGAGTCTCTACGACCTTCCGTTCCTGAGATATAAGCAAAACAAAGTTGTTTCCGGTCGTAGCTCCGCCCCCGTGGCTCCACCCCCCATGGTTCAAAGGTCAGTGGATAGCCCCTGTCCTGCTGAATCCGAGGATGTGTGTATCTTGTCTATGCCACCTTCCTATCAGGACTTATTGCCTCTTAAGCTTATGCCGGGGTTCGGCATCCGGGGTTTTAGCCCCTTATCCTAACCCTTACCCTAACCCTAACCCTAACCCTAACCCTAACCCTAACCCAACCCCAACCCTAACCCTAACCCTAACCCTAAGGGAGTGCTTGTGTACATAATACTTACCTGGAACTAGGGTTTTTGACTGTGGGACTTGGTGAAAATTTTGGGAAATTTACCAAGTATTTTGTCAAAAATCATGTGTCCGAAATAGGTACCAAATGACTCCAAATGGCCTGAAACGTGCTCCTAACAACTTTCCCCAGGGTCCTCTTTGGCTGTGGGACTTAGGAACTTTTCGAGAAAATCGAGTTCCACTCATTTCAATGGCGAAACGGTTTTTGCCGATTATCTCGGGAACGAAAGGTCGTAGAGACTCGGAGATGACTTCCGTCAGACATAATACGACCCTTGTGAACACGCTCGACTTGTCCCCGAGTCTCTACGACCTTCCGTTCCTGAGATATAAGCAAAACAAAGTTGTTTCCGGTCGTAGCTCCGCCCCCGTGGCTCCACCCCCCATGGTTCAAAGGTCAGTGGATAGCCCCTGTCCTGCTGAATCCGAGGATGTGTGTATCTTGTCTATGCCACCTTCCTATCAGGACTTATTGCCTCTTAAGCTTATGCCGGGGTTCGGCATCCGGGGTTTTAGCCCCTTATCCTAACCCTAACCCTAACCCCCTAACCCTAACCCCCTAACCCTAACCCTAACCCTAACCCTAACCCTAACCCTAACCCTAACCCTTACCCTAACCCTAACCCTAACCCTAACCCTAACCCTAACCCAACCCCAACCCTAACCCTAACCCTAACCCTAAGGGAGTGCTTGTGTACATAATACTTACCTGGAACTAGGGTTTTTGACTGTGGGACTTGGTGAAAATTTTGGGAAATTTACCAAGTATTTTGTCAAAAATCATGTGTCCGAAATAGGTACCAAATGACTCCAAATGGCCTGAAACGTGCTCCTAACAACTTTCCCCAGGGTCCTCTTTGGCTGTGGGACTTAGGAACTTTTCGAGAAAATCGAGTTCCACTCATTTCAATGGCGAAACGGTTTTTGCCGATTATCTCGGGAACGAAAGGTCGTAGAGACTCGGAGATGACTTCCGTCAGACATAATACGACCCTTGTGAACACGCTCGACTTGTCCCCGAGTCTCTACGACCTTCCGTTCCTGAGATATAAGCAAAACAAAGTTGTTTCCGGTCGTAGCTCCGCCCCCGTGGCTCCACCCCCCATGGTTCAAAGGTCAGTGGATAGCCCCTGTCCTGCTGAATCCGAGGATGTGTGTATCTTGTCTATGCCACCTTCCTATCAGGACTTATTGCCTCTTAAGCTTATGCCGGGGTTCGGCATCCGGGGTTTTAGCCCCTTATCCTAACCCTTACCCTAACCCTAACCCTAACCCTAACCCTAACCCTAACCCAACCCCAACCCTAACCCTAACCCTAACCCTAAGGGAGTGCTTGTGTACATAATACTTACCTGGAACTAGGGTTTTTGACTGTGGGACTTGGTGAAAATTTTGGGAAATTTACCAAGTATTTTGTCAAAAATCATGTGTCCGAAATAGGTACCAAATGACTCCAAATGGCCTGAAACGTGCTCCTAACAACTTTCCCCAGGGTCCTCTTTGGCTGTGGGACTTAGGAACTTTTCGAGAAAATCGAGTTCCACTCATTTCAATGGCGAAACGGTTTTTGCCGATTATCTCGGGAACGAAAGGTCGTAGAGACTCGGAGATGACTTCCGTCAGACATAATACGACCCTTGTGAACACGCTCGACTTGTCCCCGAGTCTCTACGACCTTCCGTTCCTGAGATATAAGCAAAACAAAGTTGTTTCCGGTCGTAGCTCCGCCCCCGTGGCTCCACCCCCCATGGTTCAAAGGTCAGTGGATAGCCCCTGTCCTGCTGAATCCGAGGATGTGTGTATCTTGTCTATGCCACCTTCCTATCAGGACTTATTGCCTCTTAAGCTTATGCCGGGGTTCGGCATCCGGGGTTTTAGCCCCTTATCCTAACCCTAACCCTAACCCCCTAACCCTAACCCCCTAACCCTAACCCTAACCCTAACCCTAACCCTAACCCTAACCCTAACCCTTACCCTAACCCTAACCCTAACCCTAACCCTAACCCTAACCCAACCCCAACCCTAACCCTAACCCTAACCCTAAGGGAGTGCTTGTGTACATAATACTTACCTGGAACTAGGGTTTTTGACTGTGGGACTTGGTGAAAATTTTGGGAAATTTACCAAGTATTTTGTCAAAAATCATGTGTCCGAAATAGGTACCAAATGACTCCAAATGGCCTGAAACGTGCTCCTAACAACTTTCCCCAGGGTCCTCTTTGGCTGTGGGACTTAGGAACTTTTCGAGAAAATCGAGTTCCACTCATTTCAATGGCGAAACGGTTTTTGCCGATTATCTCGGGAACGAAAGGTCGTAGAGACTCGGAGATGACTTCCGTCAGACATAATACGACCCTTGTGAACACGCTCGACTTGTCCCCGAGTCTCTACGACCTTCCGTTCCTGAGATATAAGCAAAACAAAGTTGTTTCCGGTCGTAGCTCCGCCCCCGTGGCTCCACCCCCCATGGTTCAAAGGTCAGTGGATAGCCCCTGTCCTGCTGAATCCGAGGATGTGTGTATCTTGTCTATGCCACCTTCCTATCAGGACTTATTGCCTCTTAAGCTTATGCCGGGGTTCGGCATCCGGGGTTTTAGCCCCTTATCCTAACCCTTACCCTAACCCTAACCCTAACCCTAACCCTAACCCTAACCCAACCCCAACCCTAACCCTAACCCTAACCCTAAGGGAGTGCTTGTGTACATAATACTTACCTGGAACTAGGGTTTTTGACTGTGGGACTTGGTGAAAATTTTGGGAAATTTACCAAGTATTTTGTCAAAAATCATGTGTCCGAAATAGGTACCAAATGACTCCAAATGGCCTGAAACGTGCTCCTAACAACTTTCCCCAGGGTCCTCTTTGGCTGTGGGACTTAGGAACTTTTCGAGAAAATCGAGTTCCACTCATTTCAATGGCGAAACGGTTTTTGCCGATTATCTCGGGAACGAAAGGTCGTAGAGACTCGGAGATGACTTCCGTCAGACATAATACGACCCTTGTGAACACGCTCGACTTGTCCCCGAGTCTCTACGACCTTCCGTTCCTGAGATATAAGCAAAACAAAGTTGTTTCCGGTCGTAGCTCCGCCCCCGTGGCTCCACCCCCCATGGTTCAAAGGTCAGTGGATAGCCCCTGTCCTGCTGAATCCGAGGATGTGTGTATCTTGTCTATGCCACCTTCCTATCAGGACTTATTGCCTCTTAAGCTTATGCCGGGGTTCGGCATCCGGGGTTTTAGCCCCTTATCCTAACCCTAACCCTAACCCCCTAACCCTAACCCCCTAACCCTAACCCTAACCCTAACCCTAACCCTAACCCTAACCCTAACCCTTACCCTAACCCTAACCCTAACCCTAACCCTAACCCTAACCCAACCCCAACCCTAACCCTAACCCTAACCCTAAGGGAGTGCTTGTGTACATAATACTTACCTGGAACTAGGGTTTTTGACTGTGGGACTTGGTGAAAATTTTGGGAAATTTACCAAGTATTTTGTCAAAAATCATGTGTCCGAAATAGGTACCAAATGACTCCAAATGGCCTGAAACGTGCTCCTAACAACTTTCCCCAGGGTCCTCTTTGGCTGTGGGACTTAGGAACTTTTCGAGAAAATCGAGTTCCACTCATTTCAATGGCGAAACGGTTTTTGCCGATTATCTCGGGAACGAAAGGTCGTAGAGACTCGGAGATGACTTCCGTCAGACATAATACGACCCTTGTGAACACGCTCGACTTGTCCCCGAGTCTCTACGACCTTCCGTTCCTGAGATATAAGCAAAACAAAGTTGTTTCCGGTCGTAGCTCCGCCCCCGTGGCTCCACCCCCCATGGTTCAAAGGTCAGTGGATAGCCCCTGTCCTGCTGAATCCGAGGATGTGTGTATCTTGTCTATGCCACCTTCCTATCAGGACTTATTGCCTCTTAAGCTTATGCCGGGGTTCGGCATCCGGGGTTTTAGCCCCTTATCCTAACCCTTACCCTAACCCTAACCCTAACCCTAACCCTAACCCTAACCCAACCCCAACCCTAACCCTAACCCTAACCCTAAGGGAGTGCTTGTGTACATAATACTTACCTGGAACTAGGGTTTTTGACTGTGGGACTTGGTGAAAATTTTGGGAAATTTACCAAGTATTTTGTCAAAAATCATGTGTCCGAAATAGGTACCAAATGACTCCAAATGGCCTGAAACGTGCTCCTAACAACTTTCCCCAGGGTCCTCTTTGGCTGTGGGACTTAGGAACTTTTCGAGAAAATCGAGTTCCACTCATTTCAATGGCGAAACGGTTTTTGCCGATTATCTCGGGAACGAAAGGTCGTAGAGACTCGGAGATGACTTCCGTCAGACATAATACGACCCTTGTGAACACGCTCGACTTGTCCCCGAGTCTCTACGACCTTCCGTTCCTGAGATATAAGCAAAACAAAGTTGTTTCCGGTCGTAGCTCCGCCCCCGTGGCTCCACCCCCCATGGTTCAAAGGTCAGTGGATAGCCCCTGTCCTGCTGAATCCGAGGATGTGTGTATCTTGTCTATGCCACCTTCCTATCAGGACTTATTGCCTCTTAAGCTTATGCCGGGGTTCGGCATCCGGGGTTTTAGCCCCTTATCCTAACCCTAACCCTAACCCTAACCCTAACCCTAACCCTAACCCTAACCCTAACCCTAACCCTAACCCTAACCCTTACCCTAACCCTAACCCTAACCCTAACCCTAACCCTAACCCAACCCCAACCCTAACCCTAACCCTAACCCTAAGGGAGTGCTTGTGTACATAATACTTACCTGGAACTAGGGTTTTTGACTGTGGGACTTGGTGAAAATTTTGGGAAATTTACCAAGTATTTTGTCAAAAATCATGTGTCCGAAATAGGTACCAAATGACTCCAAATGGCCTGAAACGTGCTCCTAACAACTTTCCCCAGGGTCCTCTTTGGCTGTGGGACTTAGGAACTTTTCGAGAAAATCGAGTTCCACTCATTTCAATGGCGAAACGGTTTTTGCCGATTATCTCGGGAACGAAAGGTCGTAGAGACTCGGAGATGACTTCCGTCAGACATAATACGACCCTTGTGAACACGCTCGACTTGTCCCCGAGTCTCTACGACCTTCCGTTCCTGAGATATAAGCAAAACAAAGTTGTTTCCGGTCGTAGCTCCGCCCCCGTGGCTCCACCCCCCATGGTTCAAAGGTCAGTGGATAGCCCCTGTCCTGCTGAATCCGAGGATGTGTGTATCTTGTCTATGCCACCTTCCTATCAGGACTTATTGCCTCTTAAGCTTATGCCGGGGTTCGGCATCCGGGGTTTTAGCCCCTTATCCTAACCCTAACCCTAACCCTAACCCTAACCCTAACCCCCTAACCCTAACCCCCTAACCCTAACCCTAACCCTAACCCTAACCCTAACCCTAACCCTTACCCTAACCCTAACCCTAACCCTAACCCTAACCCTAACCCAACCCCAACCCTAACCCTAACCCTAACCCTAAGGGAGTGCTTGTGTACATAATACTTACCTGGAACTAGGGTTTTTGACTGTGGGACTTGGTGAAAATTTTGGGAAATTTACCAAGTATTTTGTCAAAAATCATGTGTCCGAAATAGGTACCAAATGACTCCAAATGGCCTGAAACGTGCTCCTAACAACTTTCCCCAGGGTCCTCTTTGGCTGTGGGACTTAGGAACTTTTCGAGAAAATCGAGTTCCACTCATTTCAATGGCGAAACGGTTTTTGCCGATTATCTCGGGAACGAAAGGTCGTAGAGACTCGGAGATGACTTCCGTCAGACATAATACGACCCTTGTGAACACGCTCGACTTGTCCCCGAGTCTCTACGACCTTCCGTTCCTGAGATATAAGCAAAACAAAGTTGTTTCCGGTCGTAGCTCCGCCCCCGTGGCTCCACCCCCCATGGTTCAAAGGTCAGTGGATAGCCCCTGTCCTGCTGAATCCGAGGATGTGTGTATCTTGTCTATGCCACCTTCCTATCAGGACTTATTGCCTCTTAAGCTTATGCCGGGGTTCGGCATCCGGGGTTTTAGCCCCTTATCCTTACCCTAACCCTGAGCCTAACCCCAACCCCAACCCTAACCCCTTACCCTAACCCTAACCCCTTACCCTAACCCTAACCCTAACCCTTTCCCACGGCCTCCTGAGTTACCCCAAGACCATCCCAGCACACGCAGCAACCATCAGTTAGGTCCTGAGCGACAGTGCACTTCCCTTGGCACCTATACCAAACTCCATGGTGGTTGAACAGGAGTCCGAACTGGGACATCACGTAGGAGGGGGCCATTGAGCCTAACCCCAACCCTAACCGGGCATAGGGGAGTGCTTGTGTACGTAATACTTACCTGGAACTAGGGTTTTTGACTGAGGGACTTGGTAAAAATTTTGGAAAATTGACCAAGTATTTTGTCAAAAATCATGCGTCCAAAATAGGTACCAATTGACTCCAAATGGCCTGAAACGTGCTCCTAACAACTTTCCCCAGGGTCCTTTTTGGCTGTGGGACTTAGGAACTTTTTGCGAAAATCGCGTTCCATTCATTTCAATGCGGAATCGGTTTTTGCTGATTATCTCGGGAACGGAAGATCATAGAGACTCGGAAGTGACTTCCGTCAGACATAATACGACCCTTGTGAACACGCCTGACTTGTCCCCATGTCTCTACGACCTTCCGTTCCGGAGATATAAGGAAAACAAAGTTGTTTCCGGGCGTAGCTCCGCCCCCTTGACTCCGCCCCCAAAGGTTATTGTGTCAGTGGATAGCCCTTGTCCTGCTGAATCCGAGGATGTGTGTATCTTGTCTATGCCACCTTCCTATCAGGACTTATTGCCTCTTAAGCTTATGCCGGGGTTCGGCATCCGGGGTTTTAGCCCCTTATCCTAACCCTAACCCTAACCCTAACCCTAACCCTAACCCTAACCCTCTAACCCTAACCCTAACCCTAACCCTAACCCTAACCCTAACCCTAACCTAACCCTAACCCTAACCCTAACCCCTAACCCTAACCCTAACCCTTACCCTAACCCTAACCCTAACCCTAACCCTAACCCTAACCCTAACCCAACCCTAACCCTAACCCTAACCCTAACCCTCCTGGGGAGCCTGGGGAGGCAGCGCTCTGTCGCGGCTGGCCCCGGGCTTCCCTCTGACCCCTTGGGGAGGTCAGGGGGGCAACGCTCTGTCGGAGCTGGTCCTGCCTCTCCCTGGTGGGGATGCCTTTGACTCAGCACGGGGATCTGGGGGGTTCCGGGGGGCTATGCTTAGCGTGGCTTACCTGGGTTCCCCCTTCTCCTGGGGTTGGGTGGGGAGAGGACCTCGGCTCTTCAGCCCCAATCGGCTGGACCAGGGCAACCATGCGGTGTTAACAAATGGTCCATGCGGGTTGGGGGGTAAGTATGCGGCCCCCCTGGGTTCCAACTCTAGGAACAGCACGCAGGGTGTGGTGGTCTTGAGCGGCATGACCTTAATCGTGGCTCAGTTTTCTATGGGGATTAGCCCCGCCCACGCAGCAGCACATGCCGCACCACACACGCCTTATCTGACCTCTGGGACACTTTGGTTGTCTTGGGTCGCTTAATGCCTAGTTTAATGGAACTATTTAACTTGACTTACCTCGGTCTTCGTTTTTCGACTCGCACCGTCGTATTTCTTTTCCACTTTGCACACAATTTCCGACTACCGACCACTTACCGCTCTTCAACTGACTTCCAATAGGGATTGACCTAATTGGGCGAGGGACACACAGCGGGACATGATCACTCCCGTCTGGGCCCCCCTCGGGCGAGGGTGTCTGGTGGTAATGGCCGAAACACCTGATGACCCTGAGGTCCACCACTGAGGATGTGTCTCAAATTTAGCTAACTGACTAGGATCTCAAGTTGGACAACAGATCTGCTGACCTGTCTCCAATTTGAGAAAAACTCTCTGACACCAGACTGACACCGACCTGGACCTATATGGTCGACTCTAATCCTTTAGAAAATTCTCGCCTCAGCATACACCATCTAGGCGTCTTAGCTCGACCCCTGGAACACCATGGAATATCCAGCCGTGGTTAGCTCGGCTACCGCGAAGAGTTGAGCTCTGTTGCTTTCCAGGTTTTCAGGTAGTCTCGACATACACCATCTAGGCGTCTTAGCTCGACCCCTGAGACACCATGGAATATCCAGCCGTGGTTTGCTCGGCTACCGCGAAGAGTTGAACTCTGTTGCTTTCCAGGTTTTCAGGTAGTCTCAATAAGACCATTAGTAATATTATTCTTACAAGACGTAGATCTTGGTTCCGTATTAATGTAACAAATCGGATAACTGTTTCGACCCAACAGAGTAATGCTAAGCGCGGAGAGGTTGTCTGGTTGACAAGCGCCGGCCAGTGCCTTGCCTTTAGTTCTCTATACCAAACCGTGAGCATCGTCAGATGTCACGGGGGGAACTATCGAGATAGATTACTCACACCTAACCCCCCCCTAACCCTAACCCTAACCCTAACCCTAACCCCCTAACCCTAACCCTAACCCTTACCCTAACCCTTACCCTTACCCTTACCCAATGCCTAACCCTAACCGGACATAGGGGAGTGCTTGTGTACGTAATACTTACCTGGAACTAGGGTTTTTCACTGTGGGACTTGGTAAAAAATTTGGGAAATTTACCAAGTATTTTGTCAAAAATCATGCGTCCAAAATAGGTACCAATTGACTCCAAATGGCCTGAAACGTGCTCCTAACAACTTTCCCCAGGGTCCTTTTTGGCTGTGGGACTTAGGAACTTTTCGAGAAAATCGAGTTCCACTCATTTCAATGGCGAAACGGTTTTTGCCGATTATCTCGGGAACGAAAGGTCGTAGAGACTCGGAGATGACTTCCGTCAGACATAATTCAACCCTTGTGAACACGCCTGACTTGTCCCCATGTCTCTACGACCTTCCGTTCCTGAGATATAAGCAAAACAAAGTTGTTTCCGGTCGTAGCTCCGCCCCCGTGGCTCCGCCCCCAAAGGTTCGACTATCAGTGGGTAGCCCCTGTCCTGCTGAATCCGAGGATGTGTGTATCTAGTCTGTGCTACCTTCCTATCAGGACTTATGGCCATATGAAGGATGGTTCTCAAATGGTAGGGGGGTACCATTCGGAGTTTTGTCCCCTAACCCTAACCCTACGGACATAGGGGAGTGCTTGTGTACGTTATACTTACCTGGAAACGGAAAAAAAAAAAAAATGGAAAGCAGAAAACAAAGTTAAATTTGACACGCCTTGGTGGTCCTGTGGACTCTGGGGATTGGGTCTAGACAGCTGGTCTACTACTGCCGTACCAAACAGCAGTAGACCAGCTGGATACACCCAATCCCCAGAGTCCACAGGACCACTAGGGCACGACCAGAGTCCAAATAGTTGCACTTATCACATGTGTGGGTTTCCCACACTCATATTCTCCGAAATACAGCATTGTCGGCCTTTCTTTCCGACTTCATGCCCACTTATTGTACGAAAGTGCCGTCGGACCTTATATGGTTGGACAGATAAGGCCCTCAGCTATCCGTAGACGTTGGTTTCATGTCTCTAGCACATTCCTATCAAAAGATATGAACTTAACATCCTAACACCATTACACAGGCACGATTTTGTCAGAAAACAATTCCACCAAGTGCATTCCCATGCATGTCAGAGTCCTGTGTATGTGAGTGCGAGTGATGCATCTCTTCCAGTGAGGATCTTGGTGGAGAGCCTACACAGGTGGAGCTCATTGCCTCATCAGGGTGCTGGGAATAAAGGAGCTGCAGAGCCTTCACTCAGTAACTCCACCGGCAGTCTCTCTGGCCGGCTGTTGTACTTTACCTGTTACAAGTTATTGACTATAATCACTGTTTATGCTACTGAATCACAACTTTTTGGACAAAATAGCTTACAACCTTTCCACCAAATGCGGTCCCATGCATTTCCTATGGAAAATACATTTTATCATGAGCATTTTGTTAAAAAACCATGTCTCCAAAATAGGTACCAATCGACTCCAAATGGCCTGAAACGTGCTCCTAACAACATTCCCCAGGGTCGCTTTTGGCTGTGGGACTTATTGAAAAAAAATTAAAGCCACACTACGCTCATTTCAATGGGGAAACGGTTTATGTTGAATAACTCCCGAACGGAAGGTCCTACAGATTTGGAAAGTTGATCCGTCCCACATAATTCAGCCATGGGCTTTCCAATGGTACCCCCCACGAGTCTCTACGACATTCACTTCCGGAGTTATGGGCCAATCAGTGACAAGAATGTTAAAACGTCTATATCTCCGGAACGGAAGGTCCAAAACCTTATTCATTGGTACTGTGAGATTCAGCGGGCCCTAAAATGGGGGGGTAGCCGAAGTTTCGATGCTGTGAATCACTGTTAAGGGTACTGAATCACCACGTCAAAGGTGGCGATCAGCGACTACATTTTGCGTCATAACTCCCGAACGAAAGCTCGTAGCGACTCGGTAATGACTTCCGTCAGACATAATTCGACCCTTCTGAACACGCCTGACTTGTCCCCAGGTCTCTACGACCTTCCGTTCAGGAGATATAGGCGTTTTAACGTGATTGGCTAATAACTCCGGACCGGAAGTTCCCACCCCTTATTCATTGGTACTGCTAGATAGAGCGTCCCCGAAAATGGGGGGGTAGCCAAAGTTTCGGAGCTATGAATCACTGTTAAGGGTTCCGAATTAGACCCTCTGAAGTGGCACTCTTGCCTTATCCCTAACCCTAACCCTAACCCCCCTAACCCCCTAACCCTACCCTAACCCTAACCCTAACCCTAACCCTGTCCCCAACCTGAACCCTATTTGGGATTAAAACCATGAATAAAATAAAATAAAAAAAATTACAAACAAATTCAATGGAATACACATAATAATTGATGGGTTACTAAAAATTAATGGGTTAAAAATACCAAACAATTGAAGGGAAACAATAATTGATGGTATAAACCTCATTTATTAATAAATTAATGGATTTAAAAACAATTATTGGGAATTAAAAAACATGATTCATTAAAGGACAGATGATGGAGTACAAATATATCTTAAAAACATTTTTTGAAAAATTAATACATAGTGCAAAACATGGATTTAAAGTTGATTGGATATGGGTTAATAAAACAATTAATGGATTAAAAACAGGACAAAAAAATATATAATAAATTCAAAAACAGTCTCCTTAACACAAATATAGTTTAAAAATATTTTTTTTAAAAAACATTAAGGGTGCAAAACAGGGGTTTAAAGTTCAGTTTATTCGCCCTTTTCTTGGTTCGTAGCCTTTTCCCGCCCAAAAAAAAGGGGGCAGGCTATATAAGGAGGAGGAAAACACAGCTCCTTCAGTCTGCTGTGGTCCTTGAAGGGGAAGCATCTCACGGCCACACAAGATTCCAACTTTTTTTTGTGCCTTGCCTGAAGAAGACTCCAAGTAGTCGAAACGTCGCGATAGGCACATTTTTATTTCATTTTATTTCATTTATTAAAAAATTAAAAGACCAAAAACAAATAAAAATAAAAAAAATACAAAAAAAACAAATAAACCTTGAAAACACAAAAAACAAGTTTTGTTCAAAATTAGTTTATTGTTTCCCATTTGGAAACCCTCCCTTAGTTGTTTATTTCATTTTGTATTAACCCATTGTTTCCCAGCCTGGAAACCCTCCCTAATTTGTTTGTTTAATTTAATTCAAAACCCATAAAAACAAAACAAAAATGGAGGACTGGACAGTTGTCCAATATGGCAGGAGACGCCAGCATCTCCGCCAATTACCACGGGACCAGGGTTGCGGGAGGTTCAAAGGGTTGCAGGACCGTGCACCTTCTTCCTCCCACGGGAGGATAGTTCCACACCCACGCCCTAACCCAACCCTAACCCTAACCCTAACCCACCAAATGCGGTCCCATGCATTTCCTATGGGAAATACATTTTGTCATAAGCATTTTGTTAAAAAAAATCATGTCTTTGAAATAGGTACCAATCGACTCCAAATGGCCTGAAACGTGCTCCTTACAACATTCCCCAGGGTCCTTTTTGGCTGTGGGACTTTGTAAAAAAAAATTAAAGCCACGTTACGCTCATTTCAATGGCGAAACGGTTTTTGCAAGGTCATAGAGACTCGGAGATGACTTCCGTCAGACATAATTCGACCGCTCTGAACACGCAGGACGTGTCCCCGAGTCTCTACGACTTACGGTTCCCGAGATACAGACATTTTCACCCCAAGGAAGTGACGTATCTCCGCAAAGGAAGGTCCCACAGACAAAAAGGTGCTACCGTTGGAAAGCCCGCCTACGAATTAGTGGGGGCGGAGCATACTTTCGAGTCACTACGACCTTCCTATCAAGAGATAAATCAAAGTAACTAATCCTTTTTTGACTAATCGTGGCTAATACCCCTATTCCCTAACCCTAACCCTACCCTAACCCTAACCCTAACCCTAATGGAGACGTTAAATAGGACTTTGAAACAACAGATTCTGACAAAATGCAGAAAAAGAACCAATGGAGATGTTAAATAGGACTTTGGAGCAACAGATTCTGACAAAATGCAGAAAAAGAACCAATGGAGACGTTAAATAGGACTTTGAAGCAACAGATTCTGACAAAATGCAGAAAAAGAACCAATGCAGACGTTAAATAGGACTTTGGAGCAACAGATTCTGACAAAATGCAGAAAAAGAACCAATGGAGACGTTAAATAGGACTTTGGAGCAACAGATTCTGACAAAATGCAGAAAAAGAACCAATGGAGACGTTAAATAGGACTTTGGAGCAACAGATTCTGACAAAATGCAGAAAAGAACCAATGGAGACGTTGAATAGGACTTTGGAGCAACAGATTCTGACAAAATGCAGAAAAAGAACCAATGGAGACGTTAAATAGGAATTTGGAGCAACAAATTCTTACAAAATGCAGAAAAGAACCAATTGAGACGTTGAATAGGACTTTGGAGCAACAGATTCTGACAAAATGCAGAAAAAGAACCAATGGAGAAATTAAATAGGACTTTGGAGCAACGGATTCTGACAAAATGCAGAAAAAGAACCAATGGAGACGTTAAATAGGACTTTGGAGCAACAGATTCTGACAAAATGCAGAAAAAAAACATATGCAGAAATTAAATAGGACTTTGGAGCAACAGATTTTTGACAAAAAATTGCAGAAAAAGAACCAATGCAGACGTTAAATAGGACTTTGGAGCAACAGATTCTGACAAAATGCAGAAAAAGAACCAATGGAGACGTTAAATAGGACTTTGGAGCAACAGATTCTGACAAAATGCAGAAAAAGAACCAATGGAGACGTTAAATAGGACTTTGGAGCAACAGATTCTGACAAAATGCAGAAAAGAACCAATGGAGACGTTGAATAGGACTTTGGAGCAACAGATTCTAACAAAATGCAGAAAAAGAACCAATGGAGAAGTTAAATAGGACTTTGGAGCAACAGACTTTTGATAAAATATTGCAGAAAAAGAACCAATGGAGACGTTAAATAGGACTTTGAAGCAACAGATTCTGACAAAATGCAGAAAAAGAACCAATGCAGACGTTAAATAGGACTTTGGAGCAACAGATTCTGAAAAAATGCAGAAAAAGAACCAATGGAGAAGTTAAATAGGACTTTGGAGCAACAGATTCTGAAAAAATGCAGAAAAAGAACCAATGGAGAAGTTAAATAGGACTTTGGAGCAACAGATTCTGACAAAATGCAGAAAAAGAACCAATGGAGAAGTTAAATAGGACTTTGGAGCAACAGATTCTGACAAAATGCAGAAAAAGAACCTATGCAGAAATTAAATAGGACTTTGGAGCAACAGATTTTTGACAAAAAATTGCAGAAAAAGAACCAATGCAGACGTTAAACAGGACTTTGGAGCAACAGATTCTGACAAAATGCAGAAAAAGAACCAATGGAGACGTTAAATAGGACTTTGGAGCAACAGATTCTGACAAAATGCAGAAAAAGAACCAATGGAGACGTTAAATAGGACTTTGGAGCAACAGATTCTGACAAAATGCAGAAAAGAACCAATGGAGACGTTGAATAGGACTTTGGAGCAACAGATTCTGACAAAATGTAGAAAAAGAACCAATGTAAAAATTAAATAGGACTTTGGAGCAAGAGATTCTGACAAAATGCAGAAAAAGAACCAATGGAGACGTTAAATAGGACTTTGGAGCAACAGATTCTGACAAAATGCAGAAAAAGAACCAATGGAGAAGTTAAATAGGACTTTGGAGCAACAGACTTTTGATAAAAAATTGCAGAAAAAGAACCAATGGAGAAGTTATATAGGACTTTGGAGCAACAGATTCTGACAAACAATGCAGAAAAAGAACAAATGGAGACGTTAAATAGGACTTTGGAGAAACAGATTCTGACAAACATTTCAGAAAAAGAACCAATGGAGACGTTGAATAGGACTTTGGAGCAACAGATTCTGACAAACATTTCAGAAAAAGAACCAATGGAGACGTTGAATAGGACTTTGGAGCAACAGATTCTGACAAAATGCAGGTAAAGAACCAATGGAGATGTTAAATAGGACTTTGGAGCAACAGATTCTGACAAACAATGCAGAAAAAGAACCAATGGAGAAGTTATATAGGACTTTGGAGCAACAGATTCTGACAAAATGCAGAAAAAAAACCAATGGAGAAGTTAAATAGGACTTTGGAGCAACAGACTTTTGATAAAATATTGCAGAAAAAGAACCAATGCAGAAGTTAAATAGGACTTTGGAGCAACAGATTCTGACAAAATGCAGAAAATGAACCAATAAATAGGACTTTGGAGCAACAGATTTTTGACAAAAAATTGCAGAAAAAGAACCAATGCAGACGTTAAATAGGACTTTGGAGCAACAGATTCTTACAAAATGCAGAAAAAGAACCAATAGAGAAGTTAAATAGGACTTTGGAGCAACAGATTCTGACAAAATGCAGAAAAAGAACCAATGGAGAAGTTATATAGGACTTTGGAGCAACAGATTCTGACAAAATGCAGAAAAAGAACCAATGGAGAAGTTAAATAGGACTTTGGAGCAACAGATTATAACAAAATGCAGAAAAAGAACCAATGCAGACGTTAAATAGGACTTTGGAGCAACAGATTCTGACAAAATGCAGAAAAAGAACCAATGGAGACGTTAAATAGGACTTTGGAGCAACAGATTCTGACAAAATGCAGAAAAAGAACCAATGGAAAAGTTAAATAGGACTTTGGAGCAACAGATTCCTACAAAATGCAGAAAAGAACCAATGGAGACGTTGAATAGGACTTTGGAGCAACAGATTCTGACAAAATGCAGGTAAAGAACCAATGGAGATGTTAAATAGGACTTTGGAGCAACAGATTCTGACAAACAATGCAGAAAAAGAACCAATGGAGAAGTTATATAGGACTTTGGAGCAACAGATTCTGACAAAATGCAGAAAAAGAACCAATGTAGAAATTAAATAGGACTTTGGAGCAACAGATTTTTGACAAAAAATTGCAGAAAAAGAACCAATGCAGACGTTAAATAGGACTTTGGAGCAACAGATTCTGACAAAATGCAGAAAAAGAACCAATGGAGAGGTTAAATAGGACTTTGGAGCAACAGATTCTTAAAAAATGCAGAAAAGAACCAATTGAGACGTTGAATAGGACTTTGGAGCAACAGATTCTGACAAAATGCAGAAAAAGAACCAATGTAGAAATTAAATAGGACTTTGGAGCAACAGATTCTGACAAAATGCAGAAAAAGAACCAATGGAGACGTTAAATAGGACTTTGGAGCAACAGATTCTGACAAAATGCAGAAAAAGAACCTATGCAGAAATTAAATAGGACTTTGGAGCAACAGATTTTTGACAAAAAATTGCAGAAAAAGAACGAATGCAGACGTTAAATAGGACTTTGGAGCAACTGATTCTGACAAAATGCAGAAAAAGAACCAATGGAGACGTTAAATAGGACTTTGGAGCAACAGATTCTGACAAAATGCAGAAAAGAAACAATGGAGACGTTGAATAGGACTTTGGAGCAACAGATTCTGACAAAATGCAGAAAAGAACCAATGGAGATGTTGAATAGGACATTGGAGCAACAGATTCTGACAAAATGCAAGTAAAGAACCAATGGAGATGTTAAATAGGACTTTGGAGCAACAGATTCTGACAAACAATGCAGAAAAAGAACCAATGGAGAAGTTATATAGGACTTTGGAGCAACAGACTTTTGATAAAAAATTGCAGAAAAAGAACCAATGGAGACGTTAAATAGGACTTTGGAGCAACAGATTCTGACAAAATGCAGAAAAAGAACCAATGGAGACGTTAAATAGGACTTTGGAGCAACAGATTCTGACAAAATGCAGAAAAAGAACCTATGCAGAAATTAAATAGGACTTTGGATCAACAGATTTTTGACAAAAAATTGCAGAAAAAGAACCAATGCAGACGTTAAATAGGACTTTGGAGCAACAGATTCTAACAAAATGCAGAAAAAGAACCAATGGAGACGTTGAATAGGACTTTGGAGCAACAGATTCTAACAAAATACAGAAAAAGAACCAATGGAGAAGTTAAATAGGACTTTGGAGCAACAGATTCTGACAAAATGCAGAAAAAGAACCAATGGAGACGTTAAATAGGACTTTGGAGCAACAGATTCTTACAAAATGCAGAAAAGAACCAATTGAGACGTTGAATAGGACTTTGGAGCAACAGATTCTGACAAAATGCAGAAAAAGAACCAATGTAGAAATTAAATAGGACTTTGGAGCAACAGATTCTGACAAAATGCAGTAAAAGAACCAATGGAGACGTTAAATAGGACTTTGGAGCAACAGATTCTGACAAAATGCAGAAAAAGAACCAATGGAGAAGTTAAATAGGACTTTGGAGCAACAGATTATAACAAAATGCAGAAAAAGAACCAATGCAGACGTTAAATAGGACTTTGGAGCAACAGATTCTGACAAAATGCAGAAAAAGAACCAATGGAGACGTTAAATAGGACTTTGGAGCAACAGATTCTGACAAAATGCAGAAAAAGAACCAATGGAAAAGTTAAATAGGACTTTGGAGCAACAGATTCCTACAAAATGCAGAAAAGAACCAATGGAGACGTTGAATAGGACTTTGGAGCAACAGATTCTGACAAAATGCAGGTAAAGAACCAATGGAGATGTTAAATAGGACTTTGGAGCAACAGATTCTGACAAACAATGCAGAAAAAGAACCAATGGAGAAGTTATATAGGACTTTGGAGCAACAGATTCTGACAAAATGCAGAAAAAGAACCAATGTAGAAATTAAATAGGACTTTGGAGCAACAGATTTTTGACAAAAAATTGCAGAAAAAGAACCAATGCAGACGTTAAATAGGACTTTGGAGCAACAGATTCTGACAAAATGCAGAAAAAGAACCAATGGAGAGGTTAAATAGGACTTTGGAGCAACAGATTCTTAAAAAATGCAGAAAAGAACCAATTGAGACGTTGAATAGGACTTTGGAGCAACAGATTCTGACAAAATGCAGAAAAAGAACCAATGTAGAAATTAAATAGGACTTTGGAGCAACAGATTCTGACAAAATGCAGAAAAAGAACCAATGGAGACGTTAAATAGGACTTTGGAGCAACAGATTCTGACAAAATGCAGAAAAAGAACCTATGCAGAAATTAAATAGGACTTTGGAGCAACAGATTTTTGACAAAAAATTGCAGAAAAAGAACGAATGCAGACGTTAAATAGGACTTTGGAGCAACTGATTCTGACAAAATGCAGAAAAAGAACCAATGGAGACGTTAAATAGGACTTTGGAGCAACAGATTCTGACAAAATGCAGAAAAGAAACAATGGAGACGTTGAATAGGACTTTGGAGCAACAGATTCTGACAAAATGCAGAAAAGAACCAATGGAGATGTTGAATAGGACATTGGAGCAACAGATTCTGACAAAATGCAAGTAAAGAACCAATGGAGATGTTAAATAGGACTTTGGAGCAACAGATTCTGACAAACAATGCAGAAAAAGAACCAATGGAGAAGTTATATAGGACTTTGGAGCAACAGACTTTTGATAAAAAATTGCAGAAAAAGAACCAATGGAGACGTTAAATAGGACTTTGGAGCAACAGATTCTGACAAAATGCAGAAAAAGAACCAATGGAGACGTTAAATAGGACTTTGGAGCAACAGATTCTGACAAAATGCAGAAAAAGAACCTATGCAGAAATTAAATAGGACTTTGGATCAACAGATTTTTGACAAAAAATTGCAGAAAAAGAACCAATGCAGACGTTAAATAGGACTTTGGAGCAACAGATTCTAACAAAATGCAGAAAAAGAACCAATGGAGACGTTGAATAGGACTTTGGAGCAACAGATTCTAACAAAATACAGAAAAAGAACCAATGGAGAAGTTAAATAGGACTTTGGAGCAACAGATTCTGACAAAATGCAGAAAAAGAACCAATGGAGACGTTAAATAGGACTTTGGAGCAACAGATTCTTACAAAATGCAGAAAAGAACCAATTGAGACGTTGAATAGGACTTTGGAGCAACAGATTCTGACAAAATGCAGAAAAAAAACCTATGCAGAAATTAAATAGGACTTTGGAGCAACAGATTTTTGACAAAAAATTGCAGAAAAAGAACCAATGCAGACGTTAAATAGGACTTTGGAGCAACAGATTCTGACAAAATGCAGAAAAAGAACCAATGGAGACGTTAAATAGGACTTTGGAGCAACAGATTCTGACAAAATGCAGAAAAATAACCAATGGAGACGTTAAATAGGACTTTGGAGCAACAGATTCTTAAAAAATGCAGAAATGAAACAATTGAGACGTTGAATAGGACTTTGGAGCAACAGATTCTGACAAAATGCAGAAAAAGAACCAATGGAGACGTTAAATAGGACTTTGGAGCAACAGATTCTGACAAAATGCAGAAAAGAAACAATGGAGACGTTGAATAGGACTTTGGAGCAACAGATTCTGACAAAATGCAGAAAAGAACCAATGGAGATGTTGAATAGGACATTGGAGCAACAGATTCTGACAAAATGCAGGTAAAGAACCAATGGAGATGTTAAATAGGACTTTGGAGCAACAGATTCTGACAAACAATGCAGAAAAAGAACCAATGGAGAAGTTATATAGGACTTTGGAGCAACAGATTCTGACAAAATGCAGAAAAAGAACCAATGTAGAAATTAAATAGGACTTTGGAGCAACAGATTTTTGACAAAAAATTGCAGAAAAAGAACCAATGCAGACGTTAAATAGGACTTTGGAGCAACAGATTCTGACAAAATGCAGAAAAAGAACCAATGGAGAGGTTAAATAGGACTTTGGAGCAACAGATTCTTAAAAAATGCAGAAAAGAACCAATTGAGACGTTGAATAGGACTTTGGAGCAACAGATTCTGACAAAATGCAGAAAAAGAACCAATGTAGAAATTAAATAGGACTTTGGAGCAACAGATTCTGACAAAATGCAGAAAAAGAACCAATGGAGACGTTAAATAGGACTTTGGAGCAACAGATTCTGACAAAATGCAGAAAAAGAACCTATGCAGAAATTAAATAGGACTTTGGAGCAACAGATTTTTGACAAAAAATTGCAGAAAAAGAACGAATGCAGACGTTAAATAGGACTTTGGAGCAACTGATTCTGACAAAATGCAGAAAAAGAACCAATGGAGACGTTAAATAGGACTTTGGAGCAACAGATTCTGACAAAATGCAGAAAAGAAACAATGGAGACGTTGAATAGGACTTTGGAGCAACAGATTCTGACAAAATGCAGAAAAGAACCAATGGAGATGTTGAATAGGACATTGGAGCAACAGATTCTGACAAAATGCAAGTAAAGAACCAATGGAGATGTTAAATAGGACTTTGGAGCAACAGATTCTGACAAACAATGCAGAAAAAGAACCAATGGAGAAGTTATATAGGACTTTGGAGCAACAGACTTTTGATAAAAAATTGCAGAAAAAGAACCAATGGAGACGTTAAATAGGACTTTGGAGCAACAGATTCTGACAAAATGCAGAAAAAGAACCAATGGAGACGTTAAATAGGACTTTGGAGCAACAGATTCTGACAAAATGCAGAAAAAGAACCTATGCAGAAATTAAATAGGACTTTGGATCAACAGATTTTTGACAAAAAATTGCAGAAAAAGAACCAATGCAGACGTTAAATAGGACTTTGGAGCAACAGATTCTAACAAAATGCAGAAAAAGAACCAATGGAGACGTTGAATAGGACTTTGGAGCAACAGATTCTAACAAAATGCAGAAAAGAACCAATTGAGACGTTGAATAGGACTTTGGAGCAACAGATTCTGACAAAATGCAGAAAAAGAACCAATGTAGAAATTAAATAGGACTTTGGAGCAACAGATTCTGACAAAATGCAGTAAAAGAACCAATGGAGACGTTAAATAGGACTTTGGAGCAACAGATTCTGACAAAATGCAGAAAAAAAACCTATGCAGAAATTAAATAGGACTTTGGAGCAACAGATTTTTGACAAAAAATTGCAGAAAAAGAACCAATGCAGACGTTAAATAGGACTTTGGAGCAACAGATTCTGACAAAATGCAGAAAAAGAACCAATGGAGACGTTAAATAGGACTTTGGAGCAACAGATTCTGACAAAATGCAGAAAAATAACCAATGGAGACGTTAAATAGGACTTTGGAGCAACAGATTCTTAAAAAATGCAGAAATGAAACAATTGAGACGTTGAATAGGACTTTGGAGCAACAGATTCTGACAAAATGCAGAAAAAGAACCAATGGAGACGTTAAATAGGACTTTGGAGCAACAGATTCTGACAAAATGCAGAAAAGAAACAATGGAGACGTTGAATAGGACTTTGGAGCAACAGATTCTGACAAAATGCAGAAAAGAACCAATGGAGATGTTGAATAGGACATTGGAGCAACAGATTCTGACAAAATGCAGGTAAAGAACCAATGGAGATGTTAAATAGGACTTTGGAGCAACAGATTCTGACAAACAATGCAGAAAAAGAACCAATGGAGAAGTTATATAGGACTTTGGAGCAACAGATTCTGACAAAATGCAGAAAAAGAACCAATGTAGAAATTAAATAGGACTTTGGAGCAACAGATTTTTGACAAAAAATTGCAGAAAAAGAACCAATGCAGACGTTAAATAGGACTTTGGAGCAACAGATTCTGACAAAATGCAGAAAAAGAACCAATGGAGAGGTTAAATAGGACTTTGGAGCAACAGATTCTTAAAAAATGCAGAAAAGAACCAATTGAGACGTTGAATAGGACTTTGGAGCAACAGATTCTGACAAAATGCAGAAAAAGAACCAATGTAGAAATTAAATAGGACTTTGGAGCAACAGATTCTGACAAAATGCAGAAAAAGAACCAATGGAGACGTTAAATAGGACTTTGGAGCAACAGATTCTGACAAAATGCAGAAAAAGAACCTATGCAGAAATTAAATAGGACTTTGGAGCAACAGATTTTTGACAAAAAATTGCAGAAAAAGAACGAATGCAGACGTTAAATAGGACTTTGGAGCAACTGATTCTGACAAAATGCAGAAAAAGAACCAATGGAGACGTTAAATAGGACTTTGGAGCAACAGATTCTGACAAAATGCAGAAAAGAAACAATGGAGACGTTGAATAGGACTTTGGAGCAACAGATTCTGACAAAATGCAGAAAAGAACCAATGGAGATGTTGAATAGGACATTGGAGCAACAGATTCTGACAAAATGCAAGTAAAGAACCAATGGAGATGTTAAATAGGACTTTGGAGCAACAGATTCTGACAAACAATGCAGAAAAAGAACCAATGGAGAAGTTATATAGGACTTTGGAGCAACAGACTTTTGATAAAAAATTGCAGAAAAAGAACCAATGGAGACGTTAAATAGGACTTTGGAGCAACAGATTCTGACAAAATGCAGAAAAAGAACCAATGGAGACGTTAAATAGGACTTTGGAGCAACAGATTCTGACAAAATGCAGAAAAAGAACCTATGCAGAAATTAAATAGGACTTTGGATCAACAGATTTTTGACAAAAAATTGCAGAAAAAGAACCAATGCAGACGTTAAATAGGACTTTGGAGCAACAGATTCTAACAAAATGCAGAAAAAGAACCAATGGAGACGTTGAATAGGACTTTGGAGCAACAGATTCTAACAAAATACAGAAAAAGAACCAATGGAGAAGTTAAATAGGACTTTGGAGCAACAGATTCTGACAAAATGCAGAAAAAGAACCAATGGAGACGTTAAATAGGACTTTGGAGCAACAGATTCTTACAAAATGCAGAAAAGAACCAATTGAGACGTTGAATAGGACTTTGGAGCAACAGATTCTGACAAAATGCAGAAAAAGAACCAATGTAGAAATTAAATAGGACTTTGGAGCAACAGATTCTGACAAAATGCAGTAAAAGAACCAATGGAGACGTTAAATAGGACTTTGGAGCAACAGATTCTGACAAAATGCAGAAAAAAAACCTATGCAGAAATTAAATAGGACTTTGGAGCAACAGATTTTTGACAAAAAATTGCAGAAAAAGAACCAATGCAGACGTTAAATAGGACTTTGGAGCAACAGATTCTGACAAAATGCAGAAAAAGAACCAATGGAGACGTTAAATAGGACTTTGGAGCAACAGATTCTGACAAAATGCAGAAAAATAACCAATGGAGACGTTAAATAGGACTTTGGAGCAACAGATTCTTAAAAAATGCAGAAATGAAACAATTGAGACGTTGAATAGGACTTTGGAGCAACAGATTCTGACAAAATGCAGAAAAAGAACCAATGGAGACGTTAAATAGGACTTTGGAGCAACAGATTCTGACAAAATGCAGAAAAGAAACAATGGAGACGTTGAATAGGACTTTGGAGCAACAGATTCTGACAAAATGCAGAAAAGAACCAATGGAGATGTTGAATAGGACATTGGAGCAACAGATTCTGACAAAATGCAGGTAAAGAACCAATGGAGATGTTAAATAGGACTTTGGAGCAACAGATTCTGACAAACAATGCAGAAAAAGAACCAATGGAGAAGTTATATAGGACTTTGGAGCAACAGATTCTGACAAAATGCAGAAAAAAAACCAATGGAGAAGTTAAATAGGACTTTGGAGCAACAGACTTTTGATAAAAAATTGCAGAAAAAGAACCAATGGAGACGTTAAATAGGACTTTGGAGCAACAGATTCTGACAAAATGCAGAAAAGAAACAATGGAGACGTTGAATAGGACTTTGGAGCAACAGATTCTGACAAAATGCAGAAAAGAACCAATGGAGATGTTGAATAGGACATTGGAGCAACAGATTCTGACAAAATGCAGGTAAAGAACCAATGGAGATGTTAAATAGGACTTTGGAGCAACAGATTCTGACAAACAATGCAGAAAAAGAACCAATGGAGAAGTTATATAGGACTTTGGAGCAACAGATTCTGACAAAATGCAGAAAAAAAACCAATGGAGAAGTTAAATAGGACTTTGGAGCAACAGACTTTTGATAAAAAATTGCAGAAAAAGAACCAATGGAGACGTTAAATAGGACTTTGAAGCAACAGATTCTGACAAAATGCAGAAAAAGAACCAATGGAGACGTTAAATAGGACTTTGGAGCAACAGATTCTGACAAAATGCAGAAAAAGAACCAATGGAGAAGTTAAATAGGACTTTGGAGCAACAGATTCTGACAAAATGCAGAAAAAGAACCAATGGAGACGTTAAATAGGACTTTGGAGCAACAGATTCTGACAAAATGCAGTAAAAGAACCAATGGAGACGTTAAATAGGACTTTGGAGCAACAGATTCTGACAAAATGCAGAAAAGAACCAATGGAGACGTTGAATAGGACTTTGGAGCAACAGATTCTGACAAAATGCAGAAAAGAACCAATGGAGATGTTGAATAGGACATTGGAGCAACAGATTCTGACAAAATGCAGGTAAAGAACCAATGGAGATGTTAAATAGGACTTTGGAGCAACAGATTCTGACAAACAATGCAGAAAAAGAACCAATGGAGACGTTGAATAGGACTTTGGAGCAACAGATTCTGACAAAATATAGAAAAAGAACCAATGGAGAAGTTAAATAGGACTTTGGAGCAACAGATTCTGACAAAATGCAGAAAAAGAACCAATGGAGACGTTGAATAGGACTTTGGAGCAACAGATTCTAACAAAATGCAGAAAAAGAACCAATGGAGAAGTTAAATAGGACTTTGGAGCAACAGATTCTGACAAAATGATGAAAAAGAACCAATGCAGACGTTAAATAGGACTTTGGAGCAACAGATTCTGACAAAATGCAGAAAAGAACCAATGGAGACGTTGAATAGGACTTTGGAGCAACAGATTCTAACAAAATGCAGAAAAAGAACCAATGGAGAAGTTAAATAGGACTTTGGAGCAACAGATTCTGACAAAATGCAGAAAAAGAACCAATGGAGACGTTAAATAGGACTTTGGAGCAACAGATTCTGACAAAATGCAGAAAAAAAACCTATGCAGAAATTAAATAGGACTTTGGAGCAACAGATTTTTGACAAAAAATTGCAGAAAAAGAACCAATGCAGACGTTAAATAGGACTTTGGAGCAACAGATTCTGACAAAATGCAGAAAAAGAACCAATGGAGACGTTAAATAGGACTTTGGAGCAACAGATTCTGACAAAATGCAGAAAAGAACCAATGGAGACGTTGAATAGGACTTTGGAGCAACAGATTCTAACAAAATGCAGAAAAAGAACCAATGGAGAAGTTAAATAGGACTTTGGAGCAACAGATTCTGACAAAATGCAGAAAAAGAACCAATGGAGACGTTAAATAGGACTTTGGAGCAACAGATTCTGACAAAATGCAGAAAAGAACCAATGGAGACGTTGAATAGGACTTTGGAGCAACAGATTCTGACAAAATGCAGAAAAAGAACCAATGGAGAAGTTAAATAGGACTTTGGAGCAACAGATTCTGACAAAATGCAGAAAAAGAACCAATGGAGACGTTGAATAGGACTTTGGAGCAACAGATTCTAACAAAATGCAGAAAAAGAACCAATGGAGAAGTTAAATAGGACTTTGGAGCAACAGATTCTGACAAAATGATGAAAAAGAACCAATGCAGACGTTAAATAGGACTTTGGAGCAACAGATTCTGACAAAATGCAGAAAAAGAACCAATGGAGACGTTAAATAGGACTTTGGAGCAACAGATTCTGACAAAATGCAGGTAAAGAACCAATGGAGACGTTAAATAGGACTTTGGAGCAACAGATTCTGACAAAATGCAGAAAAGAACCAATGGAGACGTTGAATAGGACTTTGGAGCAACAGATTCTGACAAAATGCAGAAAAAGAACCAATGGAGAAGTTAAATAGGACTTTGGAGCAACAGATTCTGACAAAATGCAGAAAAAGAACCAATGGAGACGTTGAATAGGACTTTGGAGCAACAGATTCTAACAAAATGCAGAAAAAGAACCAATGGAGAAGTTAAATAGGACTTTGGAGCAACAGATTCTGACAAAATGATGAAAAAGAACCAATGGAGACGTTAAATAGGACTTTGGAGCAACAGATTCTTACAAAATGCAGAAAAGAACCAATGGAGACGTTGAATAGGACTTTGGAGCAACAGATTCTGACAAAATGCAGAAAAAGAACCAATGTAGAAATTAAATAGGACTTTGGAGCAACAGATTCTGACAAAATGCAGAAAAAGAACCAATGGAGACGTTAAATAGGACTTTGGAGCAACAGATTCTTACAAAATGCAGAAAAAGAACCTATGCAGAAATTAAATAGGACTTTGGAGCAACAGATTTTTGACAAAAAATTGCAGAAAAAGAACCAATGCAGACGTTAAATAGGACTTTGGAGCAACAGATTCTGACAAAATGCAGAAAAAGAACCAATGGAGACGTTGAATAGGACTTTGGAGCAACAGATTCTAACAAAATGCAGAAAAAGAACCAATGGAGAAGTTAAATAGGACTTTGGAGCAACAGATTCTGACAAAATGCAGAAAAAGAACCAATGGAGACGTTAAATAGGAATTTGGAGCAACAAATTCTTACAAAATGCAGAAAAGAACCAATTGAGACGTTGAATAGGACTTTGGAGCAACAGATTCTGACAAAATGCAGAAAAAGAACCAATGGAGAAATTAAATAGGACTTTGGAGCAACGGATTCTGACAAAATGCAGAAAAAGAACCAATGGAGACGTTAAATAGGACTTTGGAGCAACAGATTCTGACAAAATGCAGAAAAAAAACCTATGCAGAAATTAAATAGGACTTTGGAGCAACAGATTTTTGACAAAAAATTGCAGAAAAAGAACCAATGCAGACGTTAAATAGGACTTTGGAGCAACAGATTCTGACAAAATGCAGAAAAAGAACCAATGGAGACGTTAAATAGGACTTTGGAGCAACAGATTCTGACAAAATGCAGAAAAAGAACCAATGGAGACGTTAAATAGGACTTTGGAGCAACAGATTCTGACAAAATGCAGAAAAGAACCAATGGAGACGTTGAATAGGACTTTGGAGCAACAGATTCTAACAAAATGCAGAAAAAGAACCAATGGAGAAGTTAAATAGGACTTTGGAGCAACAGATTCTGACAAAATGCAGAAAAAGAACCAATAAATAGGACTTTGGAGCAACAGACTTTTGATAAAATATTGCAGAAAAAGAACCAATGGAGACGTTAAATAGGACTTTGAAGCAACAGATTCTGACAAAATGCAGAAAAAGAACCAATGCAGACGTTAAATAGGACTTTGGAGCAACAGATTCTGAAAAAATGCAGAAAAAGAACCAATGGAGAAGTTAAATAGGACTTTGGAGCAACAGATTCTGACAAAATGCAGAAAAAGAACCAATGGAGACGTTAAATAGGACTTTGGAGCAACAGATTCTGACAAAATGCAGAAAAAGAACCAATAAATAGGACTTTGGAGCAACAGACTTTTGATAAAATATTGCAGAAAAAGAACCAATGGAGACGTTAAATAGGACTTTGAAGCAACAGATTCTGACAAAATGCAGAAAAAGAACCAATGCAGACGTTAAATAGGACTTTGGAGCAACAGATTCTGAAAAAATGCAGAAAAAGAACCAATGGAGAAGTTAAATAGGACTTTGGAGCAACAGATTCTGACAAAATGCAGAAAAAGAACCAATGGAGACGTTAAATAGGACTTTGGAGCAACAGATTCTTACAAAATGCAGAAAAAGAACCTATGCAGAAATTAAATAGGACTTTGGAGCAACAGATTTTTGACAAAAAATTGCAGAAAAAGAACCAATGCAGACGTTAAATAGGACTTTGGAGCAACAGATTCTGACAAAATGCAGAAAAAGAACCAATGGAGACGTTGAATAGGACTTTGGAGCAACAGATTCTAACAAAATGCAGAAAAAGAACCAATGGAGAAGTTAAATAGGACTTTGGAGCAACAGATTCTGACAAAATGCAGAAAAAGAACCAATGGAGACGTTAAATAGGAATTTGGAGCAACAGATTCTTACAAAATGCAGAAAAGAACCAATTGAGACGTTGAATAGGACTTTGGAGCAACAGATTCTGACAAAATGCAGAAAAAGAACCAATGGAGAAATTAAATAGGACTTTGGAGCAACGGATTCTGACAAAATGCAGAAAAAGAACCAATGGAGACGTTAAATAGGACTTTGGAGCAACAGATTCTGACAAAATGCAGAAAAAAAACCTATGCAGAAATTAAATAGGACTTTGGAGCAACAGATTTTTGACAAAAAATTGCAGAAAAAGAACCAATGCAGACGTTAAATAGGACTTTGGAGCAACAGATTCTGACAAAATGCAGAAAAAGAACCAATGGAGACGTTAAATAGGACTTTGGAGCAACAGATTCTGACAAAATGCAGAAAAAGAACCAATGGAGACGTTAAATAGGACTTTGGAGCAACAGATTCTGACAAAATGCAGAAAAGAACCAATGGAGACGTTGAATAGGACTTTGGAGCAACAGATTCTAACAAAATGCAGAAAAAGAACCAATGGAGAAGTTAAATAGGACTTTGGAGCAACAGATTCTGACAAAATGCAGAAAAAGAACCAATGGAGACGTTGAATAGGACTTTGGAGCAACAGATTCTAACAAAATGCAGAAAAAGAACCAATGGAGAAGTTAAATAGGACTTTGGAGCAACAGATTCTGACAAAATGCAGAAAAAGAACCAATAAATAGGACTTTGGAGCAACAGACTTTTGATAAAATATTGCAGAAAAAGAACCAATGGAGACGTTAAATAGGACTTTGAAGCAACAGATTCTGACAAAATGCAGAAAAAGAACCAATGCAGACGTTAAATAGGACTTTGGAGCAACAGATTCTGAAAAAATGCAGAAAAAGAACCAATGGAGAAGTTAAATAGGACTTTGGAGCAACAGATTCTGACAAAATGCAGAAAAAGAACCAATGGAGACGTTAAATAGGACTTTGGAGCAACAGATTCTGACAAAATGCAGAAAAAGAACCAATGGAGACGTTAAATAGGACTTTGGAGCAACATATTCTAACAAAATGCAGAAAAAGAACCAATGGAGACGTTGAATAGGACTTTGGAGCAACAGATTCTAACAAAATGCAGAAAAAGAACCAATGGAGAAGTTAAATAGGACTTTGGAGCAACAGATTCTGACAAAATGCAGAAAAAGAACCAATGGAGACGTTAAATAGGACTTTGGAGCAACAGATTCTTACAAAATGCAGAAAAGAACCAATGGAGACGTTAAATAGGACTTTGGAGCAACAGATTCTAACAAAATGCAGAAAAAGAACCAATGGAGACGTTAAATAGGACTTTGGAGCAACAGATTCTGACAAAATGCAGAAAAAGAACCAATAAATAGGACTTTGGAGCAACAGACTTTTGATAAAATATTGCAGAAAAAGAACCAATGGAGACGTTAAATAGGACTTTGAAGCAACAGATTCTGACAAAATGCAGAAAAAGAACCAATGCAGACGTTAAATAGGACTTTGGAGCAACAGATTCTGAAAAAATGCAGAAAAAGAACCAATGGAGAAGTTAAATAGGACTTTGGAGCAACAGATTCTGACAAAATGCAGAAAAAGAACCAATGGAGACGTTAAATAGGACTTTGGAGCAACAGATTCTTACAAAATGCAGAAAAAGAACCTATGCAGAAATTAAATAGGACTTTGGAGCAACAGATTTTTGACAAAAAATTGCAGAAAAAGAACCAATGCAGACGTTAAATAGGACTTTGGAGCAACAGATTCTGACAAAATGCAGAAAAAGAACCAATGGAGACGTTGAATAGGACTTTGGAGCAACAGATTCTAACAAAATGCAGAAAAAGAACCAATGGAGAAGTTAAATAGGACTTTGGAGCAACAGATTCTGACAAAATGCAGAAAAAGAACCAATGGAGACGTTAAATAGGAATTTGGAGCAACAGATTCTTACAAAATGCAGAAAAGAACCAATTGAGACGTTGAATAGGACTTTGGAGCAACAGATTCTGACAAAATGCAGAAAAAGAACCAATGGAGAAATTAAATAGGACTTTGGAGCAACGGATTCTGACAAAATGCAGAAAAAGAACCAATGGAGACGTTAAATAGGACTTTGGAGCAACAGATTCTGACAAAATGCAGAAAAAAAACCTATGCAGAAATTAAATAGGACTTTGGAGCAACAGATTTTTGACAAAAAATTGCAGAAAAAGAACCAATGCAGACGTTAAATAGGACTTTGGAGCAACAGATTCTGACAAAATGCAGAAAAAGAACCAATGGAGACGTTAAATAGGACTTTGGAGCAACAGATTCTGACAAAATGCAGAAAAAGAACCAATGGAGACGTTAAATAGGACTTTGGAGCAACAGATTCTGACAAAATGCAGAAAAGAACCAATGGAGACGTTGAATAGGACTTTGGAGCAACAGATTCTAACAAAATGCAGAAAAAGAACCAATGGAGAAGTTAAATAGGACTTTGGAGCAACAGATTCTGACAAAATGCAGAAAAAGAACCAATGGAGACGTTGAATAGGACTTTGGAGCAACAGATTCTAACAAAATGCAGAAAAAGAACCAATGGAGAAGTTAAATAGGACTTTGGAGCAACAGATTCTGACAAAATGCAGAAAAAGAACCAATAAATAGGACTTTGGAGCAACAGACTTTTGATAAAATATTGCAGAAAAAGAACCAATGGAGACGTTAAATAGGACTTTGAAGCAACAGATTCTGACAAAATGCAGAAAAAGAACCAATGCAGACGTTAAATAGGACTTTGGAGCAACAGATTCTGAAAAAATGCAGAAAAAGAACCAATGGAGAAGTTAAATAGGACTTTGGAGCAACAGATTCTGACAAAATGCAGAAAAAGAACCAATGGAGACGTTAAATAGGACTTTGGAGCAACAGATTCTGACAAAATGCAGAAAAAGAACCAATGGAGACGTTAAATAGGACTTTGGAGCAACATATTCTAACAAAATGCAGAAAAAGAACCAATGGAGACGTTGAATAGGACTTTGGAGCAACAGATTCTAACAAAATGCAGAAAAAGAACCAATGGAGAAGTTAAATAGGACTTTGGAGCAACAGATTCTGACAAAATGCAGAAAAAGAACCAATGGAGACGTTAAATAGGACTTTGGAGCAACAGATTCTTACAAAATGCAGAAAAGAACCAATGGAGACGTTAAATAGGACTTTGGAGCAACAGATTCTAACAAAATGCAGAAAAAAAACCTATGCAGAAATTAAATAGGACTTTGGAGCAACAGATTTTTGACAAAAAATTGCAGAAAAAGAACCAATGCAGACGTTAAATAGGACTTTGGAGCAACAGATTCTGACAAAATGCAGAAAAAGAACCAATGGAGACGTTAAATAGGACTTTGGAGCAACAGATTCTGACAAAATGCAGAAAAAGAACCAATGGAGACGTTAAATAGGACTTTGGAGCAACAGATTCTAACAAAATGCAGAAAAAGAACCAATGGAGACGTTGAATAGGAATTTGGAGCAACAGATTCTTACAAAATGCAGAAAAGAACCAATTGAGACGTTGAATAGGACTTTGGAGCAACAGATTCTGACAAAATGCAGAAAAAGAACCAATGGAGAAATTAAATAGGACTTTGGAGCAACGGATTCTGACAAAATGCAGAAAAAGAACCAATGGAGACGTTAAATAGGACTTTGGAGCAACAGATTCTGACAAAATGCAGAAAAAGAACCTATGCAGAAATTAAATAGGACTTTGGAGCAACAGATTTTTGACAAAAAATTGCAGAAAAAGAACCAATGCAGACGTTAAATAGGACTTTGGAGCAACAGATTCTGACAAAATGCAGAAAAAGAACCAATGGAGACGTTAAATAGGACTTTGGAGCAACAGATTCTGACAAAATGCAGAAAAAGAACCAATGGAGACGTTAAATAGGACTTTGGAGCAACAGATTCTGACAAAATGCAGAAAAGAACCAATGGAGACGTTGAATAGGACTTTGGAGCAACAGATTCTAACAAAATGCAGAAAAAGAACCAATGGAGAAGTTAAATAGGACTTTGGAGCAACAGATTCCTACAAAATGCAGAAAAGAACCAATGGAGACGTTGAATAGGACTTTGGAGCAACAGATTCTGACAAAATGCAGAAAAAGAACCAATAAATAGGACTTTGGAGCAACAGACTTTTGATAAAATATTGCAGAAAAAGAACCAATGGAGACGTTAAATAGGACTTTGAAGCAACAGATTCTGACAAAATGCAGAAAAAGAACCAATGCAGACGTTAAATAGGACTTTGGAGCAACAGATTCTGAAAAAATGCAGAAAAAGAACCAATGGAGAAGTTAAATAGGACTTTGGAGCAACAGATTCTGACAAAATGCAGAAAAAGAACCAATGGAGACGTTAAATAGGACTTTGAAGCAACAGATTCTGACAAAATGCAGAAAAAGAACCAATGCAGACGTTAAATAGGACTTTGGAGCAACAGATTCTGACAAAATGCAGAAAAAGAACCAATGCAGACGTTAAATAGGACTTTGGAGCAACAGATTCTGACAAAATGCAGAAAAAGAACCAATGGAGAAGTTAAATAGGACTTTGGAGCAACAGATTCTGACAAAATGCAGAAAAAGAACCAATAAATAGGACTTTGGAGCAACAGACTTTTGATAAAATATTGCAGAAAAAGAACCAATGGAGACGTTAAATAGGACTTTGAAGCAACAGATTCTGACAAAATGCAGAAAAAGAACCAATGCAGACGTTAAATAGGACTTTGGAGCAACAGATTCTGAAAAAATGCAGAAAAAGAACCAATGGAGAAGTTAAATAGGACTTTGGAGCAACAGATTCTGACAAAATGCAGAAAAAGAACCAATGGAGACGTTAAATAGGACTTTGGAGCAACAGATTCTGACAAAATGCAGAAAAAGAACCAATAAATAGGACTTTGGAGCAACAGACTTTTGATAAAATATTGCAGAAAAAGAACCAATGGAGACGTTAAATAGGACTTTGAAGCAACAGATTCTGACAAAATGCAGAAAAAGAACCAATGCAGACGTTAAATAGGACTTTGGAGCAACAGATTCTGAAAAAATGCAGAAAAAGAACCAATGGAGACGTTGAATAGGACTTTGGAGCAACAGATTCTGACAAAATGCAGAAAAGAACCAATGGAGATGTTGAATAGGACATTGGAGCAACAGATTCTGACAAAATGCAGGTAAAGAACCAATGGAGATGTTAAATAGGACTTTGGAGCAACAGATTCTGACAAACAATGCAGAAAAAGAACCAATGGAGACGTTGAATAGGACTTTGGAGCAACAGATTCTGACAAAATATAGAAAAAGAACCAATGGAGAAGTTAAATAGGACTTTGGAGCAACAGATTCTGACAAAATGCAGAAAAAGAACCAATGGAGACGTTGAATAGGACTTTGGAGCAACAGATTCTAACAAAATGCAGAAAAAGAACCAATGGAGAAGTTAAATAGGACTTTGGAGCAACAGATTCTGACAAAATGATGAAAAAGAACCAATGCAGACGTTAAATAGGACTTTGGAGCAACAGATTCTGACAAAATGCAGAAAAGAACCAATGGAGACGTTGAATAGGACTTTGGAGCAACAGATTCTAACAAAATGCAGAAAAAGAACCAATAAATAGGACTTTGGAGCAACAGACTTTTGATAAAATATTGCAGAAAAAGAACCAATGGAGACGTTAAATAGGACTTTGAAGCAACAGATTCTGACAAAATGCAGAAAAAGAACCAATGCAGACGTTAAATAGGACTTTGGAGCAACAGATTCTGAAAAAATGCAGAAAAAGAACCAATGGAGAAGTTAAATAGGACTTTGGAGCAACAGATTCTGACAAAATGCAGAAAAAGAACCAATGGAGACGTTAAATAGGACTTTGAAGCAACAGATTCTGACAAAATGCAGAAAAAGAACCAATGCAGACGTTAAATAGGACTTTGGAGCAACAGATTCTGACAAAATGCAGAAAAAGAACCAATGCAGACGTTAAATAGGACTTTGGAGCAACAGATTCTGACAAAATGCAGAAAAAGAACCAATGGAGAAGTTAAATAGGACTTTGGAGCAACAGATTCTGACAAAATGCAGAAAAAGAACCAATAAATAGGACTTTGGAGCAACAGACTTTTGATAAAATATTGCAGAAAAAGAACCAATGGAGACGTTAAATAGGACTTTGAAGCAACAGATTCTGACAAAATGCAGAAAAAGAACCAATGCAGACGTTAAATAGGACTTTGGAGCAACAGATTCTGAAAAAATGCAGAAAAAGAACCAATGGAGAAGTTAAATAGGACTTTGGAGCAACAGATTCTGACAAAATGCAGAAAAAGAACCAATGGAGACGTTAAATAGGACTTTGGAGCAACAGATTCTGACAAAATGCAGAAAAAGAACCAATAAATAGGACTTTGGAGCAACAGACTTTTGATAAAATATTGCAGAAAAAGAACCAATGGAGAAGTTAAATAGGACTTTGAAGCAACAGATTCTGACAAAATGCAGAAAAAGAACCAATGCAGACGTTAAATAGGACTTTGGAGCAACAGATTCTGAAAAAATGCAGAAAAAGAACCAATGGAGACGTTGAATAGGACTTTGGAGCAACAGATTCTGACAAAATGCAGAAAAGAACCAATGGAGATGTTGAATAGGACATTGGAGCAACAGATTCTGACAAAATGCAGGTAAAGAACCAATGGAGATGTTAAATAGGACTTTGGAGCAACAGATTCTGACAAACAATGCAGAAAAAGAACCAATGGAGACGTTGAATAGGACTTTGGAGCAACAGATTCTGACAAAATATAGAAAAAGAACCAATGGAGACGTTGAATAGGACTTTGGAGCAACAGATTCTAACAAAATGCAGAAAAAGAACCAATGGAGAAGTTAAATAGGACTTTGGAGCAACAGATTCTGACAAAATGATGAAAAAGAACCAATGCAGACGTTAAATAGGACTTTGGAGCAACAGATTCTGACAAAATGCAGAAAAGAACCAATGGAGACGTTGAATAGGACTTTGGAGCAACAGATTCTAACAAAATGCAGAAAAAGAACCAATGGAGAAGTTAAATAGGACTTTGGAGCAACAGATTCTGACAAAATGCAGAAAAAGAACCAATGGAGACGTTAAATAGGACTTTGGAGCAACAGATTCTGACAAAATGCAGAAAAAAAACCTATGCAGAAATTAAATAGGACTTTGGAGCAACAGATTTTTGACAAAAAATTGCAGAAAAAGAACCAATGCAGACGTTAAATAGGACTTTGGAGCAACAGATTCTGACAAAATGCAGAAAAAGAACCAATGGAGACGTTAAATAGGACTTTGGAGCAACAGATTCTGACAAAATGCAGAAAAGAACCAATGGAGACGTTGAATAGGACTTTGGAGCAACAGATTCTAACAAAATGCAGAAAAAGAACCAATGGAGAAGTTAAATAGGACTTTGGAGCAACAGATTCTGACAAAATGCAGAAAAAGAACCAATGGAGACGTTAAATAGGACTTTGGAGCAACAGATTCTGACAAAATGCAGAAAAGAACCAATGGAGACGTTGAATAGGACTTTGGAGCAACAGATTCTGACAAAATGCAGAAAAAGAACCAATGGAGAAGTTAAATAGGACTTTGGAGCAACAGATTCTGACAAAATGCAGAAAAAGAACCAATGGAGACGTTGAATAGGACTTTGGAGCAACAGATTCTAACAAAATGCAGAAAAAGAACCAATGGAGAAGTTAAATAGGACTTTGGAGCAACAGATTCTGACAAAATGATGAAAAAGAACCAATGCAGACGTTAAATAGGACTTTGGAGCAACAGATTCTGACAAAATGCAGAAAAAGAACCAATGGAGACGTTAAATAGGACTTTGGAGCAACAGATTCTGACAAAATGCAGGTAAAGAACCAATGGAGACGTTAAATAGGACTTTGGAGCAACAGATTCTGACAAAATGCAGAAAAGAACCAATGGAGACGTTGAATAGGACTTTGGAGCAACAGATTCTGACAAAATGCAGAAAAAGAACCAATGGAGAAGTTAAATAGGACTTTGGAGCAACAGATTCTGACAAAATGCAGAAAAAGAACCAATGGAGACGTTGAATAGGACTTTGGAGCAACAGATTCTAACAAAATGCAGAAAAAGAACCAATGGAGAAGTTAAATAGGACTTTGGAGCAACAGATTCTGACAAAATGATGAAAAAGAACCAATGGAGACGTTAAATAGGACTTTGGAGCAACAGATTCTTACAAAATGCAGAAAAGAACCAATGGAGACGTTGAATAGGACTTTGGAGCAACAGATTCTGACAAAATGCAGAAAAAGAACCAATGTAGAAATTAAATAGGACTTTGGAGCAACAGATTCTGACAAAATGCAGAAAAAGAACCAATGGAGACGTTAAATAGGACTTTGGAGCAACAGATTCTTACAAAATGCAGAAAAAGAACCTATGCAGAAATTAAATAGGACTTTGGAGCAACAGATTTTTGACAAAAAATTGCAGAAAAAGAACCAATGCAGACGTTAAATAGGACTTTGGAGCAACAGATTCTGACAAAATGCAGAAAAAGAACCAATGGAGACGTTGAATAGGACTTTGGAGCAACAGATTCTAACAAAATGCAGAAAAAGAACCAATGGAGAAGTTAAATAGGACTTTGGAGCAACAGATTCTGACAAAATGCAGAAAAAGAACCAATGGAGACGTTAAATAGGAATTTGGAGCAACAAATTCTTACAAAATGCAGAAAAGAACCAATTGAGACGTTGAATAGGACTTTGGAGCAACAGATTCTGACAAAATGCAGAAAAAGAACCAATGGAGAAATTAAATAGGACTTTGGAGCAACGGATTCTGACAAAATGCAGAAAAAGAACCAATGGAGACGTTAAATAGGACTTTGGAGCAACAGATTCTGACAAAATGCAGAAAAAAAACCTATGCAGAAATTAAATAGGACTTTGGAGCAACAGATTTTTGACAAAAAATTGCAGAAAAAGAACCAATGCAGACGTTAAATAGGACTTTGGAGCAACAGATTCTGACAAAATGCAGAAAAAGAACCAATGGAGACGTTAAATAGGACTTTGGAGCAACAGATTCTGACAAAATGCAGAAAAAGAACCAATGGAGACGTTAAATAGGACTTTGGAGCAACAGATTCTGACAAAATGCAGAAAAGAACCAATGGAGACGTTGAATAGGACTTTGGAGCAACAGATTCTAACAAAATGCAGAAAAAGAACCAATGGAGAAGTTAAATAGGACTTTGGAGCAAGAGATTCTGACAAAATGCAGAAAAAGAACCAATAAATAGGACTTTGGAGCAACAGACTTTTGATAAAATATTGCAGAAAAAGAACCAATGGAGACGTTAAATAGGACTTTGAAGCAACAGATTCTGACAAAATGCAGAAAAAGAACCAATGCAGACGTTAAATAGGACTTTGGAGCAACAGATTCTGAAAAAATGCAGAAAAAGAACCAATGGAGAAGTTAAATAGGACTTTGGAGCAACAGATTCTGACAAAATGCAGAAAAAGAACCAATGGAGACGTTAAATAGGACTTTGGAGCAACAGATTCTGACAAAATGCAGAAAAAGAACCAATAAATAGGACTTTGGAGCAACAGACTTTTGATAAAATATTGCAGAAAAAGAACCAATGGAGACGTTAAATAGGACTTTGAAGCAACAGATTCTGACAAAATGCAGAAAAAGAACCAATGCAGACGTTAAATAGGACTTTGGAGCAACAGATTCTGAAAAAATGCAGAAAAAGAACCAATGGAGAAGTTAAATAGGACTTTGGAGCAACAGATTCTGACAAAATGCAGAAAAAGAACCAATGGAGACGTTAAATAGGACTTTGGAGCAACAGATTCTTACAAAATGCAGAAAAAGAACCTATGCAGAAATTAAATAGGACTTTGGAGCAACAGATTTTTGACAAAAAATTGCAGAAAAAGAACCAATGCAGACGTTAAATAGGACTTTGGAGCAACAGATTCTGACAAAATGCAGAAAAAGAACCAATGGAGAAGTTAAATAGGACTTTGGAGCAAGAGATTCTGACAAAATGCAGAAAAAGAACCAATAAATAGGACTTTGGAGCAACAGACTTTTGATAAAATATTGCAGAAAAAGAACCAATGGAGACGTTAAATAGGACTTTGAAGCAACAGATTCTGACAAAATGCAGAAAAAGAACCAATGCAGACGTTAAATAGGACTTTGGAGCAACAGATTCTGAAAAAATGCAGAAAAAGAACCAATGGAGAAGTTAAATAGGACTTTGGAGCAACAGATTCTGACAAAATGCAGAAAAAGAACCAATGGAGACGTTAAATAGGACTTTGGAGCAACAGATTCTGACAAAATGCAGAAAAAGAACCAATAAATAGGACTTTGGAGCAACAGACTTTTGATAAAATATTGCAGAAAAAGAACCAATGGAGACGTTAAATAGGACTTTGAAGCAACAGATTCTGACAAAATGCAGAAAAAGAACCAATGCAGACGTTAAATAGGACTTTGGAGCAACAGATTCTGAAAAAATGCAGAAAAAGAACCAATGGAGAAGTTAAATAGGACTTTGGAGCAACAGATTCTGACAAAATGCAGAAAAAGAACCAATGGAGACGTTAAATAGGACTTTGGAGCAACAGATTCTTACAAAATGCAGAAAAAGAACCTATGCAGAAATTAAATAGGACTTTGGAGCAACAGATTTTTGACAAAAAATTGCAGAAAAAGAACCAATGCAGACGTTAAATAGGACTTTGGAGCAACAGATTCTGACAAAATGCAGAAAAAGAACCAATGGAGACGTTGAATAGGACTTTGGAGCAACAGATTCTAACAAAATGCAGAAAAAGAACCAATGGAGAAGTTAAATAGGACTTTGGAGCAACAGATTCTGACAAAATGCAGAAAAAGAACCAATGGAGACGTTAAATAGGAATTTGGAGCAACAGATTCTTACAAAATGCAGAAAAGAACCAATTGAGACGTTGAATAGGACTTTGGAGCAACAGATTCTGACAAAATGCAGAAAAAGAACCAATGGAGAAATTAAATAGGACTTTGGAGCAACGGATTCTGACAAAATGCAGAAAAAGAACCAATGGAGACGTTAAATAGGACTTTGGAGCAACAGATTCTGACAAAATGCAGAAAAAAAACCTATGCAGAAATTAAATAGGACTTTGGAGCAACAGATTTTTGACAAAAAATTGCAGAAAAAGAACCAATGCAGACGTTAAATAGGACTTTGGAGCAACAGATTCTGACAAAATGCAGAAAAAGAACCAATGGAGACGTTAAATAGGACTTTGGAGCAACAGATTCTGACAAAATGCAGAAAAAGAACCAATGGAGACGTTAAATAGGACTTTGGAGCAACAGATTCTGACAAAATGCAGAAAAGAACCAATGGAGACGTTGAATAGGACTTTGGAGCAACAGATTCTAACAAAATGCAGAAAAAGAACCAATGGAGAAGTTAAATAGGACTTTGGAGCAACAGATTCTGACAAAATGCAGAAAAAGAACCAATGGAGACGTTGAATAGGACTTTGGAGCAACAGATTCTAACAAAATGCAGAAAAAGAACCAATGGAGAAGTTAAATAGGACTTTGGAGCAACAGATTCTGACAAAATGCAGAAAAAGAACCAATAAATAGGACTTTGGAGCAACAGACTTTTGATAAAATATTGCAGAAAAAGAACCAATGGAGACGTTAAATAGGACTTTGAAGCAACAGATTCTGACAAAATGCAGAAAAAGAACCAATGCAGACGTTAAATAGGACTTTGGAGCAACAGATTCTGAAAAAATGCAGAAAAAGAACCAATGGAGAAGTTAAATAGGACTTTGGAGCAACAGATTCTGACAAAATGCAGAAAAAGAACCAATGGAGACGTTAAATAGGACTTTGGAGCAACAGATTCTGACAAAATGCAGAAAAAGAACCAATGGAGACGTTAAATAGGACTTTGGAGCAACATATTCTAACAAAATGCAGAAAAAGAACCAATGGAGACGTTGAATAGGACTTTGGAGCAACAGATTCTAACAAAATGCAGAAAAAGAACCAATGGAGAAGTTAAATAGGACTTTGGAGCAACAGATTCTGACAAAATGCAGAAAAAGAACCAATGGAGACGTTAAATAGGACTTTGGAGCAACAGATTCTTACAAAATGCAGAAAAGAACCAATGGAGACGTTAAATAGGACTTTGGAGCAACAGATTCTAACAAAATGCAGAAAAAAAACCTATGCAGAAATTAAATAGGACTTTGGAGCAACAGATTTTTGACAAAAAATTGCAGAAAAAGAACCAATGGAGACGTTAAATAGGACTTTGGAGCAACAGATTCTGACAAAATGCAGAAAAAGAACCAATGGAGACGTTAAATAGGACTTTGGAGCAACAGATTCTGACAAAATGCAGAAAAGAACCAATGGAGACGTTGAATAGGACTTTGGAGCAACAGATTCTAACAAAATGCAGAAAAAGAACCAATGGAGAAGTTAAATAGGACTTTGGAGCAAGAGATTCTGACAAAATGCAGAAAAAGAACCAATAAATAGGACTTTGGAGCAACAGACTTTTGATAAAATATTGCAGAAAAAGAACCAATGGAGACGTTAAATAGGACTTTGAAGCAACAGATTCTGACAAAATGCAGAAAAAGAACCAATGCAGACGTTAAATAGGACTTTGGAGCAACAGATTCTGAAAAAATGCAGAAAAAGAACCAATGGAGAAGTTAAATAGGACTTTGGAGCAACAGATTCTGACAAAATGCAGAAAAAGAACCAATGGAGACGTTAAATAGGACTTTGGAGCAACAGATTCTGACAAAATGCAGAAAAAGAACCAATAAATAGGACTTTGGAGCAACAGACTTTTGATAAAATATTGCAGAAAAAGAACCAATGGAGACGTTAAATAGGACTTTGAAGCAACAGATTCTGACAAAATGCAGAAAAAGAACCAATGCAGACGTTAAATAGGACTTTGGAGCAACAGATTCTGAAAAAATGCAGAAAAAGAACCAATGGAGAAGTTAAATAGGACTTTGGAGCAACAGATTCTGACAAAATGCAGAAAAAGAACCAATGGAGACGTTAAATAGGACTTTGGAGCAACAGATTCTTACAAAATGCAGAAAAAGAACCTATGCAGAAATTAAATAGGACTTTGGAGCAACAGATTTTTGACAAAAAATTGCAGAAAAAGAACCAATGCAGACGTTAAATAGGACTTTGGAGCAACAGATTCTGACAAAATGCAGAAAAAGAACCAATGGAGAAGTTAAATAGGACTTTGGAGCAAGAGATTCTGACAAAATGCAGAAAAAGAACCAATAAATAGGACTTTGGAGCAACAGACTTTTGATAAAATATTGCAGAAAAAGAACCAATGGAGACGTTAAATAGGACTTTGAAGCAACAGATTCTGACAAAATGCAGAAAAAGAACCAATGCAGACGTTAAATAGGACTTTGGAGCAACAGATTCTGAAAAAATGCAGAAAAAGAACCAATGGAGAAGTTAAATAGGACTTTGGAGCAACAGATTCTGACAAAATGCAGAAAAAGAACCAATGGAGACGTTAAATAGGACTTTGGAGCAACAGATTCTGACAAAATGCAGAAAAAGAACCAATAAATAGGACTTTGGAGCAACAGACTTTTGATAAAATATTGCAGAAAAAGAACCAATGGAGACGTTAAATAGGACTTTGAAGCAACAGATTCTGACAAAATGCAGAAAAAGAACCAATGCAGACGTTAAATAGGACTTTGGAGCAACAGATTCTGAAAAAATGCAGAAAAAGAACCAATGGAGAAGTTAAATAGGACTTTGGAGCAACAGATTCTGACAAAATGCAGAAAAAGAACCAATGGAGACGTTAAATAGGACTTTGGAGCAACAGATTCTTACAAAATGCAGAAAAAGAACCTATGCAGAAATTAAATAGGACTTTGGAGCAACAGATTTTTGACAAAAAATTGCAGAAAAAGAACCAATGCAGACGTTAAATAGGACTTTGGAGCAACAGATTCTGACAAAATGCAGAAAAAGAACCAATGGAGACGTTGAATAGGACTTTGGAGCAACAGATTCTAACAAAATGCAGAAAAAGAACCAATGGAGAAGTTAAATAGGACTTTGGAGCAACAGATTCTGACAAAATGCAGAAAAAGAACCAATGGAGACGTTAAATAGGAATTTGGAGCAACAGATTCTTACAAAATGCAGAAAAGAACCAATTGAGACGTTGAATAGGACTTTGGAGCAACAGATTCTGACAAAATGCAGAAAAAGAACCAATGGAGAAATTAAATAGGACTTTGGAGCAACGGATTCTGACAAAATGCAGAAAAAGAACCAATGGAGACGTTAAATAGGACTTTGGAGCAACAGATTCTGACAAAATGCAGAAAAAAAACCTATGCAGAAATTAAATAGGACTTTGGAGCAACAGATTTTTGACAAAAAATTGCAGAAAAAGAACCAATGCAGACGTTAAATAGGACTTTGGAGCAACAGATTCTGACAAAATGCAGAAAAAGAACCAATGGAGACGTTAAATAGGACTTTGGAGCAACAGATTCTGACAAAATGCAGAAAAAGAACCAATGGAGACGTTAAATAGGACTTTGGAGCAACAGATTCTGACAAAATGCAGAAAAGAACCAATGGAGACGTTGAATAGGACTTTGGAGCAACAGATTCTAACAAAATGCAGAAAAAGAACCAATGGAGAAGTTAAATAGGACTTTGGAGCAACAGATTCTGACAAAATGCAGAAAAAGAACCAATGGAGACGTTGAATAGGACTTTGGAGCAACAGATTCTAACAAAATGCAGAAAAAGAACCAATGGAGAAGTTAAATAGGACTTTGGAGCAACAGATTCTGACAAAATGCAGAAAAAGAACCAATAAATAGGACTTTGGAGCAACAGACTTTTGATAAAATATTGCAGAAAAAGAACCAATGGAGACGTTAAATAGGACTTTGAAGCAACAGATTCTGACAAAATGCAGAAAAAGAACCAATGCAGACGTTAAATAGGACTTTGGAGCAACAGATTCTGAAAAAATGCAGAAAAAGAACCAATGGAGAAGTTAAATAGGACTTTGGAGCAACAGATTCTGACAAAATGCAGAAAAAGAACCAATGGAGACGTTAAATAGGACTTTGGAGCAACAGATTCTGACAAAATGCAGAAAAAGAACCAATGGAGACGTTAAATAGGACTTTGGAGCAACATATTCTAACAAAATGCAGAAAAAGAACCAATGGAGACGTTGAATAGGACTTTGGAGCAACAGATTCTAACAAAATGCAGAAAAAGAACCAATGGAGAAGTTAAATAGGACTTTGGAGCAACAGATTCTGACAAAATGCAGAAAAAGAACCAATGGAGACGTTAAATAGGACTTTGGAGCAACAGATTCTTACAAAATGCAGAAAAGAACCAATGGAGACGTTAAATAGGACTTTGGAGCAACAGATTCTAACAAAATGCAGAAAAAAAACCTATGCAGAAATTAAATAGGACTTTGGAGCAACAGATTTTTGACAAAAAATTGCAGAAAAAGAACCAATGCAGACGTTAAATAGGACTTTGGAGCAACAGATTCTGACAAAATGCAGAAAAAGAACCAATGGAGACGTTAAATAGGACTTTGGAGCAACAGATTCTGACAAAATGCAGAAAAAGAACCAATGGAGACGTTAAATAGGACTTTGGAGCAACAGATTCTAACAAAATGCAGAAAAAGAACCAATGGAGACGTTGAATAGGAATTTGGAGCAACAGATTCTTACAAAATGCAGAAAAGAACCAATTGAGACGTTGAATAGGACTTTGGAGCAACAGATTCTGACAAAATGCAGAAAAAGAACCAATGGAGAAATTAAATAGGACTTTGGAGCAACGGATTCTGACAAAATGCAGAAAAAGAACCAATGGAGACGTTAAATAGGACTTTGGAGCAACAGATTCTGACAAAATGCAGAAAAAGAACCTATGCAGAAATTAAATAGGACTTTGGAGCAACAGATTTTTGACAAAAAATTGCAGAAAAAGAACCAATGCAGACGTTAAATAGGACTTTGGAGCAACAGATTCTGACAAAATGCAGAAAAAGAACCAATGGAGACGTTAAATAGGACTTTGGAGCAACAGATTCTGACAAAATGCAGAAAAAGAACCAATGGAGACGTTAAATAGGACTTTGGAGCAACAGATTCTGACAAAATGCAGAAAAGAACCAATGGAGACGTTGAATAGGACTTTGGAGCAACAGATTCTAACAAAATGCAGAAAAAGAACCAATGGAGAAGTTAAATAGGACTTTGGAGCAACAGATTCCTACAAAATGCAGAAAAGAACCAATGGAGAAGTTGAATAGGACTTTGGAGCAACAGATTCTGACAAAATGCAGAAAAAGAACCAATAAATAGGACTTTGGAGCAACAGACTTTTGATAAAATATTGCAGAAAAAGAACCAATGGAGACGTTAAATAGGACTTTGAAGCAACAGATTCTGACAAAATGCAGAAAAAGAACCAATGCAGACGTTAAATAGGACTTTGGAGCAACAGATTCTGAAAAAATGCAGAAAAAGAACCAATGGAGAAGTTAAATAGGACTTTGGAGCAACAGATTCTGACAAAATGCAGAAAAAGAACCAATGGAGACGTTAAATAGGACTTTGAAGCAACAGATTCTGACAAAATGCAGAAAAAGAACCAATGCAGACGTTAAATAGGACTTTGGAGCAACAGATTCTGACAAAATGCAGAAAAAGAACCAATGCAGACGTTAAATAGGACTTTGGAGCAACAGATTCTGACAAAATGCAGAAAAAAAACCTATGCAGAAATTAAATAGGACTTTGGAGCAACAGATTTTTGACAAAAAATTGCAGAAAAAGAACCAATGCAGACGTTAAATAGGACTTTGGAGCAACAGATTCTGACAAAATGCAGAAAAAGAACCAATGGAGACGTTAAATAGGACTTTGGAGCAACAGATTCTGACAAAATGCAGAAAAAAAACCTATGCAGAAATTAAATAGGACTTTGGAGCAACAGATTTTTGACAAAAAATTGCAGAAAAAGAACCAATGCAGACGTTAAATAGGACTTTGGAGCAACAGATTCTGACAAAATGCAGAAAAAGAACCAATGGAGACGTTAAATAGGACTTTGGAGCAACAGATTCTGACAAAATGCAGAAAAGAACCAATGGAGACGTTGAATAGGACTTTGGAGCAACAGATTCTAACAAAATGCAGAAAAAGAACCAATGGAGAAGTTAAATAGGACTTTGGAGCAACAGATTCTGACAAAATGCAGAAAAAGAACCAATGGAGACGTTAAATAGGACTTTGGAGCAACAGATTCTGACAAAATGCAGAAAAAAAACCTATGCAGAAATTAAATAGGACTTTGGAGCAACAGATTTTTGACAAAAAATTGCAGAAAAAGAACCAATGCAGACGTTAAATAGGACTTTGGAGCAACAGATTCTGACAAAATGCAGAAAAAGAACCAATGGAGACGTTAAATAGGACTTTGGAGCAACAGATTCTGACAAAATGCAGAAAAGAACCAATGGAGACGTTGAATAGGACTTTGGAGCAACAGATTCTAACAAAATGCAGAAAAAGAACCAATGGAGAAGTTAAATAGGACTTTGGAGCAACAGATTCTGACAAAATGCAGAAAAAGAACCAATGGAGACGTTAAATAGGACTTTGGAGCAACAGATTCTGACAAAATGCAGAAAAGAACCAATGGAGACGTTGAATAGGACTTTGGAGCAACAGATTCTGACAAAATGCAGAAAAAGAACCAATGGAGAAGTTAAATAGGACTTTGGAGCAACAGATTCTGACAAAATGCAGAAAAAGAACCAATGGAGACGTTGAATAGGACTTTGGAGCAACAGATTCTAACAAAATGCAGAAAAAGAACCAATGGAGAAGTTAAATAGGACTTTGGAGCAACAGATTCTGACAAAATGATGAAAAAGAACCAATGCAGACGTTAAATAGGACTTTGGAGCAACAGATTCTGACAAAATGCAGGTAAAGAACCAATGGAGACGTTAAATAGGACTTTGGAGCAACAGATTCTGACAAAATGCAGAAAAGAACCAATGGAGACGTTAAATAGGACTTTGGAGCAACAGATTCTGACAAAATGCAGGTAAAGAACCAATGGAGACGTTAAATAGGACTTTGGAGCAACAGATTCTGACAAAATGCAGAAAAGAACCAATGGAGACGTTGAATAGGACTTTGGAGCAACAGATTCTGACAAAATGCAGAAAAAGAACCAATGGAGAAGTTAAATAGGACTTTGGAGCAACAGATTCTGACAAAATGCAGAAAAAGAACCAATGGAGACGTTAAATAGGACTTTGGAGCAACAGATTCTTACAAAATGCAGAAAAGAACCAATGGAGACGTTGAATAGGACTTTGGAGCAACAGATTCTTACAAAATGCAGAAAAAGAACCTATGCAGAAATTAAATAGGACTTTGGAGCAACAGATTTTTGACAAAAAATTGCAGAAAAAGAACCAATGCAGACGTTAAATAGGACTTTGGAGCAACAGATTCTGACAAAATGCAGAAAAAGAACCAATGGAGACGTTAAATAGGACTTTGGAGCAACAGATTCTGACAAAATGCAGGTAAAGAACCAATGGAGACGTTAAATAGGACTTTGGAGCAACAGATTCTGACAAAATGCAGAAAAGAACCAATGGAGACGTTGAATAGGACTTTGGAGCAACAGATTCTGACAAAATGCAGAAAAAGAACCAATGGAGAAGTTAAATAGGACTTTGGAGCAACAGATTCTGACAAAATGCAGAAAAAGAACCAATGGAGACGTTAAATAGGACTTTGGAGCAACAGATTCTTACAAAATGCAGAAAAGAACCAATGGAGACGTTGAATAGGACTTTGGAGCAACAGATTCTTACAAAATGCAGAAAAAGAACCTATGCAGAAATTAAATAGGACTTTGGAGCAACAGATTTTTGACAAAAAATTGCAGAAAAAGAACCAATGCAGACGTTAAATAGGACTTTGGAGCAACAGATTCTGACAAAATGCAGAAAAAGAACCAATGGAGACGTTGAATAGGACTTTGGAGCAACAGATTCTAACAAAATGCAGAAAAAGAACCAATGGAGAAGTTAAATAGGACTTTGGAGCAACAGATTCTGACAAAATGCAGAAAAAGAACCAATGGAGACGTTAAATAGGACTTTGGAGCAACAGATTCTAACAAAATGCAGAAAAAGAACCAATGGAGACGTTGAATAGGAATTTGGAGCAACAGATTCTTACAAAATGCAGAAAAGAACCAATTGAGACGTTGAATAGGACTTTGGAGCAACAGATTCTGACAAAATGCAGAAAAAGAACCAATGGAGAAATTAAATAGGACTTTGGAGCAACGGATTCTGACAAAATGCAGAAAAAGAACCAATGGAGACGTTAAATAGGACTTTGGAGCAACAGATTCTGACAAAATGCAGAAAAAGAACCTATGCAGAAATTAAATAGGACTTTGGAGCAACAGATTTTTGACAAAAAATTGCAGAAAAAGAACCAATGCAGACGTTAAATAGGACTTTGGAGCAACAGATTCTGACAAAATGCAGAAAAAGAACCAATGGAGACGTTAAATAGGACTTTGGAGCAACAGATTCTGACAAAATGCAGAAAAAGAACCAATGGAGACGTTAAATAGGACTTTGGAGCAACAGATTCTGACAAAATGCAGAAAAGAACCAATGGAGACGTTGAATAGGACTTTGGAGCAACAGATTCTAACAAAATGCAGAAAAAGAACCAATGGAGAAGTTAAATAGGACTTTGGAGCAACAGATTCCTACAAAATGCAGAAAAGAACCAATGGAGACGTTGAATAGGACTTTGGAGCAACAGATTCTGACAAAATGCAGAAAAAGAACCAATAAATAGGACTTTGGAGCAACAGACTTTTGATAAAATATTGCAGAAAAAGAACCAATGGAGACGTTAAATAGGACTTTGAAGCAACAGATTCTGACAAAATGCAGAAAAAGAACCAATGCAGACGTTAAATAGGACTTTGGAGCAACAGATTCTGAAAAAATGCAGAAAAAGAACCAATGGAGAAGTTAAATAGGACTTTGGAGCAACAGATTCTGACAAAATGCAGAAAAAGAACCAATGGAGACGTTAAATAGGACTTTGAAGCAACAGATTCTGACAAAATGCAGAAAAAGAACCAATGCAGACGTTAAATAGGACTTTGGAGCAACAGATTCTGACAAAATGCAGAAAAAGAACCAATGCAGACGTTAAATAGGACTTTGGAGCAACAGATTCTGACAAAATGCAGAAAAAAAACCTATGCAGAAATTAAATAGGACTTTGGAGCAACAGATTTTTGACAAAAAATTGCAGAAAAAGAACCAATGCAGACGTTAAATAGGACTTTGGAGCAACAGATTCTGACAAAATGCAGAAAAAGAACCAATGGAGACGTTAAATAGGACTTTGGAGCAACAGATTCTGACAAAATGCAGAAAAAAAACCTATGCAGAAATTAAATAGGACTTTGGAGCAACAGATTTTTGACAAAAAATTGCAGAAAAAGAACCAATGCAGACGTTAAATAGGACTTTGGAGCAACAGATTCTGACAAAATGCAGAAAAAGAACCAATGGAGACGTTAAATAGGACTTTGGAGCAACAGATTCTGACAAAATGCAGAAAAGAACCAATGGAGACGTTGAATAGGACTTTGGAGCAACAGATTCTAACAAAATGCAGAAAAAGAACCAATGGAGAAGTTAAATAGGACTTTGGAGCAACAGATTCTGACAAAATGCAGAAAAAGAACCAATGGAGACGTTAAATAGGACTTTGGAGCAACAGATTCTGACAAAATGCAGAAAAAAAACCTATGCAGAAATTAAATAGGACTTTGGAGCAACAGATTTTTGACAAAAAATTGCAGAAAAAGAACCAATGCAGACGTTAAATAGGACTTTGGAGCAACAGATTCTGACAAAATGCAGAAAAAGAACCAATGGAGACGTTAAATAGGACTTTGGAGCAACAGATTCTGACAAAATGCAGAAAAGAACCAATGGAGACGTTGAATAGGACTTTGGAGCAACAGATTCTAACAAAATGCAGAAAAAGAACCAATGGAGAAGTTAAATAGGACTTTGGAGCAACAGATTCTGACAAAATGCAGAAAAAGAACCAATGGAGACGTTAAATAGGACTTTGGAGCAACAGATTCTGACAAAATGCAGAAAAGAACCAATGGAGACGTTGAATAGGACTTTGGAGCAACAGATTCTGACAAAATGCAGAAAAAGAACCAATGGAGAAGTTAAATAGGACTTTGGAGCAACAGATTCTGACAAAATGCAGAAAAAGAACCAATGGAGACGTTGAATAGGACTTTGGAGCAACAGATTCTAACAAAATGCAGAAAAAGAACCAATGGAGAAGTTAAATAGGACTTTGGAGCAACAGATTCTGACAAAATGATGAAAAAGAACCAATGCAGACGTTAAATAGGACTTTGGAGCAACAGATTCTGACAAAATGCAGAAAAAGAACCAATGGAGACGTTAAATAGGACTTTGGAGCAACAGATTCTGACAAAATGCAGGTAAAGAACCAATGGAGACGTTAAATAGGACTTTGGAGCAACAGATTCTGACAAAATGCAGAAAAGAACCAATGGAGACGTTGAATAGGACTTTGGAGCAACAGATTCTGACAAAATGCAGAAAAAGAACCAATGGAGAAGTTAAATAGGACTTTGGAGCAACAGATTCTGACAAAATGCAGAAAAAGAACCAATGGAGACGTTAAATAGGACTTTGGAGCAACAGATTCTTACAAAATGCAGAAAAGAACCAATGGAGACGTTGAATAGGACTTTGGAGCAACAGATTCTTACAAAATGCAGAAAAAGAACCTATGCAGAAATTAAATAGGACTTTGGAGCAACAGATTTTTGACAAAAAATTGCAGAAAAAGAACCAATGCAGACGTTAAATAGGACTTTGGAGCAACAGATTCTGACAAAATGCAGAAAAAGAACCAATGGAGACGTTGAATAGGACTTTGGAGCAACAGATTCTAACAAAATGCAGAAAAAGAACCAATGGAGAAGTTAAATAGGACTTTGGAGCAACAGATTCTGACAAAATGCAGAAAAAGAACCAATGGAGACGTTAAATAGGAATTTGGAGCAACAGATTCTTACAAAATGCAGAAAAGAACCAATTGAGACGTTGAATAGGACTTTGGAGCAACAGATTCTGACAAAATGCAGAAAAAGAACCAATGGAGAAATTAAATAGGACTTTGGAGCAACGGATTCTGACAAAATGCAGAAAAAGAACCAATGGAGACGTTAAATAGGACTTTGGAGCAACAGATTCTGACAAAATGCAGAAAAAAAACCTATGCAGAAATTAAATAGGACTTTGGAGCAACAGATTTTTGACAAAAAATTGCAGAAAAAGAACCAATGCAGACGTTAAATAGGACTTTGGAGCAACAGATTCTGACAAAATGCAGAAAAAGAACCAATGGAGACGTTAAATAGGACTTTGGAGCAACAGATTCTGACAAAATGCAGAAAAGAACCAATGGAGACGTTGAATAGGACTTTGGAGCAACAGATTCTGACAAAATGCAGAAAAAGAACCAATGGAGAAGTTAAATAGGACTTTGGAGCAACAGATTCTGACAAAATGCAGAAAAAGAACCAATGGAGACGTTGAATAGGACTTTGGAGCAACAGATTCTAACAAAATGCAGAAAAAGAACCAATGGAGAAGTTAAATAGGACTTTGGAGCAACAGATTCTGACAAAATGCAGAAAAAGAACCAATGGAGACGTTGAATAGGACTTTGGAGCAACAGATTCTAACAAAATGCAGAAAAAGAACCAATGGAGAAGTTAAATAGGACTTTGGAGCAACAGATTCTGACAAAATGCAGAAAAAGAACCAATGGAGACGTTAAATAGGACTTTGGAGCAACAGATTCTAACAAAATGCAGAAAAAGAACCAATGGAGACGTTGAATAGGAATTTGGAGCAACAGATTCTTACAAAATGCAGAAAAGAACCAATTGAGACGTTGAATAGGACTTTGGAGCAACAGATTCTGACAAAATGCAGAAAAAGAACCAATGGAGAAATTAAATAGGACTTTGGAGCAACGGATTCTGACAAAATGCAGAAAAAGAACCAATGGAGACGTTAAATAGGACTTTGGAGCAACAGATTCTGACAAAATGCAGAAAAAGAACCTATGCAGAAATTAAATAGGACTTTGGAGCAACAGATTTTTGACAAAAAATTGCAGAAAAAGAACCAATGCAGACGTTAAATAGGACTTTGGAGCAACAGATTCTGACAAAATGCAGAAAAAGAACCAATGGAGACGTTAAATAGGACTTTGGAGCAACAGATTCTGACAAAATGCAGAAAAAGAACCAATGGAGACGTTAAATAGGACTTTGGAGCAACAGATTCTGACAAAATGCAGAAAAGAACCAAAGGAGACGTTGAATAGGACTTTGGAGCAACAGATTCTAACAAAATGCAGAAAAAGAACCAATGGAGAAGTTAAATAGGACTTTGGAGCAACAGATTCTGACAAAATGCAGAAAAAGAACCAATAAATAGGACTTTGGAGCAACAGACTTTTGATAAAATATTGCAGAAAAAGAACCAATGGAGACGTTAAATAGGACTTTGAAGCAACAGATTCTGACAAAATGCAGAAAAAGAACCAATGCAGACGTTAAATAGGACTTTGGAGCAACAGATTCTGAAAAAATGCAGAAAAAGAACCAATGGAGAAGTTAAATAGGACTTTGGAGCAACAGATTCTGACAAAATGCAGAAAAAGAACCAATGGAGACGTTAAATAGGACTTTGAAGCAACAGATTCTGACAAAATGCAGAAAAAGAACCAATGCAGACGTTAAATAGGACTTTGGAGCAACAGATTCTGACAAAATGCAGAAAAAGAACCAATGCAGACGTTAAATAGGACTTTGGAGCAACAGATTCTGACAAAATGCAGAAAAAAAACCTATGCAGAAATTAAATAGGACTTTGGAGCAACAGATTTTTGACAAAAAATTGCAGAAAAAGAACCAATGCAGACGTTAAATAGGACTTTGGAGCAACAGATTCTGACAAAATGCAGAAAAAGAACCAATGGAGACGTTAAATAGGACTTTGGAGCAACAGATTCTGACAAAATGCAGAAAAAAAACCTATGCAGAAATTAAATAGGACTTTGGAGCAACAGATTTTTGACAAAAAATTGCAGAAAAAGAACCAATGCAGACGTTAAATAGGACTTTGGAGCAACAGATTCTGACAAAATGCAGAAAAAGAACCAATGGAGACGTTAAATAGGACTTTGGAGCAACAGATTCTGACAAAATGCAGAAAAGAACCAATGGAGACGTTGAATAGGACTTTGGAGCAACAGATTCTAACAAAATGCAGAAAAAGAACCAATGGAGAAGTTAAATAGGACTTTGGAGCAACAGATTCTGACAAAATGCAGAAAAAGAACCAATGGAGACGTTAAATAGGACTTTGGAGCAACAGATTCTGACAAAATGCAGAAAAAAAACCTATGCAGAAATTAAATAGGACTTTGGAGCAACAGATTTTTGACAAAAAATTGCAGAAAAAGAACCAATGCAGACGTTAAATAGGACTTTGGAGCAACAGATTCTGACAAAATGCAGAAAAAGAACCAATGGAGACGTTAAATAGGACTTTGGAGCAACAGATTCTGACAAAATGCAGAAAAGAACCAATGGAGACGTTGAATAGGACTTTGGAGCAACAGATTCTAACAAAATGCAGAAAAAGAACCAATGGAGAAGTTAAATAGGACTTTGGAGCAACAGATTCTGACAAAATGCAGAAAAAGAACCAATGGAGACGTTAAATAGGACTTTGGAGCAACAGATTCTGACAAAATGCAGAAAAGAACCAATGGAGACGTTGAATAGGACTTTGGAGCAACAGATTCTGACAAAATGCAGAAAAAGAACCAATGGAGAAGTTAAATAGGACTTTGGAGCAACAGATTCTGACAAAATGCAGAAAAAGAACCAATGGAGACGTTGAATAGGACTTTGGAGCAACAGATTCTAACAAAATGCAGAAAAAGAACCAATGGAGAAGTTAAATAGGACTTTGGAGCAACAGATTCTGACAAAATGATGAAAAAGAACCAATGCAGACGTTAAATAGGACTTTGGAGCAACAGATTCTGACAAAATGCAGAAAAAGAACCAATGGAGACGTTAAATAGGACTTTGGAGCAACAGATTCTGACAAAATGCAGGTAAAGAACCAATGGAGACGTTAAATAGGACTTTGGAGCAACAGATTCTGACAAAATGCAGAAAAGAACCAATGGAGACGTTGAATAGGACTTTGGAGCAACAGATTCTGACAAAATGCAGAAAAAGAACCAATGGAGAAGTTAAATAGGACTTTGGAGCAACAGATTCTGACAAAATGCAGAAAAAGAACCAATGGAGACGTTAAATAGGACTTTGGAGCAACAGATTCTTACAAAATGCAGAAAAGAACCAATGGAGACGTTGAATAGGACTTTGGAGCAACAGATTCTTACAAAATGCAGAAAAAGAACCTATGCAGAAATTAAATAGGACTTTGGAGCAACAGATTTTTGACAAAAAATTGCAGAAAAAGAACCAATGCAGACGTTAAATAGGACTTTGGAGCAACAGATTCTGACAAAATGCAGAAAAAGAACCAATGGAGACGTTGAATAGGACTTTGGAGCAACAGATTCTAACAAAATGCAGAAAAAGAACCAATGGAGAAGTTAAATAGGACTTTGGAGCAACAGATTCTGACAAAATGCAGAAAAAGAACCAATGGAGACGTTAAATAGGAATTTGGAGCAACAGATTCTTACAAAATGCAGAAAAGAACCAATTGAGACGTTGAATAGGACTTTGGAGCAACAGATTCTGACAAAATGCAGAAAAAGAACCAATGGAGAAATTAAATAGGACTTTGGAGCAACGGATTCTGACAAAATGCAGAAAAAGAACCAATGGAGACGTTAAATAGGACTTTGGAGCAACAGATTCTGACAAAATGCAGAAAAAAAACCTATGCAGAAATTAAATAGGACTTTGGAGCAACAGATTTTTGACAAAAAATTGCAGAAAAAGAACCAATGCAGACGTTAAATAGGACTTTGGAGCAACAGATTCTGACAAAATGCAGAAAAAGAACCAATGGAGACGTTAAATAGGACTTTGGAGCAACAGATTCTGACAAAATGCAGAAAAGAACCAATGGAGACGTTGAATAGGACTTTGGAGCAACAGATTCTGACAAAATGCAGAAAAAGAACCAATGGAGAAGTTAAATAGGACTTTGGAGCAACAGATTCTGACAAAATGCAGAAAAAGAACCAATGGAGACGTTGAATAGGACTTTGGAGCAACAGATTCTAACAAAATGCAGAAAAAGAACCAATGGAGAAGTTAAATAGGACTTTGGAGCAACAGATTCTGACAAAATGATGAAAAAGAACCAATGGAGACGTTAAATAGGACTTTGGAGCAACAGATTCTTACAAAATGCAGAAAAGAACCAATGGAGACGTTGAATAGGACTTTGGAGCAACAGATTCTGACAAAATGCAGAAAAAGAACCAATGTAGAAATTAAATAGGACTTTGGAGCAACAGATTCTGACAAAATGCAGAAAAAGAACCAATGGAGACGTTAAATAGGACTTTGGAGCAACAGATTCTTACAAAATGCAGAAAAAGAACCTATGCAGAAATTAAATAGGACTTTGGAGCAACAGATTTTTGACAAAAAATTGCAGAAAAAGAACCAATGCAGACGTTAAATAGGACTTTGGAGCAACAGATTCTGACAAAATGCAGAAAAAGAACCAATGGAGACGTTGAATAGGACTTTGGAGCAACAGATTCTAACAAAATGCAGAAAAAGAACCAATGGAGAAGTTAAATAGGACTTTGGAGCAACAGATTCTGACAAAATGCAGAAAAAGAACCAATGGAGACGTTAAATAGGAATTTGGAGCAACAGATTCTTACAAAATGCAGAAAAGAACCAATTGAGACGTTGAATAGGACTTTGGAGCAACAGATTCTGACAAAATGCAGAAAAAGAACCAATGGAGAAATTAAATAGGACTTTGGAGCAACGGATTCTGACAAAATGCAGAAAAAGAACCAATGGAGACGTTAAATAGGACTTTGGAGCAACAGATTCTGACAAAATGCAGAAAAAAAACCTATGCAGAAATTAAATAGGACTTTGGAGCAACAGATTTTTGACAAAAAATTGCAGAAAAAGAACCAATGCAGACGTTAAATAGGACTTTGGAGCAACAGATTCTGACAAAATGCAGAAAAAGAACCAATGGAGACGTTAAATAGGACTTTGGAGCAACAGATTCTGACAAAATGCAGAAAAAGAACCAATGGAGACGTTAAATAGGACTTTGGAGCAACAGATTCTGACAAAATGCAGAAAAGAACCAATGGAGACGTTGAATAGGACTTTGGAGCAACAGATTCTAACAAAATGCAGAAAAAGAACCAATGGAGAAGTTAAATAGGACTTTGGAGCAACAGATTCTGACAAAATGCAGAAAAAGAACCAATGGAGACGTTAAATAGGACTTTGGAGCAACAGATTCTGACAAAATGCAGAAAAAGAACCAATGGAGACGTTAAATAGGACTTTGGAGCAACATATTCTAACAAAATGCAGAAAAAGAACCAATGGAGACGTTGAATAGGACTTTGGAGCAACAGATTCTAACAAAATGCAGAAAAAGAACCAATGGAGAAGTTAAATAGGACTTTGGAGCAACAGATTCTGACAAAATGCAGAAAAAGAACCAATGGAGACGTTAAATAGGACTTTGGAGCAACAGATTCTTACAAAATGCAGAAAAGAACCAATGGAGACGTTAAATAGGACTTTGGAGCAACAGATTCTAACAAAATGCAGAAAAAAAACCTATGCAGAAATTAAATAGGACTTTGGAGCAACAGATTTTTGACAAAAAATTGCAGAAAAAGAACCAATGCAGACGTTAAATAGGACTTTGGAGCAACAGATTCTGACAAAATGCAGAAAAAGAACCAATGGAGACGTTAAATAGGACTTTGGAGCAACAGATTCTGACAAAATGCAGAAAAAGAACCAATGGAGACGTTAAATAGGACTTTGGAGCAACAGATTCTAACAAAATGCAGAAAAAGAACCAATGGAGACGTTGAATAGGAATTTGGAGCAACAGATTCTTACAAAATGCAGAAAAGAACCAATTGAGACGTTGAATAGGACTTTGGAGCAACAGATTCTGACAAAATGCAGAAAAAGAACCAATGGAGAAATTAAATAGGACTTTGGAGCAACGGATTCTGACAAAATGCAGAAAAAGAACCAATGGAGACGTTAAATAGGACTTTGGAGCAACAGATTCTGACAAAATGCAGAAAAAGAACCTATGCAGAAATTAAATAGGACTTTGGAGCAACAGATTTTTGACAAAAAATTGCAGAAAAAGAACCAATGCAGACGTTAAATAGGACTTTGGAGCAACAGATTCTGACAAAATGCAGAAAAAGAACCAATGGAGACGTTAAATAGGACTTTGGAGCAACAGATTCTGACAAAATGCAGAAAAAGAACCAATGGAGACGTTAAATAGGAATTTGGAGCAACAGATTCTGACAAAATGCAGAAAAGAACCAATGGAGACGTTGAATAGGACTTTGGAGCAACAGATTCTAACAAAATGCAGAAAAAGAACCAATGGAGAAGTTAAATAGGACTTTGGAGCAACAGATTCCTACAAAATGCAGAAAAGAACCAATGGAGACGTTGAATAGGACTTTGGAGCAACAGATTCTGACAAAATGCAGAAAAAGAACCAATAAATAGGACTTTGGAGCAACAGACATTTGATAAAATATTGCAGAAAAAGAACCAATGGAGACGTTAAATAGGACTTTGAAGCAACAGATTCTGACAAAATGCAGAAAAAGAACCAATGCAGACGTTAAATAGGACTTTGGAGCAACAGATTCTGAAAAAATGCAGAAAAAGAACCAATGGAGAAGTTAAATAGGACTTTGGAGCAACAGATTCTGACAAAATGCAGAAAAAGAACCAATGGAGACGTTAAATAGGACTTTGAAGCAACAGATTCTGACAAAATGCAGAAAAAGAACCAATGCAGACGTTAAATAGGACTTTGGAGCAACAGATTCTGACAAAATGCAGAAAAAGAACCAATGCAGACGTTAAATAGGACTTTGGAGCAACAGATTCTGACAAAATGCAGAAAAAAAACCTATGCAGAAATTAAATAGGACTTTGGAGCAACAGATTTTTGACAAAAAATTGCAGAAAAAGAACCAATGCAGACGTTAAATAGGACTTTGGAGCAACAGATTCTGACAAAATGCAGAAAAAGAACCAATGGAGACGTTAAATAGGACTTTGGAGCAACAGATTCTGACAAAATGCAGAAAAAAAACCTATGCAGAAATTAAATAGGACTTTGGAGCAACAGATTTTTGACAAAAAATTGCAGAAAAAGAACCAATGCAGACGTTAAATAGGACTTTGGAGCAACAGATTCTGACAAAATGATGAAAAAGAACCAATGCAGACGTTAAATAGGACTTTGGAGCAACAGATTCTGACAAAATGCAGAAAAAGAACCAATGCAGACGTTAAATAGGACTTTGGAGCAACAGATTCTGACAAAATGCAGAAAAAAAACCTATGCAGAAATTAAATAGGACTTTGGAGCAACAGATTTTTGACAAAAAATTGCAGAAAAAGAACCAATGCAGACGTTAAATAGGACTTTGGAGCAACAGATTCTGACAAAATGCAGAAAAAGAACCAATGGAGACGTTAAATAGGACTTTGGAGCAACAGATTCTGACAAACAATGCAGAAAAAGAACCAATGGAGACGTTAAATAGGACTTTGGAGCAACAGATTCTGACAAAATGCAGAAAAAGAACCAATGGAGACGTTGAATAGGACTTTGGAGCAACAGATTCTAACAAAATGCAGAAAAAGAACCAATGGAGAAGTTAAATAGGACTTTGGAGCAACAGATTCTGACAAAATGCAGAAAAAGAACCAATGGAGACGTTAAATAGGACTTTGGAGCAACAGATTCTTACAAAATGCAGAAAAGAACCAATGGAGACGTTAAATAGGACTTTGGAGCAACAGATTCTAACAAAATGCAGAAAAAAAACCTATGCAGAAATTAAATAGGACTTTGGAGCAACAGATTTTTGACAAAAAATTGCAGAAAAAGAACCAATGCAGACGTTAAATAGGACTTTGGAGCAACAGATTCTGACAAAATGCAGAAAAAGAACCAATGGAGACGTTAAATAGGACTTTGGAGCAACAGATTCTGACAAAATGCAGAAAAAGAACCAATGGAGACGTTAAATAGGACTTTGGAGCAACAGATTCTAACAAAATGCAGAAAAAGAACCAATGGAGACGTTGAATAGGAATTTGGAGCAACAGATTCTTACAAAATGCAGAAAAGAACCAATTGAGACGTTGAATAGGACTTTGGAGCAACAGATTCTGACAAAATGCAGAAAAAGAACCAATGGAGAAATTAAATAGGACTTTGGAGCAACGGATTCTGACAAAATGCAGAAAAAGAACCAATGGAGACGTTAAATAGGACTTTGGAGCAACAGATTCTGACAAAATGCAGAAAAAGAACCTATGCAGAAATTAAATAGGACTTTGGAGCAACAGATTTTTGACAAAAAATTGCAGAAAAAGAACCAATGCAGACGTTAAATAGGACTTTGGAGCAACAGATTCTGACAAAATGCAGAAAAAGAACCAATGGAGACGTTAAATAGGACTTTGGAGCAACAGATTCTGACAAAATGCAGAAAAAGAACCAATGGAGACGTTAAATAGGAATTTGGAGCAACAGATTCTGACAAAATGCAGAAAAGAACCAATGGAGACGTTGAATAGGACTTTGGAGCAACAGATTCTAACAAAATGCAGAAAAAGAACCAATGGAGAAGTTAAATAGGACTTTGGAGCAACAGATTCCTACAAAATGCAGAAAAGAACCAATGGAGACGTTGAATAGGACTTTGGAGCAACAGATTCTGACAAAATGCAGAAAAAGAACCAATAAATAGGACTTTGGAGCAACAGACATTTGATAAAATATTGCAGAAAAAGAACCAATGGAGACGTTAAATAGGACTTTGAAGCAACAGATTCTGACAAAATGCAGAAAAAGAACCAATGCAGACGTTAAATAGGACTTTGGAGCAACAGATTCTGAAAAAATGCAGAAAAAGAACCAATGGAGAAGTTAAATAGGACTTTGGAGCAACAGATTCTGACAAAATGCAGAAAAAGAACCAATGGAGACGTTAAATAGGACTTTGAAGCAACAGATTCTGACAAAATGCAGAAAAAGAACCAATGCAGACGTTAAATAGGACTTTGGAGCAACAGATTCTGACAAAATGCAGAAAAAGAACCAATGCAGACGTTAAATAGGACTTTGGAGCAACAGATTCTGACAAAATGCAGAAAAAAAACCTATGCAGAAATTAAATAGGACTTTGGAGCAACAGATTTTTGACAAAAAATTGCAGAAAAAGAACCAATGCAGACGTTAAATAGGACTTTGGAGCAACAGATTCTGACAAAATGCAGAAAAAGAACCAATGGAGACGTTAAATAGGACTTTGGAGCAACAGATTCTGACAAAATGCAGAAAAAAAACCTATGCAGAAATTAAATAGGACTTTGGAGCAACAGATTTTTGACAAAAAATTGCAGAAAAAGAACCAATGCAGACGTTAAATAGGACTTTGGAGCAACAGATTCTGACAAAATGATGAAAAAGAACCAATGCAGACGTTAAATAGGACTTTGGAGCAACAGATTCTGACAAAATGCAGAAAAAGAACCAATGCAGACGTTAAATAGGACTTTGGAGCAACAGATTCTGACAAAATGCAGAAAAAAAACCTATGCAGAAATTAAATAGGACTTTGGAGCAACAGATTTTTGACAAAAAATTGCAGAAAAAGAACCAATGCAGACGTTAAATAGGACTTTGGAGCAACAGATTCTGACAAAATGCAGAAAAAGAACCAATGGAGACGTTAAATAGGACTTTGGAGCAACAGATTCTGACAAACAATGCAGAAAAAGAACCAATGGAGACGTTAAATAGGACTTTGGAGCAACAGATTCTGACAAAATGCAGAAAAAGAACCAATGGAGACGTTGAATAGGACTTTGGAGCAACAGATTCTAACAAAATGCAGAAAAAGAACCAATGGAGAAGTTAAATAGGACTTTGGAGCAACAGATTCTGACAAAATGCAGAAAAAGAACCAATGGAGACGTTAAATAGGACTTTGGAGCAACAGATTCTTACAAAATGCAGAAAAGAACCAATGGAGACGTTAAATAGGACTTTGGAGCAACAGATTCTAACAAAATGCAGAAAAAAAACCTATGCAGAAATTAAATAGGACTTTGGAGCAACAGATTTTTGACAAAAAATTGCAGAAAAAGAACCAATGCAGACGTTAAATAGGACTTTGGAGCAACAGATTCTGACAAAATGCAGAAAAAGAACCAATGGAGACGTTAAATAGGACTTTGGAGCAACAGATTCTGACAAAATGCAGAAAAAGAACCAATGGAGACGTTAAATAGGACTTTGGAGCAACAGATTCTAACAAAATGCAGAAAAAGAACCAATGGAGACGTTGAATAGGAATTTGGAGCAACAGATTCTTACAAAATGCAGAAAAGAACCAATTGAGACGTTGAATAGGACTTTGGAGCAACAGATTCTGACAAAATGCAGAAAAAGAACCAATGGAGAAATTAAATAGGACTTTGGAGCAACGGATTCTGACAAAATGCAGAAAAAGAACCAATGGAGACGTTAAATAGGACTTTGGAGCAACAGATTCTGACAAAATGCAGAAAAAGAACCTATGCAGAAATTAAATAGGACTTTGGAGCAACAGATTTTTGACAAAAAATTGCAGAAAAAGAACCAATGCAGACGTTAAATAGGACTTTGGAGCAACAGATTCTGACAAAATGCAGAAAAAGAACCAATGGAGACGTTAAATAGGACTTTGGAGCAACAGATTCTGACAAAATGCAGAAAAAGAACCAATGGAGACGTTAAATAGGAATTTGGAGCAACAGATTCTGACAAAATGCAGAAAAGAACCAATGGAGACGTTGAATAGGACTTTGGAGCAACAGATTCTAACAAAATGCAGAAAAAGAACCAATGGAGAAGTTAAATAGGACTTTGGAGCAACAGATTCCTACAAAATGCAGAAAAGAACCAATGGAGACGTTGAATAGGACTTTGGAGCAACAGATTCTGACAAAATGCAGAAAAAGAACCAATAAATAGGACTTTGGAGCAACAGACATTTGATAAAATATTGCAGAAAAAGAACCAATGGAGACGTTAAATAGGACTTTGAAGCAACAGATTCTGACAAAATGCAGAAAAAGAACCAATGCAGACGTTAAATAGGACTTTGGAGCAACAGATTCTGAAAAAATGCAGAAAAAGAACCAATGGAGAAGTTAAATAGGACTTTGGAGCAACAGATTCTGACAAAATGCAGAAAAAGAACCAATGGAGACGTTAAATAGGACTTTGAAGCAACAGATTCTGACAAAATGCAGAAAAAGAACCAATGCAGACGTTAAATAGGACTTTGGAGCAACAGATTCTGACAAAATGCAGAAAAAGAACCAATGCAGACGTTAAATAGGACTTTGGAGCAACAGATTCTGACAAAATGCAGAAAAAAAACCTATGCAGAAATTAAATAGGACTTTGGAGCAACAGATTTTTGACAAAAAATTGCAGAAAAAGAACCAATGCAGACGTTAAATAGGACTTTGGAGCAACAGATTCTGACAAAATGCAGAAAAAGAACCAATGGAGACGTTAAATAGGACTTTGGAGCAACAGATTCTGACAAAATGCAGAAAAAAAACCTATGCAGAAATTAAATAGGACTTTGGAGCAACAGATTTTTGACAAAAAATTGCAGAAAAAGAACCAATGCAGACGTTAAATAGGACTTTGGAGCAACAGATTCTGACAAAATGATGAAAAAGAACCAATGCAGACGTTAAATAGGACTTTGGAGCAACAGATTCTGACAAAATGCAGAAAAAGAACCAATGCAGACGTTAAATAGGACTTTGGAGCAACAGATTCTGACAAAATGCAGAAAAAAAACCTATGCAGAAATTAAATAGGACTTTGGAGCAACAGATTTTTGACAAAAAATTGCAGAAAAAGAACCAATGCAGACGTTAAATAGGACTTTGGAGCAACAGATTCTGACAAAATGCAGAAAAAGAACCAATGGAGACGTTAAATAGGACTTTGGAGCAACAGATTCTGACAAAATGCAGAAAAAAAACCTATGCAGAAATTAAATAGGACTTTGGAGCAACAGATTTTTGACAAAAAATTGCAGAAAAAGAACCAATGCAGACGTTAAATAGGACTTTGGAGCAACAGATTCTGACAAAATGCAGAAAAAGAACCAATGGAGACGTTAAATAGGACTTTGGAGCAACAGATTCTGACAAAATGCAGAAAAGAACCAATGGAGACGTTGAATAGGACTTTGGAGCAACAGATTCTAACAAAATGCAGAAAAAGAACCAATGGAGAAGTTAAATAGGACTTTGGAGCAACAGATTCTGACAAAATGCAGAAAAAGAACCAATGGAGACGTTAAATAGGACTTTGGAGCAACAGATTCTGACAAAATGCAGAAAAAAAACCTATGCAGAAATTAAATAGGACTTTGGAGCAACAGATTTTTGACAAAAAATTGCAGAAAAAGAACCAATGCAGACGTTAAATAGGACTTTGGAGCAACAGATTCTGACAAAATGCAGAAAAAGAACCAATGGAGACGTTAAATAGGACTTTGGAGCAACAGATTCTGACAAAATGCAGAAAAGAACCAATGGAGACGTTGAATAGGACTTTGGAGCAACAGATTCTAACAAAATGCAGAAAAAGAACCAATGGAGAAGTTAAATAGGACTTTGGAGCAACAGATTCTGACAAAATGCAGAAAAAGAACCAATGGAGACGTTAAATAGGACTTTGGAGCAACAGATTCTGACAAAATGCAGAAAAGAACCAATGGAGACGTTGAATAGGACTTTGGAGCAACAGATTCTGACAAAATGCAGAAAAAGAACCAATGGAGAAGTTAAATAGGACTTTGGAGCAACAGATTCTGACAAAATGCAGAAAAAGAACCAATGGAGACGTTGAATAGGACTTTGGAGCAACAGATTCTAACAAAATGCAGAAAAAGAACCAATGGAGAAGTTAAATAGGACTTTGGAGCAACAGATTCTGACAAAATGATGAAAAAGAACCAATGCAGACGTTAAATAGGACTTTGGAGCAACAGATTCTGACAAAATGCAGAAAAAGAACCAATGGAGACGTTAAATAGGACTTTGGAGCAACAGATTCTGACAAAATGCAGGTAAAGAACCAATGGAGACGTTAAATAGGACTTTGGAGCAACAGATTCTGACAAAATGCAGAAAAGAACCAATGGAGACGTTGAATAGGACTTTGGAGCAACAGATTCTGACAAAATGCAGAAAAAGAACCAATGGAGAAGTTAAATAGGACTTTGGAGCAACAGATTCTGACAAAATGCAGAAAAAGAACCAATGGAGACGTTAAATAGGACTTTGGAGCAACAGATTCTTACAAAATGCAGAAAAGAACCAATGGAGACGTTGAATAGGACTTTGGAGCAACAGATTCTGACAAAATGCAGAAAAAGAACCAATGTAGAAATTAAATAGGACTTTGGAGCAACAGATTCTGACAAAATGCAGAAAAAGAACCAATGGAGACGTTAAATAGGACTTTGGAGCAACAGATTCTTACAAAATGCAGAAAAAGAACCTATGCAGAAATTAAATAGGACTTTGGAGCAACAGATTTTTGACAAAAAATTGCAGAAAAAGAACCAATGCAGACGTTAAATAGGACTTTGGAGCAACAGATTCTGACAAAATGCAGAAAAAGAACCAATGGAGACGTTGAATAGGACTTTGGAGCAACAGATTCTAACAAAATGCAGAAAAAGAACCAATGGAGAAGTTAAATAGGACTTTGGAGCAACAGATTCTGACAAAATGCAGAAAAAGAACCAATGGAGACGTTAAATAGGAATTTGGAGCAACAGATTCTTACAAAATGCAGAAAAGAACCAATTGAGACGTTGAATAGGACTTTGGAGCAACAGATTCTGACAAAATGCAGAAAAAGAACCAATGGAGAAATTAAATAGGACTTTGGAGCAACGGATTCTGACAAAATGCAGAAAAAGAACCAATGGAGACGTTAAATAGGACTTTGGAGCAACAGATTCTGACAAAATGCAGAAAAAAAACCTATGCAGAAATTAAATAGGACTTTGGAGCAACAGATTTTTGACAAAAAATTGCAGAAAAAGAACCAATGCAGACGTTAAATAGGACTTTGGAGCAACAGATTCTGACAAAATGCAGAAAAAGAACCAATGGAGACGTTAAATAGGACTTTGGAGCAACAGATTCTGACAAAATGCAGAAAAGAACCAATGGAGACGTTGAATAGGACTTTGGAGCAACAGATTCTGACAAAATGCAGAAAAAGAACCAATGGAGAAGTTAAATAGGACTTTGGAGCAACAGATTCTGACAAAATGCAGAAAAAGAACCAATGGAGACGTTGAATAGGACTTTGGAGCAACAGATTCTAACAAAATGCAGAAAAAGAACCAATGGAGAAGTTAAATAGGACTTTGGAGCAACAGATTCTGACAAAATGATGAAAAAGAACCAATGGAGACGTTAAATAGGACTTTGGAGCAACAGATTCTTACAAAATGCAGAAAAGAACCAATGGAGACGTTGAATAGGACTTTGGAGCAACAGATTCTGACAAAATGCAGAAAAAGAACCAATGTAGAAATTAAATAGGACTTTGGAGCAACAGATTCTGACAAAATGCAGAAAAAGAACCAATGGAGACGTTAAATAGGACTTTGGAGCAACAGATTCTTACAAAATGCAGAAAAAGAACCTATGCAGAAATTAAATAGGACTTTGGAGCAACAGATTTTTGACAAAAAATTGCAGAAAAAGAACCAATGCAGACGTTAAATAGGACTTTGGAGCAACAGATTCTGACAAAATGCAGAAAAAGAACCAATGGAGACGTTGAATAGGACTTTGGAGCAACAGATTCTAACAAAATGCAGAAAAAGAACCAATGGAGAAGTTAAATAGGACTTTGGAGCAACAGATTCTGACAAAATGCAGAAAAAGAACCAATGGAGACGTTAAATAGGAATTTGGAGCAACAGATTCTTACAAAATGCAGAAAAGAACCAATTGAGACGTTGAATAGGACTTTGGAGCAACAGATTCTGACAAAATGCAGAAAAAGAACCAATGGAGAAATTAAATAGGACTTTGGAGCAACGGATTCTGACAAAATGCAGAAAAAGAACCAATGGAGACGTTAAATAGGACTTTGGAGCAACAGATTCTGACAAAATGCAGAAAAAAAACCTATGCAGAAATTAAATAGGACTTTGGAGCAACAGATTTTTGACAAAAAATTGCAGAAAAAGAACCAATGCAGACGTTAAATAGGACTTTGGAGCAACAGATTCTGACAAAATGCAGAAAAAGAACCAATGGAGACGTTAAATAGGACTTTGGAGCAACAGATTCTGACAAAATGCAGAAAAAGAACCAATGGAGACGTTAAATAGGACTTTGGAGCAACAGATTCTGACAAAATGCAGAAAAGAACCAATGGAGACGTTGAATAGGACTTTGGAGCAACAGATTCTAACAAAATGCAGAAAAAGAACCAATGGAGAAGTTAAATAGGACTTTGGAGCAACAGATTCTGACAAAATGCAGAAAAAGAACCAATAAATAGGACTTTGGAGCAACAGACTTTTGATAAAATATTGCAGAAAAAGAACCAATGGAGACGTTAAATAGGACTTTGAAGCAACAGATTCTGACAAAATGCAGAAAAAGAACCAATGCAGACGTTAAATAGGACTTTGGAGCAACAGATTCTGAAAAAATGCAGAAAAAGAACCAATGGAGAAGTTAAATAGGACTTTGGAGCAACAGATTCTGACAAAATGCAGAAAAAGAACCAATGGAGACGTTAAATAGGACTTTGGAGCAACAGATTCTGACAAAATGCAGAAAAAGAACCAATGGAGACGTTAAATAGGACTTTGGAGCAACATATTCTAACAAAATGCAGAAAAAGAACCAATGGAGACGTTGAATAGGACTTTGGAGCAACAGATTCTAACAAAATGCAGAAAAAGAACCAATGGAGAAGTTAAATAGGACTTTGGAGCAACAGATTCTGACAAAATGCAGAAAAAGAACCAATGGAGACGTTAAATAGGACTTTGGAGCAACAGATTCTTACAAAATGCAGAAAAGAACCAATGGAGACGTTAAATAGGACTTTGGAGCAACAGATTCTAACAAAATGCAGAAAAAAAACCTATGCAGAAATTAAATAGGACTTTGGAGCAACAGATTTTTGACAAAAAATTGCAGAAAAAGAACCAATGCAGACGTTAAATAGGACTTTGGAGCAACAGATTCTGACAAAATGCAGAAAAAGAACCAATGGAGACGTTAAATAGGACTTTGGAGCAACAGATTCTGACAAAATGCAGAAAAAGAACCAATGGAGACGTTAAATAGGACTTTGGAGCAACAGATTCTAACAAAATGCAGAAAAAGAACCAATGGAGACGTTGAATAGGAATTTGGAGCAACAGATTCTTACAAAATGCAGAAAAGAACCAATTGAGACGTTGAATAGGACTTTGGAGCAACAGATTCTGACAAAATGCAGAAAAAGAACCAATGGAGAAATTAAATAGGACTTTGGAGCAACGGATTCTGACAAAATGCAGAAAAAGAACCAATGGAGACGTTAAATAGGACTTTGGAGCAACAGATTCTGACAAAATGCAGAAAAAGAACCTATGCAGAAATTAAATAGGACTTTGGAGCAACAGATTTTTGACAAAAAATTGCAGAAAAAGAACCAATGCAGACGTTAAATAGGACTTTGGAGCAACAGATTCTGACAAAATGCAGAAAAAGAACCAATGGAGACGTTAAATAGGACTTTGGAGCAACAGATTCTGACAAAATGCAGAAAAAGAACCAATGGAGACGTTAAATAGGAATTTGGAGCAACAGATTCTGACAAAATGCAGAAAAGAACCAATGGAGACGTTGAATAGGACTTTGGAGCAACAGATTCTAACAAAATGCAGAAAAAGAACCAATGGAGAAGTTAAATAGGACTTTGGAGCAACAGATTCCTACAAAATGCAGAAAAGAACCAATGGAGACGTTGAATAGGACTTTGGAGCAACAGATTCTGACAAAATGCAGAAAAAGAACCAATAAATAGGACTTTGGAGCAACAGACATTTGATAAAATATTGCAGAAAAAGAACCAATGGAGACGTTAAATAGGACTTTGAAGCAACAGATTCTGACAAAATGCAGAAAAAGAACCAATGCAGACGTTAAATAGGACTTTGGAGCAACAGATTCTGAAAAAATGCAGAAAAAGAACCAATGGAGAAGTTAAATAGGACTTTGGAGCAACAGATTCTGACAAAATGCAGAAAAAGAACCAATGGAGACGTTAAATAGGACTTTGAAGCAACAGATTCTGACAAAATGCAGAAAAAGAACCAATGCAGACGTTAAATAGGACTTTGGAGCAACAGATTCTGACAAAATGCAGAAAAAGAACCAATGCAGACGTTAAATAGGACTTTGGAGCAACAGATTCTGACAAAATGCAGAAAAAAAACCTATGCAGAAATTAAATAGGACTTTGGAGCAACAGATTTTTGACAAAAAATTGCAGAAAAAGAACCAATGCAGACGTTAAATAGGACTTTGGAGCAACAGATTCTGACAAAATGCAGAAAAAGAACCAATGGAGACGTTAAATAGGACTTTGGAGCAACAGATTCTGACAAAATGCAGAAAAAAAACCTATGCAGAAATTAAATAGGACTTTGGAGCAACAGATTTTTGACAAAAAATTGCAGAAAAAGAACCAATGCAGACGTTAAATAGGACTTTGGAGCAACAGATTCTGACAAAATGCAGAAAAAGAACCAATGGAGACGTTAAATAGGACTTTGGAGCAACAGATTCTGACAAAATGCAGAAAAGAACCAATGGAGACGTTGAATAGGACTTTGGAGCAACAGATTCTAACAAAATGCAGAAAAAGAACCAATGGAGAAGTTAAATAGGACTTTGGAGCAACAGATTCTGACAAAATGCAGAAAAAGAACCAATGGAGACGTTAAATAGGACTTTGGAGCAACAGATTCTGACAAAATGCAGAAAAAAAACCTATGCAGAAATTAAATAGGACTTTGGAGCAACAGATTTTTGACAAAAAATTGCAGAAAAAGAACCAATGCAGACGTTAAATAGGACTTTGGAGCAACAGATTCTGACAAAATGCAGAAAAAGAACCAATGGAGACGTTAAATAGGACTTTGGAGCAACACATTCTTACAAAATGCAGAAAAGAACCAATGGAGACGTTGAATAGGACTTTGGAGCAACAGATTCTGACAAAATGCAGAAAAAGAACCAATATAAAAATTAAATAGGACTTTGGAGCAAGAGATTCTGACAAAATGCAGAAAAAGAACCAATGGAGACGTTAAATAGGACTTTGGAGCAACAGATTCTGACAAAATGCAGAAAAAGAACCAATGGAGAAGTTAAATAGGACTTTGGAGCAACAGACTTTTGATAAAAAATTGCAGAAAAAGAACCAATGGAGAAGTTATATAGGACTTTGGAGAAACATATTCTAACAAAATGAAGGTAAAGAACCAATGGAGAAGTTATATTGGACTCTGGAGCAACAGATTCTGACAAAATGCAGAAAAAGAACCAATGCAGACGTTAAATAGGACTTTGGAGCAACAGATTCTGACAAAATGCAGAAAAAGAACCAATGCAGACGTTAAATAGGACTTTGGAGCAACAGATTCTGACAAAATGCAGAAAAAGAACCAATGGAGACGTTAAATAGGACTTTGGAGCAACAGATTCTGACAAAATGCAGAAAAAGAACAAATGGAGAAGTTAAATAGGACTTTGGAGCAACAGATTCTGACAAAATGCAGAAAAGGAACCAATGGAGAAGTTAAATAGGACTTTGGAGCAACAGATTCTAACAAAATGCAGAAAAAGAACCAATGGAGACGTTAAATAGGACTTTGGAGCAACAGATTCTGACAAAATGGAGGTAAAGAACCAATGGAGACGTTGAATAGGACTTTGGAGCAACAGATTCTGACAAACAATGCAGAAAAAGAACAAATGGAGACGTTAAATAGGACTTTGGAGCAACAGATTCTGACAAACATTTCAGAAAAAGAACCAATGGAGACGTTGAATAGGACTTTGGAGCAACAGATTCTGACAAAATGCAGAAAAAGAACCAATGGAGACGTTGAATAGGACTTTGGAGCAACAGATTCAAACAAAATGCAGAAAAAGAACCAATGGAGAAGTTATATAGGACTTTGGAGCAACAGATTCTGACAAAATGCAGAAAAAGAACCAATGGAGAAGTTAAATAGGACTTTGAAGCCACAGATTCTGACAAAATGCAGAAAAAGAACCAATGGAGAAGTTATATAGGACTTTGGAGCAACAGATTCTGACAAACAATGCAGAAAAAGAACAAATGGAGACGTTAAATAGGACTTTGGAGCAACAGATTCTAACAAAATGCAGGTAAAGAACCAATGGAGAAGTTATATAGGACTCTGGAGCAACAGATTCTGACAAACATTTCAGAAAAAGAACCAATGGAGACGTTGAATAGGACTTTGGAGCAACAGATTCTGACAAAATGCAGAAAAAGAACCAATGGAGAAGTTAAATAGGACTTTGGAGCAACAGATTCTGACAAAATGCAGAAAAAGAACCAATGAAGACGTTAAATAGGACTTTGGAGCAACAGATTCTGACAAAATACAGAAAAAGAACCAATGGAGACGTTGAATAGGACTTTGGAGCAACAGATTCTGACAAAATGCAGAAAAAGAACCAATGGAGACGTTAAATAGGACTTTGGAGCAACAGATTCTGACAAAATGCAGAAAAAGAACCAATGGAGACGTTGAATAGGACTTTGGAGCAACAGATTCTGACAAAATGCAGAAAAAGAACCAATGGAGACGTTAAATAGGACTTTGGAGCAACAGATTCTGACAAAATGCAGAAAAAGAACCAATGGAGACGTTGAATAGGACTTTGGAGCAACAGATTCTGACAAAATGCAGAAAAAGAACCAATGGAGAAGTTAAATAGGACTTTGGAGCAACAGATTCTGACAAAATGCATAAAAAGAACCAATGGAGACGTTATATAGGACTTTGGAGCAACAGATTCTGACAAACAATGCAGAAAAAGAACAAATGGAGACGTTAAATAGGACTTTGGAGCAACAGATTCTGACAAAATGCAGAAAAAGAACCAATGCAGACGTTAAATAGGACTTTGGAGCAACAGATTCTGACAAAATGCAGAAAAAGAACCAATGGAGAAGTTAAATAGGACTTTGGAGCAACAGATTCTGACAAAATGCAGAAAAAGAACCAATGGAGACGTTAAATAGGACTTTGGAGCAACAGATTCTGACAAAATGCAGAAAAAGAACCAATGGAGACGTTAAATAGGACTTTGGAGCAACAGATTCTGACAAAATGCAGAAAAGAACCAATGGAGACGTTGAATAGGACTTTGGAGCAACAGATTCTGACAAAATGCAGAAAAAGAACCAATGGAGAAATTAAATAGGACTTTGGAGCAACAGATTCTGACAAAATACAGAAAAAGAACCAATGGAGACGTTAAATAGGACTTTGGAGCAACAGATTTTTGACAAAAAATTGCAGAAAAAGAACCAATGCAGACGTTAAATAGGACTTTGGAGCAACAGATTCTAACAAAATGCAGAAAAAGAACCAATGGAGACGTTAAATAGGACTTTGGAGCAACAGATTCTGACAAAATGCAGAAAAAGAACCAATGGAGACGTTAAATAGGACTTTGGAGCAACAGATTCTGACAAAATGCAGAAAAAGAACCAATGTAGAAATTAAATAGGACTTTGGAGCAACAGATTCTGACAAAATGCAGATAAAGAACCAATGGAGACGTTAAATAGGACTTTGGAGCAACAGATTCTTACAAAATGCAGAAAAGAACCAATGGAGACGTTGAATAGGACTTTGGAGCAACAGATTCTGACAAAATGCAGAAAAAGAACCAATGTAAAAATTAAATAGGACTTTGGAGCAACAGATTCTGACAAAATGCAGAAAAAGAACCAATGGAGACGTTGAATAGGACTTTGGAGCAACAGATTCTGACAAAATGCAGAAAAAGAACCAATGGAGACGTTGAATAGGACTTTGGAGAAACAGATTCTAACAAAACGAAGGTAAAGAACCAATGGAGAAGTTATATTGGACTCTGGAGCAACAGATTCTGACAAAATGCAGAAAAAGAACCAATGGAGACGTTAAATAGGACTTTGGAGCAACAGATTCTGACAAAATGCAGAAAAAGAACCAATGGAGACGTTGAATAGGACTTTGGAGCAACAGATTCTGACAAAGTGCAGAAAAAAAAACCAATGGAGACGTTGAATAGGACTTTGGAGCAACAGATTCTGACAAAATGCATAAAAAGAACCAATGGAGACGTTATATAGGACTTTGGAGCAACAGATTCTGTCAAACATTTCAGAAAAAGAACCAATGGAGACGTTGAATAGGACTTTGGAGCAACAGATTCTGACAAAATGCAGAAAAAGAACCAATGGAGACGTTAAATAGGACTTTGGAGCAACAGATTTTTGACAAAAAATTGCAGAAAAAGAACCAATGGAGACGTTAAATAGGACTTTGGAGCAACAGATTCTGACAAAATGCAGAAAAAGAACCAATGGAGAAGTTAAATAGGACTTTGGAGCAACAGATTCTGACAAAATGCAGAAAAAGAACCAATGGAGACGTTGAATAGGACTTTGGAGCAACAGATTCTAACAAAATGCAGAAAAAGAACCAATGGATAAGTTAAATAGGACTTTGGAGCAACAGATTCTGAAAAAATGCAGAAAAAGAACCAATGGAGACGTTAAATAGGACTTTGGAGCAACAGATTCTTACAAAATGCAGAAAAGAACCAATGGAGACGTTGAATAGGACTTTGGAGCAACAGATTCTGACAAAATGCAGAAAAAGAACCAATGTAGAAATTAAATAGGACTTTGGAGCAACAGATTCTGACAAAATGCAGAAAAAGAACCAATGGAGACGTTAAATAGGACTTTGGAGCAACAGATTTTTGACAAAAAATTGCAGAAAAAGAACCAATGCAGACGTTAAATAGGACTTTGGAGCAACACATTCTTACAAAATGCAGAAAAAGAACCAATGGAGAAGTTAAATAGGACTTTGGAGCAACAGACTTTTGATTAAAAAATTGCAGAAAAAGAACCAATGGAGAAGTTATATAGGACTTTGGAGCAACAGATTCTGACAAACAATGCAGACAAAGAACAAATGGAGACGTTAAATAGGACTTTGGAGAAACAGATTCTAACAAAATGAAGGTAAAGAACCAATGGAGAAGTTATATTGGACTCTGGAGCAACAGATTCTGACAAAATGCAGAAAAAGAACCAATGCAGACGTTAAATAGGACTTTGGAGCAACAGATTCTGACAAAATGCAGAAAAAGAACCAATGCAGACGTTAAATAGGACTTTGGAGCAACAGATTCTGACAAAATGCAGAAAAAGAACCAATGGAGACGTTAAATAGGACTTTGGAGCAACAGATTCTGACAAAATGCAGAAAAAGAACAAATGGAGAAGTTAAATAGGACTTTGGAGCAACAGATTCTGACAAAATGCAGAAAAGGAACCAATGGAGAAGTTAAATAGGACTTTGGAGCAACAGATTCTGACAAAATGCAGAAAAAGAACCAATGGAGACGTTAAATAGGACTTTGGAGCAACAGATTCTGACAAAATGGAGGTAAAGAACCAATGGAGACATTGAATAGGACTTTGGAGCAACAGATTCTGACAAACAATGCAGAAAAAGAACAAATGGAGACGTTAAATAGGACTTTGGAGCAACAGATTCTGACAAACATTTCAGAAAAAGAACCAATGGAGACGTTGAATAGGACTTTGGAGCAACAGATTCTGACAAAATGCAGAAAAAGAACCAATATAAAAATTAAATAGGACTTTGGAGCAAGAGATTCTGACAAAATGCAGAAAAAGAACCAATGGAGACGTTAAATAGGACTTTGGAGCAACAGATTCTAACAAAATGCAGGTAAAGAACCAATGGAGAAGTTATATAGGACTCTGGAGCAACAGATTCTGACAAACATTTCAGAAAAAGAACCAATGGAGACGTTGAATAGGACTTTGGAGCAACAGATTCTGACAAAATGCAGAAAAAGAACCAATGGAGAAGTTAAATAGGACTTTGGAGCAACAGATTCTGACAAAATGCAGAAAAAGAACCAATGGAGACGTTAAATAGGACTTTGGAGCAACAGATTCTGACAAAATGCAGAAAAAGAACCAATGCAGACGTTGAATAGGACTTTGGAGCAACAGTTTCTGACAAAATACAGAAAAAGAACCAATGGAGAAGTTAAATAGGACTTTGGAGCAACATATTATGACAAAATGCAGAAAAAGAACCAATGAAGACGTTAAATAGGACTTTGGAGCAACAGATTCTGACAAAATACAGAAAAAGAACCAATGGAGACGTTGAATAGGACTTTGGAGCAACAGATTCTGACAAAATGCAGAAAAAGAACCAATGGAGACGTTAAATAGGACTTTGGAGCAACAGATTCTGACAAAATGCAGAAAAAGAACCAATGGAGACGTTGAATAGGACTTTGGAGCAACAGATTCTGACAAAATGCAGAAAAAGAACCAATGGAGACGTTAAATAGGACTTTGGAGCAACAGATTCTGACAAAATGCAGAAAAAGAACCAATGGAGACGTTAAATAGGACTTTGGAGCAACAGATTCTGACAAAATGCAGAAAAAGAACCAATGGAGACGTTGAATAGGACTTTGGAGCAACAGATTCTGACAAAATGCAGAAAAAGAACCAATGGAGAAGTTAGATAGGACTTTGGAGCAACAGATTCTGACAAAATGCATAAAAAGAACCAATGGAGACGTTATATAGGACTTTGGAGCAACAGATTCTGACAAACAATGCAGAAAAAGAACAAATGGAGACGTTAAATAGGACTTTGGAGCAACAGATTCTGACAAAATGCAGAAAAAGAACCAATGCAGACGTTAAATAGGACTTTGGAGCAACAGATTCTGACAAAATGCAGAAAAAGAACCAATGGAGAAGTTAAATAGGACTTTGGAGCAACAGATTCTGACAAAATGCAGAAAAAGAACCAATGGAGACGTTAAATAGGACTTTGGAGCAACAGATTCTGACAAAATGCAGAAAAAGAACCAATGGAGACGTTAAATAGGACTTTGGAGCAACAGATTCTGACAAAATGCAGAAAAGAACCAATGGAGACGTTGAATAGGACTTTGGAGCAACAGATTCTGACAAAATGCAGAAAAAGAACCAATGGAGAAATTAAATAGGACTTTGGAGCAACAGATTCTGACAAAATACAGAAAAAGAACCAATGGAGACGTTAAATAGGACTTTGGAGCAACAGATTTTTGACAAAAAATTGCAGAAAAAGAACCAATGCAGACGTTAAATAGGACTTTGGAGCAACAGATTCTAACAAAATGCAGAAAAAGAACCAATGGAGACGTTAAATAGGACTTTGGAGCAACAGATTCTGACAAAATGCAGAAAAAGAACCAATGGAGACGTTAAATAGGACTTTGGAGCAACAGATTCTGACAAAATGCAGAAAAAGAACCAATGTAGAAATTAAATAGGACTTTGGAGCAACAGATTCTGACAAAATGCAGAAAAAGAACCAATGGAGACGTTAAATAGGACTTTGGAGCAACAGATTCTTACAAAATGCAGAAAAGAACCAATGGAGACGTTGAATAGGACTTTGGAGCAACAGATTCTGACAAAATGCAGAAAAAGAACCAATGTAAAAATTAAATAGGACTTTGGAGCAACAGATTCTGACAAAATGCAGAAAAAGAACCAATGGAGACGTTGAATAGGACTTTGGAGCAACAGATTCTGACAAAATGCAGAAAAAGAACCAATGGAGACGTTGAATAGGACTTTGGAGAAACAGATTCTAACAAAACGAAGGTAAAGAACCAATGGAGAAGTTATATTGGACTCTGGAGCAACAGATTCTGACAAAATGCAGAAAAAGAACCAATGGAGACGTTAAATAGGACTTTGGAGCAACAGATTCTGACAAAATGCAGAAAAAGAACCAATGGAGACGTTGAATAGGACTTTGGAGCAACAGATTCTGACAAAGTGCAGAAAAAAAAACCAATGGAGACGTTGAATAGGACTTTGGAGCAACAGATTCTGACAAAATGCATAAAAAGAACCAATGGAGACGTTATATAGGACTTTGGAGCAACAGATTCTGTCAAACATTTCAGAAAAAGAACCAATGGAGACGTTGAATAGGACTTTGGAGCAACAGATTCTGACAAAATGCAGAAAAAGAACCAATGGAGACGTTAAATAGGACTTTGGAGCAACAGATTTTTGACAAAAAATTGCAGAAAAAGAACCAATGGAGACGTTAAATAGGACTTTGGAGCAACAGATTCTGACAAAATGCAGAAAAAGAACCAATGGAGAAGTTAAATAGGACTTTGGAGCAACAGATTCTGACAAAATGCAGAAAAAGAACCAATGGAGACGTTGAATAGGACTTTGGAGCAACAGATTCTAACAAAATGCAGAAAAAGAACCAATGGATAAGTTAAATAGGACTTTGGAGCAACAGATTCTGAAAAAATGCAGAAAAAGAACCAATGGAGACGTTAAATAGGACTTTGGAGCAACAGATTCTTACAAAATGCTGAAAAGAACCAATGGAGACGTTGAATAGGACTTTGGAGCAACAGATTCTGACAAAATGCAGAAAAAGAACCAATGTAGAAATTAAATAGGACTTTGGAGCAACAGATTCTGACAAAATGCAGAAAAAGAACCAATGGAGACGTTAAATAGGACTTTGGAGCAACAGATTTTTGACAAAAAATTGCAGAAAAAGAACCAATGCAGACGTTAAATAGGACTTTGGAGCAACACATTCTTACAAAATGCAGAAAAAGAACCAATGGAGAAGTTAAATAGGACTTTGGAGCAACAGACTTTTGATTAAAAAATTGCAGAAAAAGAACCAATGGAGAAGTTATATAGGACTTTGGAGCAACAGATTCTGACAAAATGCAGAAAAAGAACCAATGGAGAAGTTAAATAGGACTTTGGAGCAACAGATTCTGACAAAATGCAGAAAAAGAACCAATGGAGACGTTGAATAGGACTTTGGAGCAACAGATTCTAACAAAATGCAGAAAAAGAACCAATGGATAAGTTAAATAGGACTTTGGAGCAACAGATTCTGAAAAAATGCAGAAAAAGAACCAATGGAGACGTTAAATAGGACTTTGGAGCAACAGATTCTTACAAAATGCAGAAAAGAACCAATGGAGACGTTGAATAGGACTTTGGAGCAACAGATTCTGACAAAATGCAGAAAAAGAACCAATGTAGAAATTAAATAGGACTTTGGAGCAACAGATTCTGACAAAATGCAGAAAAAGAACCAATGGAGACGTTAAATAGGACTTTGGAGCAACAGATTTTTGACAAAAAATTGCAGAAAAAGAACCAATGCAGACGTTAAATAGGACTTTGGAGCAACACATTCTTACAAAATGCAGAAAAAGAACCAATGGAGAAGTTAAATAGGACTTTGGAGCAACAGACTTTTGATTAAAAAATTGCAGAAAAAGAACCAATGGAGAAGTTATATAGGACTTTGGAGCAACAGATTCTGACAAACAATGCAGACAAAGAACAAATGGAGACGTTAAATAGGACTTTGGAGAAACAGATTCTAACAAAATGAAGGTAAAGAACCAATGGAGAAGTTATATTGGACTCTGGAGCAACAGATTCTGACAAAATGCAGAAAAAGAACCAATGCAGACGTTAAATAGGACTTTGGAGCAACAGATTCTGACAAAATGCAGAAAAAGAACCAATGCAGACGTTAAATAGGACTTTGGAGCAACAGATTCTGACAAAATGCAGAAAAAGAACCAATGGAGACGTTAAATAGGACTTTGGAGCAACAGATTCTGACAAAATGCAGAAAAAGAACAAATGGAGAAGTTAAATAGGACTTTGGAGCAACAGATTCTGACAAAATGCAGAAAAGGAACCAATGGAGAAGTTAAATAGGACTTTGGAGCAACAGATTCTGACAAAATGCAGAAAAAGAACCAATGGAGACGTTAAATAGGACTTTGGAGCAACAGATTCTGACAAAATGGAGGTAAAGAACCAATGGAGACATTGAATAGGACTTTGGAGCAACAGATTCTGACAAACAATGCAGAAAAAGAACAAATGGAGACGTTAAATAGGACTTTGGAGCAACAGATTCTGACAAACATTTCAGAAAAAGAACCAATGGAGACGTTGAATAGGACTTTGGAGCAACAGATTCTGACAAAATGCAGAAAAAGAACCAATATAAAAATTAAATAGGACTTTGGAGCAAGAGATTCTGACAAAATGCAGAAAAAGAACCAATGGAGACGTTAAATAGGACTTTGGAGCAACAGATTCTAACAAAATGCAGGTAAAGAACCAATGGAGAAGTTATATAGGACTCTGGAGCAACAGATTCTGACAAACATTTCAGAAAAAGAACCAATGGAGACGTTGAATAGGACTTTGGAGCAACAGATTCTGACAAAATGCAGAAAAAGAACCAATGGAGAAGTTAAATAGGACTTTGGAGCAACAGATTCTGACAAAATGCAGAAAAAGAACCAATGGAGACGTTAAATAGGACTTTGGAGCAACAGATTCTGACAAAATGCAGAAAAAGAACCAATGCAGACGTTGAATAGGACTTTGGAGCAACAGTTTCTGACAAAATACAGAAAAAGAACCAATGGAGAAGTTAAATAGGACTTTGGAGCAACATATTATGACAAAATGCAGAAAAAGAACCAATGAAGACGTTAAATAGGACTTTGGAGCAACAGATTCTGACAAAATACAGAAAAAGAACCAATGGAGACGTTGAATAGGACTTTGGAGCAACAGATTCTGACAAAATGCAGAAAAAGAACCAATGGAGACGTTAAATAGGACTTTGGAGCAACAGATTCTGACAAAATGCAGAAAAAGAACCAATGGAGACGTTGAATAGGACTTTGGAGCAACAGATTCTGACAAAATGCAGAAAAAGAACCAATGGAGACGTTAAATAGGACTTTGGAGCAACAGATTCTGACAAAATGCAGAAAAAGAACCAATGGAGACGTTAAATAGGACTTTGGAGCAACAGATTCTGACAAAATGCAGAAAAAGAACCAATGGAGACGTTGAATAGGACTTTGGAGCAACAGATTCTGACAAAATGCAGAAAAAGAACCAATGGAGAAGTTAGATAGGACTTTGGAGCAACAGATTCTGACAAAATGCATAAAAAGAACCAATGGAGACGTTATATAGGACTTTGGAGCAACAGATTCTGACAAACAATGCAGAAAAAGAACAAATGGAGACGTTAAATAGGACTTTGGAGCAACAGATTCTGACAAAATGCAGAAAAAGAACCAATGCAGACGTTAAATAGGACTTTGGAGCAACAGATTCTGACAAAATGCAGAAAAAGAACCAATGGAGAAGTTAAATAGGACTTTGGAGCAACAGATTCTGACAAAATGCAGAAAAAGAACCAATGGAGACGTTAAATAGGACTTTGGAGCAACAGATTCTGACAAAATGCAGAAAAAGAACCAATGGAGACGTTAAATAGGACTTTGGAGCAACAGATTCTGACAAAATGCAGAAAAGAACCAATGGAGACGTTGAATAGGACTTTGGAGCAACAGATTCTGACAAAATGCAGAAAAAGAACCAATGGAGAAATTAAATAGGACTTTGGAGCAACAGATTCTGACAAAATACAGAAAAAGAACCAATGGAGACGTTAAATAGGACTTTGGAGCAACAGATTTTTGACAAAAAATTGCAGAAAAAGAACCAATGCAGACGTTAAATAGGACTTTGGAGCAACAGATTCTAACAAAATGCAGAAAAAGAACCAATGGAGACGTTAAATAGGACTTTGGAGCAACAGATTCTGACAAAATGCAGAAAAAGAACCAATGGAGACGTTAAATAGGACTTTGGAGCAACAGATTCTGACAAAATGCAGAAAAAGAACCAATGTAGAAATTAAATAGGACTTTGGAGCAACAGATTCTGACAAAATGCAGAAAAAGAACCAATGGAGACGTTAAATAGGACTTTGGAGCAACAGATTCTTACAAAATGCAGAAAAGAACCAATGGAGACGTTGAATAGGACTTTGGAGCAACAGATTCTGACAAAATGCAGAAAAAGAACCAATGTAAAAATTAAATAGGACTTTGGAGCAACAGATTCTGACAAAATGCAGAAAAAGAACCAATGGAGACGTTGAATAGGACTTTGGAGCAACAGATTCTGACAAAATGCAGAAAAAGAACCAATGGAGACGTTGAATAGGACTTTGGAGAAACAGATTCTAACAAAACGAAGGTAAAGAACCAATGGAGAAGTTATATTGGACTCTGGAGCAACAGATTCTGACAAAATGCAGAAAAAGAACCAATGGAGACGTTAAATAGGACTTTGGAGCAACAGATTCTGACAAAATGCAGAAAAAGAACCAATGGAGACGTTGAATAGGACTTTGGAGCAACAGATTCTGACAAAGTGCAGAAAAAAAAACCAATGGAGACGTTGAATAGGACTTTGGAGCAACAGATTCTGACAAAATGCATAAAAAGAACCAATGGAGACGTTATATAGGACTTTGGAGCAACAGATTCTGTCAAACATTTCAGAAAAAGAACCAATGGAGACGTTGAATAGGACTTTGGAGCAACAGATTCTGACAAAATGCAGAAAAAGAACCAATGGAGACGTTAAATAGGACTTTGGAGCAACAGATTTTTGACAAAAAATTGCAGAAAAAGAACCAATGGAGACGTTAAATAGGACTTTGGAGCAACAGATTCTGACAAAATGCAGAAAAAGAACCAATGGAGAAGTTAAATAGGACTTTGGAGCAACAGATTCTGACAAAATGCAGAAAAAGAACCAATGGAGACGTTGAATAGGACTTTGGAGCAACAGATTCTAACAAAATGCAGAAAAAGAACCAATGGATAAGTTAAATAGGACTTTGGAGCAACAGATTCTGAAAAAATGCAGAAAAAGAACCAATGGAGACGTTAAATAGGACTTTGGAGCAACAGATTCTTACAAAATGCTGAAAAGAACCAATGGAGACGTTGAATAGGACTTTGGAGCAACAGATTCTGACAAAATGCAGAAAAAGAACCAATGTAGAAATTAAATAGGACTTTGGAGCAACAGATTCTGACAAAATGCAGAAAAAGAACCAATGGAGACGTTAAATAGGACTTTGGAGCAACAGATTTTTGACAAAAAATTGCAGAAAAAGAACCAATGCAGACGTTAAATAGGACTTTGGAGCAACACATTCTTACAAAATGCAGAAAAAGAACCAATGGAGAAGTTAAATAGGACTTTGGAGCAACAGACTTTTGATTAAAAAATTGCAGAAAAAGAACCAATGGAGAAGTTATATAGGACTTTGGAGCAACAGATTCTGACAAAATGAAGGTAAAGAACCAATGGAGAAGTTATATTGGACTCTGGAGCAACAGATTCTGACAAAATGCAGAAAAAGAACCAATGCAGACGTTAAATAGGACTTTGGAGCAACAGATTCTGACAAAATGCAGAAAAAGAACCAATGCAGACGTTAAATAGGACTTTGGAGCAACAGATTCTGACAAAATGCAGAAAAAGAACCAATGGAGACGTTAAATAGGACTTTGGAGCAACAGATTCTGACAAAATGCAGAAAAAGAACAAATGGAGAAGTTAAATAGGACTTTGGAGCAACAGATTCTGACAAAATGCAGAAAAGGAACCAATGGAGAAGTTAAATAGGACTTTGGAGCAACAGATTCTGACAAAATGCAGAAAAAGAACCAATGGAGACGTTAAATAGGACTTTGGAGCAACAGATTCTGACAAAATGGAGGTAAAGAACCAATGGAGACATTGAATAGGACTTTGGAGCAACAGATTCTGACAAACAATGCAGAAAAAGAACAAATGGAGACGTTAAATAGGACTTTGGAGCAACAGATTCTGACAAACATTTCAGAAAAAGAACCAATGGAGACGTTGAATAGGACTTTGGAGCAACAGATTCTGACAAAATGCAGAAAAAGAACCAATGGAGACGTTAAATAGGACTTTGGAGCAACAGATTCTGACAAAATGCAGAAAAAGAACCAATGGAGAAGTTAAATAGGACTTTGGAGCAACAGACTTTTGATAAAAAATTGCAGAAAAAGAACCAAAGCAGACGTTAAATAGGACTTTGAAGCCACAGATTCTGACAAAATGCAGAAAAAGAACCAATGGAGAAGTTATATAGGACTTTGGAGCAACAGATTCTGACAAACAATGCAGAAAAAGAACAAATGGAGACGTTAAATAGGACTTTGGAGCAACAGATTCTAACAAAATGCAGGTAAAGAACCAATGCAGAAGTTATAAAGGACTCTGGAGCAACAGATTCTGACAAACATTTCAGAAAAAGAACCAATGGAGACGTTGAATAGGACTTTGGAGCAACAGATTCTGACAAAATGCAGAAAAAGAACCAATGGAGACGTTGAATAGGACTTTGGAGCAACAGATTCTGACAAAATGCAGAAAAAGAACCAATGGAGACGTTGAATAGGACTTTGGAGCAACAGATTCTGACAAAATGCAGAAAAAGAACCAATGGAGACCTTGAATAGGACTTTGGAGCAACAGATTCTGACAAAATGCAGAAAAAGAACCAATGGAGAAGTTAAATAGGACTTTGGAGCAACAGATTCTGACAAAATGCAGAAAAAGAACCAATGGAGACGTTGAATAGGACTTTGGAGCAACAGATTCTGACAAAATGCAGAAAAAGAACCAATGTAGAAATTAAATAGGACTTTGGAGCAACAGATTCTGACAAAATGCAGAAAAAGAACCAATGGAGACGTTATATAGGACTTTGGAGCAACAGATTCTGACAAAATGCAGAAAAGAACCAATGGAGACGTTGAATAGGACTTTGGAGCAACAGATTCTGACAAAATGCAGAAAAAGAACCAATGCAGACGTTATATAGGACTTTGGAGCAACAGATTCTGACAAAATGCAGAAAAAGAACCAATGGAGACGTTAAATAGGACTTTGGAGCAACAGATTCTGACAAAATGCAGAAAAAGAACCTATGCAGAAATTAAATAGGACTTTGGAGCAACAGATTTTTGACAAAAAATTGCAGAAAAAGAACCAATGCAGACGTTAAATAGGACTTTGGAGCAACAGATTCTGACAAAATGCAGAAAAAGATCCAATGCAGACGTTAAATAGGACTTTGGAGCAACAGATTCTGACAAAATGCAGAAAAAGAACCAATGGAGACGTTATATAGGACTTTGGAGCAACAGATTCTGACAAAATGCAGAAAAAGAACCAATGTAAAAATTAAATAGGACTTTGGAGCAACAGATTCTGACAAAATGCAGAAAAAGAACCAATGCAGACGTTAAATAGGACTTTGGAGCAACAGATTCTGACAAAATGCAGAAAAGAACCAATGGAGACGTTGAATAGGACTTTGGAGCAACAGATTCTGACAAAATGCAGAAAAAGAACCAATGCAGACGTTATATAGGACTTTGGAGCAACAGATTCTGACAAAATGCAGAAAAAGAACCAATGGAGACGTTAAATAGGACTTTGGAGCAACAGATTCTGACAAAATGCAGAAAAAGAACCTATGCAGAAATTAAATAGGACTTTGGAGCAACAGATTTTTGACAAAAAATTGCAGAAAAAGAACCAATGCAGACGTTAAATAGGACTTTGGAGCAACAGATTCTGACAAAATGCAGAAAAAGATCCAATGCAGACGTTAAATAGGACTTTGGAGCAACAGATTCTGACAAAATGCAGAAAAAGAACCAATGGAGACGTTATATAGGACTTTGGAGCAACAGATTCTGACAAAATGCAGAAAAAGAACCAATGTAAAAATTAAATAGGACTTTGGAGCAACAGATTCTGACAAAATGCAGAAAAAGAACCAATGCAGACGTTAAATAGGACTTTGGAGCAACAGATTCTGACAAAATGCAGAAAAAGAACCTATGCAGAAATTAAATAGGACTTTGGAGCAACAGATTTTTGACAAAAAATTGCAGAAAAAGAACCAATGGAGACGTTGAATAGGACTTTGGAGCTACAGATTCTGACAAAATGCAGAAAAAGAACCAATGGAGACGTTAAATAGGACTTTTGAGCTACAGATTCTGACAAACATTTCAGAAAAATAACCAATGGAGACGTTGAATAGGACTTTGGAGCTACAGATTCTGACAAAATGCAGAAAAAGAACCAATGGAGACGTTAAATAGGACTTTTGAGCTACAGATTCTGACAAAATGCAGAAAAAGAACCAATGGAGAAGTTAAATAGGACTTTGGAGCAACAGATTCTGACAAACAATGCAGAAAAAGAACAAATGGAGACGTTAAATAGGACTTTGGAGCAACAGATTCTGACAAAATGCAGAAAAAGAACCAATGGAGACGTTAAATAGGACTTTGGAGCAACAGATTCTGACAAACAATGCAGAAAAAGAACAAATGGAGACGTTAAATAGGACTTTGGAGAAACAGATTCTAACAAAATGAAGGTAAAGAACCAATGGAGAAGTTATATTGGACTCTGGAGCAACAGATTCTGACAAAATGCAGATAAAGAACCAATGGAGACGTTAAATAGGACTTTGGAGCAACAGATTCTGACAAAATGCAGAAAAAGAACCAATGGAGACGTTAAATAGGACTTTGGAGAAACAGATTCTGACAAAATGCAGAAAAAGAACCAATGGAGAAGTTAAATAGGACTTTGGAGCAACAGACTTTTGATAAAAAATTGCAGAAAAAGAACCAAAGCAGACGTTAAATAGGACTTTGAAGCCACAGATTCTGACAAAATGCAGAAAAGAACCAATGGAGAAGTTATATAGGACTTTGGAGCAACAGATTCTGACAAACAATGCAGAAAAAGAACAAATGGAGACGTTAAATAGGACTTTGGAGCAACAGATTCTAACAAAATGCAGGTAAAGAACCAATGCAGAAGTTATAAAGGACTCTGGAGCAACAGATTCTGACAAACATTTCAGAAAAAGAACCAATGGAGACGTTGAATAGGACTTTGGAGCAACAGATTCTGACAAAATGCAGAAAAAGAACCAATGGAGACGTTGAATAGGACTTTGGAGCAACAGATTCTGACAAAATGCAGAAAAAGAACCAATGGAGACGTTGAATAGGACTTTGGAGCAACAGATTCTGACAAAATGCAGAAAAAGAACCAATGGAGACGTTGAATAGGACTTTGGAGCAACAGATTCTGACAAAATGCAGAAAAAGAACCAATGGAGAAGTTAAATAGGACTTTGGAGCAACAGATTCTGACAAAATGCAGAAAAAGAACCAATGGAGACGTTGAATAGGACTTTGGAGCAACAGATTCTGACAAAATGCAGAAAAAGAACCAATGTAGAAATTAAATAGGACTTTGGAGCAACAGATTCTGACAAAATGCAGAAAAAGAACCAATGGAGACGTTATATAGGACTTTGGAGCAACAGATTCTGACAAAATGCAGAAAAGAACCAATGGAGACGTTGAATAGGACTTTGGAGCAACAGATTCTGACAAAATGCAGAAAAAGAACCAATGCAGACGTTATATAGGACTTTGGAGCAACAGATTCTGACAAAATGCAGAAAAAGAACCAATGGAGACGTTAAATAGGACTTTGGAGCAACAGATTCTGACAAAATGCAGAAAAAGAACCTATGCAGAAATTAAATAGGACTTTGGAGCAACAGATTTTTGACAAAAAATTGCAGAAAAAGAACCAATGCAGACGTTAAATAGGACTTTGGAGCAACAGATTCTGACAAAATGCAGAAAAAGATCCAATGCAGACGTTAAATAGGACTTTGGAGCAACAGATTCTGACAAAATGCAGAAAAAGAACCAATGGAGACGTTATATAGGACTTTGGAGCAACAGATTCTGACAAAATGCAGAAAAAGAACCAATGTAAAAATTAAATAGGACTTTGGAGCAACAGATTCTGACAAAATGCAGAAAAAGAACCAATGCAGACGTTAAATAGGACTTTGGAGCAACAGATTCTGACAAAATGCAGAAAAGAACCAATGGAGACGTTGAATAGGACTTTGGAGCAACAGATTCTGACAAAATGCAGAAAAAGAACCAATGCAGACGTTATATAGGACTTTGGAGCAACAGATTCTGACAAAATGCAGAAAAAGAACCAATGGAGACGTTAAATAGGACTTTGGAGCAACAGATTCTGACAAAATGCAGAAAAAGAACCTATGCAGAAATTAAATAGGACTTTGGAGCAACAGATTTTTGACAAAAAATTGCAGAAAAAGAACCAATGCAGACGTTAAATAGGACTTTGGAGCAACAGATTCTGACAAAATGCAGAAAAAGATCCAATGCAGACGTTAAATAGGACTTTGGAGCAACAGATTCTGACAAAATGCAGAAAAAGAACCAATGGAGACGTTATATAGGACTTTGGAGCAACAGATTCTGACAAAATGCAGAAAAAGAACCAATGTAAAAATTAAATAGGACTTTGGAGCAACAGATTCTGACAAAATGCAGAAAAAGAACCAATGCAGACGTTAAATAGGACTTTGGAGCAACAGATTCTGACAAAATGCAGAAAAAGAACCTATGCAGAAATTAAATAGGACTTTGGAGCAACAGATTTTTGACAAAAAATTGCAGAAAAAGAACCAATGCAGACGTTAAATAGGACTTTGGAGCAACAGATTCTGACAAACATTTCAGAAAAATAACCAATGGAGACGTTGAATAGGACTTTGGAGCTACAGATTCTGACAAAATGCAGAAAAAGAACCAATGGAGACGTTAAATAGGACTTTTGAGCTACAGATTCTGACAAAATGCAGAAAAAGAACCAATGGAGAAGTTAAATAGGACTTTGGAGCAACAGATTCTGACAAACAATGCAGAAAAAGAACAAATGGAGACGTTAAATAGGACTTTGGAGCAACAGATTCTGACAAAATGCAGAAAAAGAACCAATGGAGACGTTAAATAGGACTTTGGAGCAACAGATTCTGACAAACAATGCAGAAAAAGAACAAATGGAGACGTTAAATAGGACTTTGGAGAAACAGATTCTAACAAAATGAAGGTAAAGAACCAATGGAGAAGTTATATTGGACTCTGGAGCAACAGATTCTGACAAAATGCAGATAAAGAACCAATGGAGACGTTAAATAGGACTTTGGAGCAACAGATTCTGACAAAATGCAGAAAAAGAACCAATGGAGACGTTAAATAGGACTTTGGAGAAACAGATTCTGACAAAATGCAGAAAAAGAACCAATGGAGAAGTTAAATAGGACTTTGGAGCAACAGATTCTGACAAAATGCAGAAAAAGAACCAATGGAGACGTTAAATAGGACTTTGGAGCAACAGATTCTGACAAAATGCAGAAAAAGAACCAATGGAGACGTTAAATAGGACTTTGGAGAAACAGATTCTGACAAAATGCAGAAAAAGAACCAATGGAGAAGTTAAATAGGACTTTGGAGCAACAGATTCTGACAAAATGCAGAAAAAGAACCAATGGAGACGTTAAATAGGACTTTGGAGCAACAGATTCTGACAAAATGCAGAAAAAGAACCAATGGAAAAGTTAAATAGGACTTTGGAGCAACAGATTCTGACAAAATGCAGAAAAAGAACCAATGGAGACGTTAAATAGGACTTTGGAGCAACAGATTCTTACAAAATGCAGAAAAAGAACCAATGGAGACGTTAAATAGGACTTTGGAGCAACAGATTCTGACAAAATGCAGAAAAAGAACCTATGCAGAAATTAAATAGGACTTTGGAGCAACAGATTTTTGACAAAAAATTGCAGAAAAAGAACCAATGCAGACGTTAAATAGGACTTTGGAGCAACAGATTCTGTCAAACATTTCAGAAAAATAACCAATGGAGACGTTGAATAGGACTTTGGAGCAACAGATTCTGACAAAATGCAGAAAAAGAACCAATGGAGACGTTAAATAGGACTTTGGAGAAACAGATTCTAACAAAATGAAGGTAAAGAACCAATGGAGAAGTTATATTGGACTCTGGAGCAACAGATTCTGACAAAATGCAGAAAAAGAACCAATGGAGACGTTAAATAGGACTTTGGAGCAACAGATTCTGACAAAATGCAGAAAAAGAACCTATGGAGACGTTAAATAGGACTTTGGAGCAACAGATTCTGACAAAATGCAGAAAAAGAACCAATGGAGAAGTTAAATAGGACTTTGGAGCAACAGATTCTGACAAAATGCAGAAAAAGAACCAATGGAGACGTTAAATAGGACTTTGGAGCAACAGATTTTTGACAAAAAATTGCAGAAAAAGAACCAATGCAGACGTTAAATAGGACTTTGGAGCAACAGATTCTGACAAAATGCAGAAAAAGAACCAATGGAGACGTTAAATAGGACTTTGGAGCAACAGATTCTGACAAAATGCAGAAAAAGAACCAATGGAGAAGTTAAATAGGACTTTGGAGCAACAGATTCTGACAAAATGCAGAAAAAGAACCAATGGAGACGTTAAATAGGACTTTGGAGCAACAGATTCTGACAAAATGCAGAAAAAGAACCAATGGAGACGTTGAATAGGACTTTGGAGCAACAGATTCTAACAAAATGCAGAAAAAGAACCAATGGAGAAGTTAAATAGGACTTTGGAGCAACAGATTCTGACAAAATGCAGAAAAAGAACCAATGGAGACGTTAAATAGGACTTTGGAGCAACAGATTCTTACAAAATGCAGAAAAGAACCAATGGAGACGTTGAATAGGACTTTGGAGCAACAGATTCTGACAAAATGCAGAAAAAGAACCAATGTAGAAATTAAATAGGACTTTGGAGCAACAGATTCTGACAAAATGCAGAAAAAGAACCAATGGAGACGTTAAATAGGACTTTGGAGCAACAGATTCTGACAAAATGCAGAAAAAGAACCTATGCAGAAATTAAATAGGACTTTGGAGCAACAGATTTTTGACAAAAAATTGCAGAAAAAGAACCAATGCAGACGTTAAATAGGACTTTGGAGCAACAGATTCTGACAAAATGCAGAAAAAGAACCAATGGAGACGTTAAATAGGACTTTGGAGCAACAGATTCTGACAAAATGCAGAAAAAGAACCTATGCAGAAATTAAATAGGACTTTGGAGCAACAGATTTTTGACAAAAAATTGCAGAAAAAGAACCAATGCAGACGTTAAATAGGACTTTGGAGCAACAGATTCTGACAAAATGCAGAAAAAGAACCAATGGAGACGTTAAATAGGACTTTGGAGCAACACATTCTTACAAAATGCAGAAAAGAACCAATGGAGACGTTGAATAGGACTTTGGAGCAACAGATTCTGACAAAATGCAGAAAAAGAACCAATATAAAAATTAAATAGGACTTTGGAGCAAGAGATTCTGACAAAATGCAGAAAAAGAACCAATGGAGACGTTAAATAGGACTTTGGAGCAACAGATTCTGACAAAATGCAGAAAAAGAACCAATGGAGAAGTTAAATAGGACTTTGGAGCAACAGACTTTTGATAAAAAATTGCAGAAAAAGAACCAATGGAGAAGTTATATAGGACTTTGGAGAAACATATTCTAACAAAATGAAGGTAAAGAACCAATGGAGAAGTTATATTGGACTCTGGAGCAACAGATTCTGACAAAATGCAGAAAAAGAACCAATGCAGACGTTAAATAGGACTTTGGAGCAACAGATTCTGACAAAATGCAGAAAAAGAACCAATGGAGACGTTGAATAGGACTTTGGAGCAACAGATTCTGACAAAATGCAGAAAAAGAACCAATGGAGACGTTGAATAGGACTTTGGAGCAACAGATTCTGACAAAATGCAGAAAAAGAACCAATGGAGACGTTGAATAGGACTTTGGAGCAACAGATTCTGACAAAATGCAGAAAAAGAACCAATGGAGACGTTGAATAGGACTTTGGAGCAACAGATTCTGACAAAATGCAGAAAAAGAACCAATGGAGAAGTTAAATAGGACTTTGGAGCAACAGATTCTGACAAAATGCAGAAAAAGAACCAATGGAGACGTTGAATAGGACTTTGGAGCAACAGATTCTGACAAAATGCAGAAAAAGAACCAATATAGAAATTAAATAGGACTTTGGAGCAACAGATTCTGACAAAATGCAGAAAAAGAACCAAGGGAGACGTTATATAGGACTTTGGAGCAACAGATTCTGACAAAATGCAGAAAAGAACCAATGGAGACGTTGAATAGGACTTTGGAGCAACAGATTCTGACAAAATGCAGAAAAAGAACCAATGCAGACGTTATATAGGACTTTGGAGCAACAGATTCTGACAAAATGCAGAAAAAGAACCAATGGAGACGTTAAATAGGACTTTGGAGCAACAGATTCTGACAAAATGCAGAAAAAGAACCTATGCAGAAATTAAATAGGACTTTGGAGCAACAGATTTTTGACAAAAAATTGCAGAAAAAGAACCAATGCAGACGTTAAATAGGACTTTGGAGCAACAGATTCTGACAAAATGCAGAAAAAGATCCAATGCAGACGTTAAATAGGACTTTGGAGCAACAGATTCTGACAAAATGCAGAAAAAGAACCAATGGAGACGTTATATAGGACTTTGGAGCAACAGATTCTGACAAAATGCAGAAAAAGAACCAATGTAAAAATTAAATAGGACTTTGGAGCAACAGATTCTGACAAAATGCAGAAAAAGAACCAATGCAGACGTTAAATAGGACTTTGGAGCAACAGATTCTGACAAAATGCAGAAAAGAACCAATGGAGACGTTGAATAGGACTTTGGAGCAACAGATTCTGACAAAATGCAGAAAAAGAACCAATGCAGACGTTATATAGGACTTTGGAGCAACAGATTCTGACAAAATGCAGAAAAAGAACCAATGGAGACGTTAAATAGGACTTTGGAGCAACAGATTCTGACAAAATGCAGAAAAAGAACCTATGCAGAAATTAAATAGGACTTTGGAGCAACAGATTTTTGACAAAAAATTGCAGAAAAAGAACCAATGCAGACGTTAAATAGGACTTTGGAGCAACAGATTCTGACAAAATGCAGAAAAAGATCCAATGCAGACGTTAAATAGGACTTTGGAGCAACAGATTCTGACAAAATGCAGAAAAAGAACCAATGGAGACGTTATATAGGACTTTGGAGCAACAGATTCTGACAAAATGCAGAAAAAGAACCAATGTAAAAATTAAATAGGACTTTGGAGCAACAGATTCTGACAAAATGCAGAAAAAGAACCAATGCAGACGTTAAATAGGACTTTGGAGCAACAGATTCTGACAAAATGCAGAAAAAGAACCTATGCAGAAATTAAATAGGACTTTGGAGCAACAGATTTTTGACAAAAAATTGCAGAAAAAGAACCAATGCAGACGTTAAATAGGACTTTGGAGCAACAGATTCTGACAAACATTTCAGAAAAATAACCAATGGAGACGTTGAATAGGACTTTGGAGCTACAGATTCTGACAAAATGCAGAAAAAGAACCAATGGAGACGTTAAATAGGACTTTTGAGCTACAGATTCTGACAAAATGCAGAAAAAGAACCAATGGAGAAGTTAAATAGGACTTTGGAGCAACAGATTCTGACAAACAATGCAGAAAAAGAACAAATGGAGACGTTAAATAGGACTTTGGAGCAACAGATTCTGACAAAATGCAGAAAAAGAACCAATGGAGACGTTAAATAGGACTTTGGAGCAACAGATTCTGACAAACAATGCAGAAAAAGAACAAATGGAGACGTTAAATAGGACTTTGGAGAAACAGATTCTAACAAAATGAAGGTAAAGAACCAATGGAGAAGTTATATTGGACTCTGGAGCAACAGATTCTGACAAAATGCAGATAAAGAACCAATGGAGACGTTAAATAGGACTTTGGAGCAACAGATTCTGACAAAATGCAGAAAAAGAACCAATGGAGACGTTAAATAGGACTTTGGAGCAACAGATTCTGACAAAATGCAGAAAAAGAACCAATGGAGACGTTAAATAGGACTTTGGAGCAACAGATTCTGACAAAATGCAGAAAAAGAACCAATGGAAAAGTTAAATAGGACTTTGGAGCAACAGATTCTGACAAAATGCAGAAAAAGAACCAATGGAGACGTTAAATAGGACTTTGGAGCAACAGATTCTTACAAAATGCAGAAAAAGAACCAATGGAGACGTTAAATAGGACTTTGGAGCAACAGATTCTGACAAAATGCAGAAAAAGAACCTATGCAGAAATTAAATAGGACTTTGGAGCAACAGATTTTTGACAAAAAATTGCAGAAAAAGAACCAATGCAGACGTTAAATAGGACTTTGGAGCAACAGATTCTGTCAAACATTTCAGAAAAATAACCAATGGAGACGTTGAATAGGACTTTGGAGCAACAGATTCTGACAAAATGCAGAAAAAGAACCAATGGAGACGTTAAATAGGACTTTGGAGAAACAGATTCTAACAAAATGAAGGTAAAGAACCAATGGAGAAGTTATATTGGACTCTGGAGCAACATATTCTGACAAAATGCAGAAAAAGAACCAATGGAGACGTTAAATAGGACTTTGGAGCAACAGATTCTGACAAAATGCAGAAAAAGAACCTATGGAGACGTTAAATAGGACTTTGGAGCAACAGATTCTGACAAAATGCAGAAAAAGAACCAATGGAGAAGTTAAATAGGACTTTGGAGCAACAGATTCTGACAAAATGCAGAAAAAGAACCAATGGAGACGTTAAATAGGACTTTGGAGCAACAGATTTTTGACAAAAAATTGCAGAAAAAGAACCAATGCAGACGTTAAATAGGACTTTGGAGCAACAGATTCTGACAAAATGCAGAAAAAGAACCAATGGAGACGTTAAATAGGACTTTGGAGCAACAGATTCTGACAAAATGCAGAAAAAGAACCAATGGAGAAGTTAAATAGGACTTTGGAGCAACAGATTCTGACAAAATGCAGAAAAAGAACCAATGGAGACGTTAAATAGGACTTTGGAGCAACAGATTCTGACAAAATGCAGAAAAAGAACCAATGGAGACGTTGAATAGGACTTTGGAGCAACAGATTCTAACAAAATGCAGAAAAAGAACCAATGGAGAAGTTAAATAGGACTTTGGAGCAACAGATTCTGACAAAATGCAGAAAAAGAACCAATGGAGACGTTAAATAGGACTTTGGAGCAACAGATTCTTACAAAATGCAGAAAAGAACCAATGGAGACGTTGAATAGGACTTTGGAGCAACAGATTCTGACAAAATGCAGAAAAAGAACCAATGTAGAAATTAAATAGGACTTTGGAGCAACAGATTCTGACAAAATGCAGAAAAAGAACCAATGGAGACGTTAAATAGGACTTTGGAGCAACAGATTCTGACAAAATGCAGAAAAAGAACCTATGCAGAAATTAAATAGGACTTTGGAGCAACAGATTTTTGACAAAAAATTGCAGAAAAAGAACCAATGCAGACGTTAAATAGGACTTTGGAGCAACAGATTCTGACAAAATGCAGAAAAAGAACCAATGGAGACGTTAAATAGGACTTTGGAGCAACAGATTCTGACAAAATGCAGAAAAAGAACCAATGGAGACGTTATATAGGACTTTGGAGCAACAGATTCTGACAAAATGCAGAAAAAGAACCAATGTAAAAATTAAATAGGACTTTGGAGCAACAGATTCTGACAAAATGCAGAAAAAGAACCAATGCAGACGTTAAATAGGACTTTGGAGCAACAGATTCTGACAAAATGCAGAAAAGAACCAATGGAGACGTTGAATAGGACTTTGGAGCAACAGATTCTGACAAAATGCAGAAAAAGAACCAATGCAGACGTTATATAGGACTTTGGAGCAACAGATTCTGACAAAATGCAGAAAAAGAACCAATGGAGACGTTAAATAGGACTTTGGAGCAACAGATTCTGACAAAATGCAGAAAAAGAACCTATGCAGAAATTAAATAGGACTTTGGAGCAACAGATTTTTGACAAAAAATTGCAGAAAAAGAACCAATGCAGACGTTAAATAGGACTTTGGAGCAACAGATTCTGACAAAATGCAGAAAAAGATCCAATGCAGACGTTAAATAGGACTTTGGAGCAACAGATTCTGACAAAATGCAGAAAAAGAACCAATGGAGACGTTATATAGGACTTTGGAGCAACAGATTCTGACAAAATGCAGAAAAAGAACCAATGTAAAAATTAAATAGGACTTTGGAGCAACAGATTCTGACAAAATGCAGAAAAAGAACCAATGCAGACGTTAAATAGGACTTTGGAGCAACAGATTCTGACAAAATGCAGAAAAAGAACCTATGCAGAAATTAAATAGGACTTTGGAGCAACAGATTTTTGACAAAAAATTGCAGAAAAAGAACCAATGCAGACGTTAAATAGGACTTTGGAGCAACAGATTCTGACAAACATTTCAGAAAAATAACCAATGGAGACGTTGAATAGGACTTTGGAGCTACAGATTCTGACAAAATGCAGAAAAAGAACCAATGGAGACGTTAAATAGGACTTTTGAGCTACAGATTCTGACAAAATGCAGAAAAAGAACCAATGGAGAAGTTAAATAGGACTTTGGAGCAACAGATTCTGACAAACAATGCAGAAAAAGAACAAATGGAGACGTTAAATAGGACTTTGGAGCAACAGATTCTGACAAAATGCAGAAAAAGAACCAATGGAGACGTTAAATAGGACTTTGGAGCAACAGATTCTGACAAACAATGCAGAAAAAGAACAAATGGAGACGTTAAATAGGACTTTGGAGAAACAGATTCTAACAAAATGAAGGTAAAGAACCAATGGAGAAGTTATATTGGACTCTGGAGCAACAGATTCTGACAAAATGCAGATAAAGAACCAATGGAGACGTTAAATAGGACTTTGGAGCAACAGATTCTGACAAAATGCAGAAAAAGAACCAATGCAGACGTTGAATAGGACTTTGGAGCAACAGATTCTGACAAAATGCAGAAAAAGAACCAATGGAGACGTTAAATAGGACTTTGGAGCAACAGATTCTGACAAAATGCAGAAAAAGAACCAATGGAGACGTTAAATAGGACTTTGGAGAAACAGATTCTGACAAAATGCAGAAAAAGAACCAATGGAGAAGTTAAATAGGACTTTGGAGCAACAGATTCTGACAAAATGCAGAAAAAGAACCAATGGAGACGTTAAATAGGACTTTGGAGCAACAGATTCTGACAAAATGCAGAAAAAGAACCAATGGAAAAGTTAAATAGGACTTTGGAGCAACAGATTCTGACAAAATGCAGAAAAAGAACCAATGGAGACGTTAAATAGGACTTTGGAGCAACAGATTCTTACAAAATGCAGAAAAAGAACCAATGGAGACGTTAAATAGGACTTTGGAGCAACAGATTCTGACAAAATGCAGAAAAAGAACCTATGCAGAAATTAAATAGGACTTTGGAGCAACAGATTTTTGACAAAAAATTGCAGAAAAAGAACCAATGCAGACGTTAAATAGGACTTTGGAGCAACAGATTCTGTCAAACATTTCAGAAAAATAACCAATGGAGACGTTGAATAGGACTTTGGAGCAACAGATTCTGACAAAATGCAGAAAAAGAACCAATGGAGACGTTAAATAGGACTTTGGAGAAACAGATTCTAACAAAATGAAGGTAAAGAACCAATGGAGAAGTTATATTGGACTCTGGAGCAACAGATTCTGACAAAATGCAGAAAAAGAACCAATGGAGACGTTAAATAGGACTTTGGAGCAACAGATTCTGACAAAATGCAGAAAAAGAACCTATGGAGACGTTAAATAGGACTTTGGAGCAACAGATTCTGACAAAATGCAGAAAAAGAACCAATGGAGAAGTTAAATAGGACTTTGGAGCAACAGATTCTGACAAAATGCAGAAAAAGAACCAATGGAGACGTTAAATAGGACTTTGGAGCAACAGATTTTTGACAAAAAATTGCAGAAAAAGAACCAATGCAGACGTTAAATAGGACTTTGGAGCAACAGATTCTGACAAAATGCAGAAAAAGAACCAATGGAGACGTTAAATAGGACTTTGGAGCAACAGATTCTGACAAAATGCAGAAAAAGAACCAATGGAGAAGTTAAATAGGACTTTGGAGCAACAGATTCTGACAAAATGCAGAAAAAGAACCAATGGAGACGTTAAATAGGACTTTGGAGCAACAGATTCTGACAAAATGCAGAAAAAGAACCAATGGAGACGTTGAATAGGACTTTGGAGCAACAGATTCTAACAAAATGCAGAAAAAGAACCAATGGAGAAGTTAAATAGGACTTTGGAGCAACAGATTCTGACAAAATGCAGAAAAAGAACCAATGGAGACGTTAAATAGGACTTTGGAGCAACAGATTCTTACAAAATGCAGAAAAGAACCAATGGAGACGTTGAATAGGACTTTGGAGCAACAGATTCTGACAAAATGCAGAAAAAGAACCAATGTAGAAATTAAATAGGACTTTGGAGCAACAGATTCTGACAAAATGCAGAAAAAGAACCAATGGAGACGTTAAATAGGACTTTGGAGCAACAGATTCTGACAAAATGCAGAAAAAGAACCTATGCAGAAATTAAATAGGACTTTGGAGCAACAGATTTTTGACAAAAAATTGCAGAAAAAGAACCAATGCAGACGTTAAATAGGACTTTGGAGCAACAGATTCTGACAAAATGCAGAAAAAGAACCAATGGAGACGTTAAATAGGACTTTGGAGCAACAGATTCTGACAAAATGCAGAAAAAGAACCTATGCAGAAATTAAATAGGACTTTGGAGCAACAGATTTTTGACAAAAAATTGCAGAAAAAGAACCAATGCAGACGTTAAATAGGACTTTGGAGCAACAGATTCTGACAAAATGCAGAAAAAGAACCAATGGAGACGTTAAATAGGACTTTGGAGCAACACATTCTTACAAAATGCAGAAAAGAACCAATGGAGAAGTTAAATAGGACTTTGGAGCAACAGATTCTGACAAAATGCAGAAAAAGAACCAATATAAAAATTAAATAGGACTTTGGAGCAAGAGATTCTGACAAAATGCAGAAAAAGAACCAATGGAGACGTTAAATAGGACTTTGGAGCAACAGATTCTGACAAAATGCAGAAAAAGAACCAATGGAGAAGTTAAATAGGACTTTGGAGCAACAGACTTTTGATAAAAAATTGCAGAAAAAGAACCAATGGAGAAGTTATATAGGACTTTGGAGAAACATATTCTAACAAAATGAAGGTAAAGAACCAATGGAGAAGTTATATTGGACTCTGGAGCAACAGATTCTGACAAAATGCAGAAAAAGAACCAATGCAGACGTTAAATAGGACTTTGGAGCAACAGATTCTGACAAAATGCAGAAAAAGAACCAATGGAGACGTTGAATAGGACTTTGGAGCAACAGATTCTGACAAAATGCAGAAAAAGAACCAATGGAGACGTTGAATAGGACTTTGGAGCAACAGATTCTGACAAAATGCAGAAAAAGAACCAATGGAGACGTTGAATAGGACTTTGGAGCAACAGATTCTGACAAAATGCAGAAAAAGAACCAATGGAGACGTTGAATAGGACTTTGGAGCAACAGATTCTGACAAAATGCAGAAAAAGAACCAATGTAAAAATTAAATAGGACTTTGGAGCAACAGATTCTGACAAAATGCAGAAAAAGAACCAATGCAGACGTTAAATAGGACTTTGGAGCAACAGATTCTGACAAAATGCAGAAAAGAACCAATGGAGACGTTGAATAGGACTTTGGAGCAACAGATTCTGACAAAATGCAGAAAAAGAACCAATGCAGACGTTATATAGGACTTTGGAGCAACAGATTCTGACAAAATGCAGAAAAAGAACCAATGGAGACGTTAAATAGGACTTTGGAGCAACAGATTCTGACAAAATGCAGAAAAAGAACCTATGCAGAAATTAAATAGGACTTTGGAGCAACAGATTTTTGACAAAAAATTGCAGAAAAAGAACCAATGCAGACGTTAAATAGGACTTTGGAGCAACAGATTCTGACAAAATGCAGAAAAAGATCCAATGCAGACGTTAAATAGGACTTTGGAGCAACAGATTCTGACAAAATGCAGAAAAAGAACCAATGGAGACGTTATATAGGACTTTGGAGCAACAGATTCTGACAAAATGCAGAAAAAGAACCAATGTAAAAATTAAATAGGACTTTGGAGCAACAGATTCTGACAAAATGCAGAAAAAGAACCAATGCAGACGTTAAATAGGACTTTGGAGCAACAGATTCTGACAAAATGCAGAAAAAGAACCTATGCAGAAATTAAATAGGACTTTGGAGCAACAGATTTTTGACAAAAAATTGCAGAAAAAGAACCAATGCAGACGTTAAATAGGACTTTGGAGCAACAGATTCTGACAAACATTTCAGAAAAATAACCAATGGAGACGTTGAATAGGACTTTGGAGCTACAGATTCTGACAAAATGCAGAAAAAGAACCAATGGAGACGTTAAATAGGACTTTTGAGCTACAGATTCTGACAAAATGCAGAAAAAGAACCAATGGAGAAGTTAAATAGGACTTTGGAGCAACAGATTCTGACAAACAATGCAGAAAAAGAACAAATGGAGACGTTAAATAGGACTTTGGAGCAACAGATTCTGACAAAATGCAGAAAAAGAACCAATGGAGACGTTAAATAGGACTTTGGAGCAACAGATTCTGACAAACAATGCAGAAAAAGAACAAATGGAGACGTTAAATAGGACTTTGGAGAAACAGATTCTAACAAAATGAAGGTAAAGAACCAATGGAGAAGTTATATTGGACTCTGGAGCAACAGATTCTGACAAAATGCAGATAAAGAACCAATGGAGACGTTAAATAGGACTTTGGAGCAACAGATTCTGACAAAATGCAGAAAAAGAACCAATGCAGACGTTGAATAGGACTTTGGAGCAACAGATTCTGACAAAATGCAGAAAAAGAACCAATGGAGACGTTAAATAGGACTTTGGAGCAACAGATTCTGACAAAATGCAGAAAAAGAACCAATGGAGACGTTAAATAGGACTTTGGAGAAACAGATTCTGACAAAATGCAGAAAAAGAACCAATGGAGAAGTTAAATAGGACTTTGGAGCAACAGATTCTGACAAAATGCAGAAAAAGAACCAATGGAGACGTTAAATAGGACTTTGGAGCAACAGATTCTGACAAAATGCAGAAAAAGAACCAATGGAAAAGTTAAATAGGACTTTGGAGCAACAGATTCTGACAAAATGCAGAAAAAGAACCAATGGAGACGTTAAATAGGACTTTGGAGCAACAGATTCTTACAAAATGCAGAAAAAGAACCAATGGAGACGTTAAATAGGACTTTGGAGCAACAGATTCTGACAAAATGCAGAAAAAGAACCTATGCAGAAATTAAATAGGACTTTGGAGCAACAGATTTTTGACAAAAAATTGCAGAAAAAGAACCAATGCAGACGTTAAATAGGACTTTGGAGCAACAGATTCTGTCAAACATTTCAGAAAAATAACCAATGGAGACGTTGAATAGGACTTTGGAGCAACAGATTCTGACAAAATGCAGAAAAAGAACCAATGGAGACGTTAAATAGGACTTTGGAGAAACAGATTCTAACAAAATGAAGGTAAAGAACCAATGGAGAAGTTATATTGGACTCTGGAGCAACAGATTCTGACAAAATGCAGAAAAAGAACCAATGGAGACGTTAAATAGGACTTTGGAGCAACAGATTCTGACAAAATGCAGAAAAAGAACCTATGGAGACGTTAAATAGGACTTTGGAGCAACAGATTCTGACAAAATGCAGAAAAAGAACCAATGGAGAAGTTAAATAGGACTTTGGAGCAACAGATTCTGACAAAATGCAGAAAAAGAACCAATGGAGACGTTAAATAGGACTTTGGAGCAACAGATTTTTGACAAAAAATTGCAGAAAAAGAACCAATGCAGACGTTAAATAGGACTTTGGAGCAACAGATTCTGACAAAATGCAGAAAAAGAACCAATGGAGACGTTAAATAGGACTTTGGAGCAACAGATTCTGACAAAATGCAGAAAAAGAACCAATGGAGAAGTTAAATAGGACTTTGGAGCAACAGATTCTGACAAAATGCAGAAAAAGAACCAATGGAGACGTTAAATAGGACTTTGGAGCAACAGATTCTGACAAAATGCAGAAAAAGAACCAATGGAGACGTTGAATAGGACTTTGGAGCAACAGATTCTAACAAAATGCAGAAAAAGAACCAATGGAGAAGTTAAATAGGACTTTGGAGCAACAGATTCTGACAAAATGCAGAAAAAGAACCAATGGAGACGTTAAATAGGACTTTGGAGCAACAGATTCTTACAAAATGCAGAAAAGAACCAATGGAGACGTTGAATAGGACTTTGGAGCAACAGATTCTGACAAAATGCAGAAAAAGAACCAATGTAGAAATTAAATAGGACTTTGGAGCAACAGATTCTGACAAAATGCAGAAAAAGAACCAATGGAGACGTTAAATAGGACTTTGGAGCAACAGATTCTGACAAAATGCAGAAAAAGAACCTATGCAGAAATTAAATAGGACTTTGGAGCAACAGATTTTTGACAAAAAATTGCAGAAAAAGAACCAATGCAGACGTTAAATAGGACTTTGGAGCAACAGATTCTGACAAAATGCAGAAAAAGAACCAATGGAGACGTTAAATAGGACTTTGGAGCAACAGATTCTGACAAAATGCAGAAAAAGAACCTATGCAGAAATTAAATAGGACTTTGGAGCAACAGATTTTTGACAAAAAATTGCAGAAAAAGAACCAATGCAGACGTTAAATAGGACTTTGGAGCAACAGATTCTGACAAAATGCAGAAAAAGAACCAATGGAGACGTTAAATAGGACTTTGGAGCAACACATTCTTACAAAATGCAGAAAAGAACCAATGGAGAAGTTAAATAGGACTTTGGAGCAACAGATTCTGACAAAATGCAGAAAAAGAACCAATATAAAAATTAAATAGGACTTTGGAGCAAGAGATTCTGACAAAATGCAGAAAAAGAACCAATGGAGACGTTAAATAGGACTTTGGAGCAACAGATTCTGACAAAATGCAGAAAAAGAACCAATGGAGAAGTTAAATAGGACTTTGGAGCAACAGACTTTTGATAAAAAATTGCAGAAAAAGAACCAATGGAGAAGTTATATAGGACTTTGGAGAAACATATTCTAACAAAATGAAGGTAAAGAACCAATGGAGAAGTTATATTGGACTCTGGAGCAACAGATTCTGACAAAATGCAGAAAAAGAACCAATGCAGACGTTAAATAGGACTTTGGAGCAACAGATTCTGACAAAATGCAGAAAAAGAACCAATGGAGACGTTGAATAGGACTTTGGAGCAACAGATTCTGACAAAATGCAGAAAAAGAACCAATGGAGACGTTGAATAGGACTTTGGAGCAACAGATTCTGACAAAATGCAGAAAAAGAACCAATGGAGACGTTGAATAGGACTTTGGAGCAACAGATTCTGACAAAATGCAGAAAAAGAACCAATGGAGACGTTGAATAGGACTTTGGAGCAACAGATTCTGACAAAATGCAGAAAAAGAACCAATGGAGAAGTTAAATAGGACTTTGGAGCAACAGATTCTGACAAAATGCAGAAAAAGAACCAATGGAGACGTTGAATAGGACTTTGGAGCAACAGATTCTGACAAAATGCAGAAAAAGAACCAATATAGAAATTAAATAGGACTTTGGAGCAACAGATTCTGACAAAATGCAGAAAAAGAACCAAGGGAGACGTTATATAGGACTTTGGAGCAACAGATTCTGACAAAATGCAGAAAAGAACCAATGGAGACGTTGAATAGGACTTTGGAGCAACAGATTCTGACAAAATGCAGAAAAAGAACCAATGCAGACGTTATATAGGACTTTGGAGCAACAGATTCTGACAAAATGCAGAAAAAGAACCAATGGAGACGTTAAATAGGACTTTGGAGCAACAGATTCTGACAAAATGCAGAAAAAGAACCTATGCAGAAATTAAATAGGACTTTGGAGCAACAGATTTTTGACAAAAAATTGCAGAAAAAGAACCAATGCAGACGTTAAATAGGACTTTGGAGCAACAGATTCTGACAAAATGCAGAAAAAGATCCAATGCAGACGTTAAATAGGACTTTGGAGCAACAGATTCTGACAAAATGCAGAAAAAGAACCAATGGAGACGTTATATAGGACTTTGGAGCAACAGATTCTGACAAAATGCAGAAAAAGAACCAATGTAAAAATTAAATAGGACTTTGGAGCAACAGATTCTGACAAAATGCAGAAAAAGAACCAATGCAGACGTTAAATAGGACTTTGGAGCAACAGATTCTGACAAAATGCAGAAAAGAACCAATGGAGACGTTGAATAGGACTTTGGAGCAACAGATTCTGACAAAATGCAGAAAAAGAACCAATGCAGACGTTATATAGGACTTTGGAGCAACAGATTCTGACAAAATGCAGAAAAAGAACCAATGGAGACGTTAAATAGGACTTTGGAGCAACAGATTCTGACAAAATGCAGAAAAAGAACCTATGCAGAAATTAAATAGGACTTTGGAGCAACAGATTTTTGACAAAAAATTGCAGAAAAAGAACCAATGCAGACGTTAAATAGGACTTTGGAGCAACAGATTCTGACAAAATGCAGAAAAAGATCCAATGCAGACGTTAAATAGGACTTTGGAGCAACAGATTCTGACAAAATGCAGAAAAAGAACCAATGGAGACGTTATATAGGACTTTGGAGCAACAGATTCTGACAAAATGCAGAAAAAGAACCAATGTAAAAATTAAATAGGACTTTGGAGCAACAGATTCTGACAAAATGCAGAAAAAGAACCAATGCAGACGTTAAATAGGACTTTGGAGCAACAGATTCTGACAAAATGCAGAAAAAGAACCTATGCAGAAATTAAATAGGACTTTGGAGCAACAGATTTTTGACAAAAAATTGCAGAAAAAGAACCAATGCAGACGTTAAATAGGACTTTGGAGCAACAGATTCTGACAAACATTTCAGAAAAATAACCAATGGAGACGTTGAATAGGACTTTGGAGCTACAGATTCTGACAAAATGCAGAAAAAGAACCAATGGAGACGTTAAATAGGACTTTTGAGCTACAGATTCTGACAAAATGCAGAAAAAGAACCAATGGAGAAGTTAAATAGGACTTTGGAGCAACAGATTCTGACAAACAATGCAGAAAAAGAACAAATGGAGACGTTAAATAGGACTTTGGAGCAACAGATTCTGACAAAATGCAGAAAAAGAACCAATGGAGACGTTAAATAGGACTTTGGAGCAACAGATTCTGACAAACAATGCAGAAAAAGAACAAATGGAGACGTTAAATAGGACTTTGGAGAAACAGATTCTAACAAAATGAAGGTAAAGAACCAATGGAGAAGTTATATTGGACTCTGGAGCAACAGATTCTGACAAAATGCAGATAAAGAACCAATGGAGACGTTAAATAGGACTTTGGAGCAACAGATTCTGACAAAATGCAGAAAAAGAACCAATGGAGACGTTAAATAGGACTTTGGAGCAACAGATTCTGACAAAATGCAGAAAAAGAACCAATGGAGACGTTAAATAGGACTTTGGAGCAACAGATTCTGACAAAATGCAGAAAAAGAACCAATGGAAAAGTTAAATAGGACTTTGGAGCAACAGATTCTGACAAAATGCAGAAAAAGAACCAATGGAGACGTTAAATAGGACTTTGGAGCAACAGATTCTTACAAAATGCAGAAAAAGAACCAATGGAGACGTTAAATAGGACTTTGGAGCAACAGATTCTGACAAAATGCAGAAAAAGAACCTATGCAGAAATTAAATAGGACTTTGGAGCAACAGATTTTTGACAAAAAATTGCAGAAAAAGAACCAATGCAGACGTTAAATAGGACTTTGGAGCAACAGATTCTGTCAAACATTTCAGAAAAATAACCAATGGAGACGTTGAATAGGACTTTGGAGCAACAGATTCTGACAAAATGCAGAAAAAGAACCAATGGAGACGTTAAATAGGACTTTGGAGAAACAGATTCTAACAAAATGAAGGTAAAGAACCAATGGAGAAGTTATATTGGACTCTGGAGCAACAGATTCTGACAAAATGCAGAAAAAGAACCAATGGAGACGTTAAATAGGACTTTGGAGCAACAGATTCTGACAAAATGCAGAAAAAGAACCTATGGAGACGTTAAATAGGACTTTGGAGCAACAGATTCTGACAAAATGCAGAAAAAGAACCAATGGAGAAGTTAAATAGGACTTTGGAGCAACAGATTCTGACAAAATGCAGAAAAAGAACCAATGGAGACGTTAAATAGGACTTTGGAGCAACAGATTTTTGACAAAAAATTGCAGAAAAAGAACCAATGCAGACGTTAAATAGGACTTTGGAGCAACAGATTCTGACAAAATGCAGAAAAAGAACCAATGGAGACGTTAAATAGGACTTTGGAGCAACAGATTCTGACAAAATGCAGAAAAAGAACCAATGGAGAAGTTAAATAGGACTTTGGAGCAACAGATTCTGACAAAATGCAGAAAAAGAACCAATGGAGACGTTAAATAGGACTTTGGAGCAACAGATTCTGACAAAATGCAGAAAAAGAACCAATGGAGACGTTGAATAGGACTTTGGAGCAACAGATTCTAACAAAATGCAGAAAAAGAACCAATGGAGAAGTTAAATAGGACTTTGGAGCAACAGATTCTGACAAAATGCAGAAAAAGAACCAATGGAGACGTTAAATAGGACTTTGGAGCAACAGATTCTTACAAAATGCAGAAAAGAACCAATGGAGACGTTGAATAGGACTTTGGAGCAACAGATTCTGACAAAATGCAGAAAAAGAACCAATGTAGAAATTAAATAGGACTTTGGAGCAACAGATTCTGACAAAATGCAGAAAAAGAACCAATGGAGACGTTAAATAGGACTTTGGAGCAACAGATTCTGACAAAATGCAGAAAAAGAACCTATGCAGAAATTAAATAGGACTTTGGAGCAACAGATTTTTGACAAAAAATTGCAGAAAAAGAACCAATGCAGACGTTAAATAGGACTTTGGAGCAACAGATTCTGACAAAATGCAGAAAAAGAACCAATGGAGACGTTAAATAGGACTTTGGAGCAACAGATTCTGACAAAATGCAGAAAAAGAACCTATGCAGAAATTAAATAGGACTTTGGAGCAACAGATTTTTGACAAAAAATTGCAGAAAAAGAACCAATGCAGACGTTAAATAGGACTTTGGAGCAACAGATTCTGACAAAATGCAGAAAAAGAACCAATGGAGACGTTAAATAGGACTTTGGAGCAACACATTCTTACAAAATGCAGAAAAGAACCAATGGAGACGTTGAATAGGACTTTGGAGCAACAGATTCTGACAAAATGCAGAAAAAGAACCAATATAAAAATTAAATAGGACTTTGGAGCAAGAGATTCTGACAAAATGCAGAAAAAGAACCAATGGAGACGTTGAATAGGACTTTGGAGCAACAGATTCTGACAAAATGCAGAAAAAGAACCAATGGAGAAGTTAAATAGGACTTTGGAGCAACAGACTTTTGATAAAAAATTGCAGAAAAAGAACCAATGGAGAAGTTATATAGGACTTTGGAGAAACATATTCTAACAAAATGAAGGTAAAGAACCAATGGAGAAGTTATATTGGACTCTGGAGCAACAGATTCTGACAAAATGCAGAAAAAGAACCAATGCAGACGTTAAATAGGACTTTGGAGCAACAGATTCTGACAAAATGCAGAAAAAGAACCAATGCAGACGTTAAATAGGACTTTGGAGCAACAGATTCTGACAAAATGCAGAAAAAGAACCAATGGAGACGTTAAATAGGACTTTGGAGCAACAGATTCTGACAAAATGCAGAAAAAGAACAAATGGAGACGTTAAATAGGACTTTGGAGCAACAGATTCTGACAAAATGCAGAAAAGGAACCAATGGAGAAGTTAAATAGGACTTTGGAGCAACAGATTCTAACAAAATGCAGAAAAAGAACCAATGGAGACGTTAAATAGGACTTTGGAGCAACAGATTCTGACAAAATGGAGGTAAAGAACCAATGGAGACGTTGAATAGGACTTTGGAGCAACAGATTCTGACAAACAATGCAGAAAAAGAACAAATGGAGACGTTAAATAGGACTTTGGAGCAACAGATTCTGACAAACATTTCAGAAAAAGAACCAATGGAGACGTTGAATAGGACTTTGGAGCAACAGATTCAAACAAAATGCAGAAAAAGAACCAATGGAGAAGTTATATAGGACTTTGGAGCAACAGATTCTGACAAAATGCAGAAAAAGAACCAATGGAGAAGTTAAATAGGACTTTGAAGCCACAGATTCTGACAAAATGCAGAAAAAGAACCAATGGAGAAGTTATATAGGACTTTGGAGCAACAGATTCTGACAAACAATGCAGAAAAAGAACAAATGGAGACGTTAAATAGGACTTTGGAGCAACAGATTCTAACAAAATGCAGGTAAAGAACCAATGGAGAAGTTATATAGGACTCTGGAGCAACAGATTCTGACAAACATTTCAGAAAAAGAACCAATGGAGACGTTGAATAGGACTTTGGAGCAACAGATTCTGACAAAATGCAGAAAAAGAACCAATGGAGAAGTTAAATAGGACTTTGGAGCAACAGATTCTGACAAAATGCAGAAAAAGAACCAATGGAGACGTTAAATAGGACTTTGGAGCAACAGATTCTGACAAAATGCAGAAAAAGAACCAATGCAGACGTTGAATAGGACTTTGGAGCAACAGTTTCTGACAAAATACAGAAAAAGAACCAATGGAGAAGTTAAATAGGACTTTGGAGCAACATATTATGACAAAATGCAGAAAAAGAACCAATGAAGACGTTAAATAGGACTTTGGAGCAACAGATTCTGACAAAATACAGAAAAAGAACCAATGGAGACGTTGAATAGGACTTTGGAGCAACAGATTCTGACAAAATGCAGAAAAAGAACCAATGGAGACGTTGAATAGGACTTTGGAGCAACAGATTCTGACAAAATGCAGAAAAAGAACCAATGGAGACGTTGAATAGGACTTTGGAGCAACAGATTCTGACAAAATGCAGAAAAAGAACCAATGGAGACGTTAAATAGGACTTTGGAGCAACAGATTCTGACAAAATGCAGAAAAAGAACCAATGGAGACGTTGAATAGGACTTTGGAGCAACAGATTCTGACAAAATGCAGAAAAAGAACCAATGGAGACGTTGAATAGGACTTTGGAGCAACAGATTCTGACAAAATGCAGAAAAAGAACCAATGGAGACGTTAAATAGGACTTTGGAGCAACAGATTCTGACAAAATGCATAAAAAGAACCAATGGAGACGTTATATAGGACTTTGGAGCAACAGATTCTGACAAACAATGCAGAAAAAGAACAAATGGAGACGTTAAATAGGACTTTGGAGCAACAGATTCTGACAAAATGCAGAAAAAGATCCAATGCAGACGTTAAATAGGACTTTGGAGCAACAGATTCTGACAAAATGCAGAAAAAGAACCAATGGAGACGTTAAATAGGACTTTGGAGCAACAGATTCTGACAAAATGCAGAAAAAGAACCAATGGAGACGTTAAATAGGACTTTGGAGCAACAGATTCTGACAAAATGCAGAAAAGAACCAATGGAGACGTTGAATAGGACTTTGGAGCAACAGATTCTGACAAAATGCAGAAAAAGAACCAATGGAGAAATTAAATAGGACTTTGGAGCAACAGATTCTGACAAAATACAGAAAAAGAACCAATGGAGACGTTAAATAGGACTTTGGAGCAACAGATTTTTGACAAAAAATTGCAGAAAAAGAACCAATGCAGACGTTAAATAGGACTTTGGAGCAACAGATTCTAACAAAATGCAGAAAAAGAACCAATGGAGACGTTAAATAGGACTTTGGAGCAACAGATTCTGACAAAATGCAGAAAAAGAACCAATGGAGACGTTAAATAGGACTTTGGAGCAACAGATTCTGACAAAATGCAGAAAAAGAACCAATGTAGAAATTAAATAGGACTTTGGAGCAACAGATTCTGACAAAATGCAGAAAAAGAACCAATGGAGACGTTAAATAGGACTTTGGAGCAACAGATTCTTACAAAATGCAGAAAAGAACCAATGGAGACGTTGAATAGGACTTTGGAGCAACAGATTCTGACAAAATGCAGAAAAAGAACCAATGTAAAAATTAAATAGGACTTTGGAGCAACAGATTCTGACAAAATGCAGAAAAAGAACCAATGGAGACGTTGAATAGGACTTTGGAGCAACAGATTCTAACAAAATGCAGAAAAAGAACCAATGGAGAAGTTAAATAGGACTTTGGAGCAACAGATTCTGACAAAATGATGAAAAAGAACCAATGGAGACGTTAAATAGGACTTTGGAGCAACAGATTCTTACAAAATGCAGAAAAGAACCAATGGAGACGTTGAATAGGACTTTGGAGCAACAGATTCTGACAAAATGCAGAAAAAGAACCAATGTAGAAATTAAATAGGACTTTGGAGCAACAGATTCTGACAAAATGCAGAAAAAGAACCAATGGAGACGTTAAATAGGACTTTGGAGCAACAGATTCTTACAAAATGCAGAAAAAGAACCTATGCAGAAATTAAATAGGACTTTGGAGCAACAGATTTTTGACAAAAAATTGCAGAAAAAGAACCAATGCAGACGTTAAATAGGACTTTGGAGCAACAGATTCTGACAAAATGCAGAAAAAGAACCAATGGAGACGTTGAATAGGACTTTGGAGCAACAGATTCTAACAAAATGCAGAAAAAGAACCAATGGAGAAGTTAAATAGGACTTTGGAGCAACAGATTCTGACAAAATGCAGAAAAAGAACCAATGGAGACGTTAAATAGGAATTTGGAGCAACAAATTCTTACAAAATGCAGAAAAGAACCAATTGAGACGTTGAATAGGACTTTGGAGCAACAGATTCTGACAAAATGCAGAAAAAGAACCAATGGAGAAATTAAATAGGACTTTGGAGCAACGGATTCTGACAAAATGCAGAAAAAGAACCAATGGAGACGTTAAATAGGACTTTGGAGCAACAGATTCTGACAAAATGCAGAAAAAAAACCTATGCAGAAATTAAATAGGACTTTGGAGCAACAGATTTTTGACAAAAAATTGCAGAAAAAGAACCAAAGCAGACGTTAAATAGGACTTTGGAGCAACAGATTCTGACAAAATGCAGAAAAAGAACCAATGGAGACGTTAAATAGGACTTTGGAGCAACAGATTCTGACAAAATGCAGAAAAAGAACCAATGGAGACGTTAAATAGGACTTTGGAGCAACAGATTCTGACAAAATGCAGAAAAGAACCAATGGAGACGTTGAATAGGACTTTGGAGCAACAGATTCTAACAAAATGCAGAAAAAGAACCAATGGAGAAGTTAAATAGGACTTTGGAGCAACAGATTCTGACAAAATGCAGAAAAAGAACCAATAAATAGGACTTTGGAGCAACAGACTTTTGATAAAATATTGCAGAAAAAGAACCAATGGAGACGTTAAATAGGACTTTGAAGCAACAGATTCTGACAAAATGCAGAAAAAGAACCAATGCAGACGTTAAATAGGACTTTGGAGCAACAGATTCTGACAAACATTTCAGAAAAAGAACCAATGGAGACGTTGAATAGGACTTTGGAGCAACAGATTCTGACAAAATGCAGAAAAAGAACCAATGGAGACGTTGAATAGGACTTTGGAGCAACAGATTCAAACAAAATGCAGAAAAAGAACCAATGGAGAAGTTATATAGGACTTTGGAGCAACAGATTCTGACAAAATGCAGAAAAAGAACCAATGGAGAAGTTAAATAGGACTTTGAAGCCACAGATTCTGACAAAATGCAGAAAAAGAACCAATGGAGAAGTTATATAGGACTTTGGAGCAACAGATTCTGACAAACAATGCAGAAAAAGAACAAATGGAGACGTTAAATAGGACTTTGGAGCAACAGATTCTAACAAAATGCAGGTAAAGAACCAATGGAGAAGTTATATAGGACTCTGGAGCAACAGATTCTGACAAACATTTCAGAAAAAGAACCAATGGAGACGTTGAATAGGACTTTGGAGCAACAGATTGTGACAAAATGCAGAAAAAGAACCAATGGAGAAGTTAAATAGGACTTTGGAGCAACAGATTCTGACAAAATGCAGAAAAAGAACCAATGGAGACGTTAAATAGGACTTTGGAGCAACAGATTCTGACAAAATGCAGAAAAAGAACCAATGCAGACGTTGAATAGGACTTTGGAGCAACAGTTTCTGACAAAATACAGAAAAAGAACCAATGGAGAAGTTAAATAGGACTTTGGAGCAACATATTATGACAAAATGCAGAAAAAGAACCAATGAAGACGTTAAATAGGACTTTGGAGCAACAGATTCTGACAAAATACAGAAAAAGAACCAATGGAGACGTTGAATAGGACTTTGGAGCAACAGATTCTGACAAAATGCAGAAAAAGAACCAATGGAGACGTTGAATAGGACTTTGGAGCAACAGATTCTGACAAAATGCAGAAAAAGAACCAATGGAGACGTTGAATAGGACTTTGGAGCAACAGATTCTGACAAAATGCAGAAAAAGAACCAATGGAGACGTTAAATAGGACTTTGGAGCAACAGATTCTGACAAAATGCAGAAAAAGAACCAATGGAGACGTTGAATAGGACTTTGGAGCAACAGATTCTGACAAAATGCAGAAAAAGAACCAATGGAGACGTTGAATAGGACTTTGGAGCAACAGATTCTGACAAAATGCAGAAAAAGAACCAATGGAGACGTTAAATAGGACTTTGGAGCAACAGATTCTGACAAAATGCATAAAAAGAACCAATGGAGACGTTATATAGGACTTTGGAGCAACAGATTCTGACAAACAATGCAGAAAAAGAACAAATGGAGACGTTAAATAGGACTTTGGAGCAACAGATTCTGACAAAATGCAGAAAAAGATCCAATGCAGACGTTAAATAGGACTTTGGAGCAACAGATTCTGACAAAATGCAGAAAAAGAACCAATGGAGACGTTAAATAGGACTTTGGAGCAACAGATTCTGACAAAATGCAGAAAAAGAACCAATGGAGACGTTAAATAGGACTTTGGAGCAACAGATTCTGACAAAATGCAGAAAAGAACCAATGGAGACGTTGAATAGGACTTTGGAGCAACAGATTCTGACAAAATGCAGAAAAAGAACCAATGGAGAAATTAAATAGGACTTTGGAGCAACAGATTCTGACAAAATACAGAAAAAGAACCAATGGAGACGTTAAATAGGACTTTGGAGCAACAGATTTTTGACAAAAAATTGCAGAAAAAGAACCAATGCAGACGTTAAATAGGACTTTGGAGCAACAGATTCTAACAAAATGCAGAAAAAGAACCAATGGAGACGTTAAATAGGACTTTGGAGCAACAGATTCTGACAAAATGCAGAAAAAGAACCAATGGAGACGTTAAATAGGACTTTGGAGCAACAGATTCTGACAAAATGCAGAAAAAGAACCAATGTAGAAATTAAATAGGACTTTGGAGCAACAGATTCTGACAAAATGCAGAAAAAGAACCAATGGAGACGTTAAATAGGACTTTGGAGCAACAGATTCTGACAAAATGCAGAAAAAGAACCAATGGAGACGTTAAATAGGACTTTGGAGCAACAGATTCTGACAAAATGCAGAAAAGAACCAATGGAGACGTTGAATAGGACTTTGGAGCAACAGATTCTAACAAAATGCAGAAAAAGAACCAATGGAGAAGTTAAATAGGACTTTGGAGCAACAGATTCTGACAAAATGCAGAAAAAGAACCAATAAATAGGACTTTGGAGCAACAGACTTTTGATAAAATATTGCAGAAAAAGAACCAATGGAGACGTTAAATAGGACTTTGAAGCAACAGATTCTGACAAAATGCAGAAAAAGAACCAATGCAGACGTTAAATAGGACTTTGGAGCAACAGATTCTGAAAAAATGCAGAAAAAGAACCAATGGAGAAGTTAAATAGGACTTTGGAGCAACAGATTCTGACAAAATGCAGAAAAAGAACCAATGGAGACGTTAAATAGGACTTTGGAGCAACAGATTCTGACAAAATGCAGAAAAAGAACCAATAAATAGGACTTTGGAGCAACAGACTTTTGATAAAATATTGCAGAAAAAGAACCAATGGAGACGTTAAATAGGACTTTGAAGCAACAGATTCTGACAAAATGCAGAAAAAGAACCAATGCAGACGTTGAATAGGACTTTGGAGCAACAGATTCTGACAAAATGCAGAAAAAGAACCAATGGAGACGTTGAATAGGACTTTGGAGCAACAGATTCTGACAAAATGCAGAAAAAGAACCAATGGAGACGTTGAATAGGACTTTGGAGCAACAGATTCAAACAAAATGCAGAAAAAGAACCAATGGAGAAGTTATATAGGACTTTGGAGCAACAGATTCTGACAAAATGCAGAAAAAGAACCAATGGAGAAGTTAAATAGGACTTTGAAGCCACAGATTCTGACAAAATGCAGAAAAAGAACCAATGGAGAAGTTATATAGGACTTTGGAGCAACAGATTCTGACAAACAATGCAGAAAAAGAACAAATGGAGACGTTAAATAGGACTTTGGAGCAACAGATTCTAACAAAATGCAGGTAAAGAACCAATGGAGAAGTTATATAGGACTCTGGAGCAACAGATTCTGACAAACATTTCAGAAAAAGAACCAATGGAGACGTTGAATAGGACTTTGGAGCAACAGATTCTGACAAAATGCAGAAAAAGAACCAATGGAGAAGTTAAATAGGACTTTGGAGCAACAGATTCTGACAAAATGCAGAAAAAGAACCAATGGAGACGTTAAATAGGACTTTGGAGCAACAGATTCTGACAAAATGCAGAAAAAGAACCAATGCAGACGTTGAATAGGACTTTGGAGCAACAGTTTCTGACAAAATACAGAAAAAGAACCAATGGAGAAGTTAAATAGGACTTTGGAGCAACATATTATGACAAAATGCAGAAAAAGAACCAATGAAGACGTTAAATAGGACTTTGGAGCAACAGATTCTGACAAAATACAGAAAAAGAACCAATGGAGACGTTGAATAGGACTTTGGAGCAACAGATTCTGACAAAATGCAGAAAAAGAACCAATGGAGACGTTGAATAGGACTTTGGAGCAACAGATTCTGACAAAATGCAGAAAAAGAACCAATGGAGACGTTGAATAGGACTTTGGAGCAACAGATTCTGACAAAATGCAGAAAAAGAACCAATGGAGACGTTAAATAGGACTTTGGAGCAACAGATTCTGACAAAATGCAGAAAAAGAACCAATGGAGACGTTAAATAGGACTTTGGAGCAACAGATTCTGACAAAATGCAGAAAAAGAACCAATGGAGACGTTAAATAGGACTTTGGAGCAACAGATTCTGACAAACAATGCAGAAAAAGAACAAATGGAGACGTTAAATAGGACTTTGGAGCAACAGATTCTGACAAAATGCAGAAAAAGAACCAATGGAGACGTTAAATAGGACTTTGGAGCAACAGATTCTGACAAAATGCAGAAAAAGAACCAATGGAGACGTTATATAGGACTTTGGAGCAACAGATTCTGACAAACAATGCAGAAAAAGAACAAATGGAGACGTTAAATAGGACTTTGGAGCAACAGATTCTGACAAAATGCAGAAAAAGATCCAATGCAGACGTTAAATAGGACTTTGGAGCAACAGATTCTGACAAAATGCAGAAAAAGAACCAATGGAGACGTTAAATAGGACTTTGGAGCAACAGATTCTGACAAAATGCAGAAAAAGAACCAATGGAGACGTTAAATAGGACTTTGGAGCAACAGATTCTGACAAAATGCAGAAAAGAACCAATGGAGACGTTGAATAGGACTTTGGAGCAACAGATTCTGACAAAATGCAGAAAAAGAACCAATGGAGAAATTAAATAGGACTTTGGAGCAACAGATTCTGACAAAATACAGAAAAAGAACCAATGGAGACGTTAAATAGGACTTTGGAGCAACAGATTTTTGACAAAAAATTGCAGAAAAAGAACCAATGCAGACGTTAAATAGGACTTTGGAGCAACAGATTCTAACAAAATGCAGAAAAAGAACCAATGGAGACGTTAAATAGGACTTTGGAGCAACAGATTCTGACAAAATGCAGAAAAAGAACCAATGGAGACGTTAAATAGGACTTTGGAGCAACAGATTCTGACAAAATGCAGAAAAAGAACCAATGTAGAAATTAAATAGGACTTTGGAGCAACAGATTCTGACAAAATGCAGAAAAAGAACCAATGGAGACGTTAAATAGGACTTTGGAGCAACAGATTCTTACAAAATGCAGAAAAGAACCAATGGAGACGTTGAATAGGACTTTGGAGCAACAGATTCTGACAAAATGCAGAAAAAGAACCAATGTAAAAATTAAATAGGACTTTGGAGCAACAGATTCTGACAAAATGCAGAAAAAGAACCAATGGAGACGTTGAATAGGACTTTGGAGCAACAGATTCTAACAAAATGCAGAAAAAGAACCAATGGAGAAGTTAAATAGGACTTTGGAGCAACAGATTCTGACAAAATGATGAAAAAGAACCAATGGAGACGTTAAATAGGACTTTGGAGCAACAGATTCTTACAAAATGCAGAAAAGAACCAATGGAGACGTTGAATAGGACTTTGGAGCAACAGATTCTGACAAAATGCAGAAAAAGAACCAATGTAGAAATTAAATAGGACTTTGGAGCAACAGATTCTGACAAAATGCAGAAAAAGAACCAATGGAGACGTTAAATAGGACTTTGGAGCAACAGATGCTTACAAAATGCAGAAAAAGAACCTATGCAGAAATTAAATAGGACTTTGGAGCAACAGATTTTTGACAAAAAATTGCAGAAAAAGAACCAATGCAGACGTTAAATAGGACTTTGGAGCAACAGATTCTGACAAAATGCAGAAAAAGAACCAATGGAGACGTTGAATAGGACTTTGGAGCAACAGATTCTAACAAAATGCAGAAAAAGAACCAATGGAGAAGTTAAATAGGACTTTGGAGCAACAGATTCTGACAAAATGCAGAAAAAGAACCAATGGAGACGTTAAATAGGAATTTGGAGCAACAAATTCTTACAAAATGCAGAAAAGAACCAATTGAGACGTTGAATAGGACTTTGGAGCAACAGATTCTGACAAAATGCAGAAAAAGAACCAATGGAGAAATTAAATAGGACTTTGGAGCAACGGATTCTGACAAAATGCAGAAAAAGAACCAATGGAGACGTTAAATAGGACTTTGGAGCAACAGATTCTGACAAAATGCAGAAAAAAAACCTATGCAGAAATTAAATAGGACTTTGGAGCAACAGATTTTTGACAAAAAATTGCAGAAAAAGAACCAATGCAGACGTTAAATAGGACTTTGGAGCAACAGATTCTGACAAAATGCAGAAAAAGAACCAATGGAGACGTTAAATAGGACTTTGGAGCAACAGATTCTGACAAAATGCAGAAAAAGAACCAATGGAGACGTTAAATAGGACTTTGGAGCAACAGATTCTGACAAAATGCAGAAAAGAACCAATGGAGACGTTGAATAGGACTTTGGAGCAACAGATTCTAACAAAATGCAGAAAAAGAACCAATGGAGAAGTTAAATAGGACTTTGGAGCAACAGATTCTGACAAAATGCAGAAAAAGAACCAATAAATAGGACTTTGGAGCAACAGACTTTTGATAAAATATTGCAGAAAAAGAACCAATGGAGACGTTAAATAGGACTTTGAAGCAACAGATTCTGACAAAATGCAGAAAAAGAACCAATGCAGACGTTAAATAGGACTTTGGAGCAACAGATTCTGAAAAAATGCAGAAAAAGAACCAATGGAGAAGTTAAATAGGACTTTGGAGCAACAGATTCTGACAAAATGCAGAAAAAGAACCAATGGAGACGTTAAATAGGACTTTGGAGCAACAGATTCTGACAAAATGCAGAAAAAGAACCAATAAATAGGACTTTGGAGCAACAGACTTTTGATAAAATATTGCAGAAAAAGAACCAATGGAGACGTTAAATAGGACTTTGAAGCAACAGATTCTGACAAAATGCAGAAAAAGAACCAATGCAGACGTTAAATAGGACTTTGGAGCAACAGATTCTGACAAAATGCAGAAAAAGAACCAATGGAGACGTTAAATAGGACTTTGGAGCAACAGATTCTTACAAAATGCAGAAAAGAACCAATGGAGACGTTGAATAGGACTTTGGAGCAACAGATTCTAACAAAATGCAGAAAAAGAACCAATGGAGAAGTTAAATAGGACTTTGGAGCAACAGATTCTGACAAAATGCAGAAAAAGAACCAATAAATAGGACTTTGGAGCAACAGACTTTTGATAAAATATTGCAGAAAAAGAACCAATGGAGACGTTAAATAGGACTTTGAAGCAACAGATTCTGACAAAATGCAGAAAAAGAACCAATGCAGACGTTAAATAGGACTTTGGAGCAACAGATTCTGAAAAAATGCAGAAAAAGAACCAATGGAGAAGTTAAATAGGACTTTGGAGCAACAGATTCTGACAAAATGCAGAAAAAGAACCAATGGAGACGTTAAATAGGACTTTGGAGCAACAGATTCTGACAAAATGCAGAAAAAGAACCAATGGAGACGTTAAATAGGACTTTGGAGCAACATATTCTAACAAAATGCAGAAAAAGAACCAATGGAGACGTTGAATAGGACTTTGGAGCAACAGATTCTAACAAAATGCAGAAAAAGAACCAATGGAGAAGTTAAATAGGACTTTGGAGCAACAGATTCTGACAAAATGCAGAAAAAGAACCAATGGAGACGTTAAATAGGACTTTGGAGCAACAGATTCTTACAAAATGCAGAAAAGAACCAATGGAGACGTTAAATAGGACTTTGGAGCAACAGATTCTAACAAAATGCAGAAAAAAAACCTATGCAGAAATTAAATAGGACTTTGGAGCAACAGATTTTTGACAAAAAATTGCAGAAAAATAACCAATGCAGACGTTAAATAGGACTTTGGAGCAACAGATTCTGACAAAATGCAGAAAAAGAACCAATGGAGACGTTAAATAGGACTTTGGAGCAACAGATTCTGACAAAATGCAGAAAAAGAACCAATGGAGACGTTAAATAGGACTTTGGAGCAACAGATTCTAACAAAATGCAGAAAAAGAACCAATGGAGACGTTGAATAGGAATTTGGAGCAACAGATTCTTACAAAATGCAGAAAAGAACCAATTGAGACGTTGAATAGGACTTTGGAGCAACAGATTCTGACAAAATGCAGAAAAAGAACCAATGGAGAAATTAAATAGGACTTTGGAGCAACGGATTCTGACAAAATGCAGAAAAAGAACCAATGGAGACGTTAAATAGGACTTTGGAGCAACAGATTCTGACAAAATGCAGAAAAAGAACCTATGCAGAAATTAAATAGGACTTTGGAGCAACAGATTTTTGACAAAAAATTGCAGAAAAAGAACCAATGCAGACGTTAAATAGGACTTTGGAGCAACAGATTCTGACAAAATGCAGAAAAAGAACCAATGGAGACGTTAAATAGGACTTTGGAGCAACAGATTCTGACAAAATGCAGAAAAAGAACCAATGGAGACGTTAAATAGGACTTTGGAGCAACAGATTCTGACAAAATGCAGAAAAGAACCAATGGAGACGTTGAATAGGACTTTGGAGCAACAGATTCTAACAAAATGCAGAAAAAGAACCAATGGAGAAGTTAAATAGGACTTTGGAGCAACAGATTCCTACAAAATGCAGAAAAGAACCAATGGAGACGTTGAATAGGACTTTGGAGCAACAGATTCTGACAAAATGCAGAAAAAGAACCAATAAATAGGACTTTGGAGCAACAGACTTTTGATAAAATATTGCAGAAAAAGAACCAATGGAGACGTTAAATAGGACTTTGAAGCAACAGATTCTGACAAAATGCAGAAAAAGAACCAATGCAGACGTTAAATAGGACTTTGGAGCAACAGATTCTGAAAAAATGCAGAAAAAGAACCAATGGAGAAGTTAAATAGGACTTTGGAGCAACAGATTCTGACAAAATGCAGAAAAAGAACCAATGGAGACGTTAAATAGGACTTTGAAGCAACAGATTCTGACAAAATGCAGAAAAAGAACCAATGCAGACGTTAAATAGGACTTTGGAGCAACAGATTCTGACAAAATGCAGAAAAAGAACCAATGCAGACGTTAAATAGGACTTTGGAGCAACAGATTCTGACAAAATGCAGAAAAAAAACCTATGCAGAAATTAAATAGGACTTTGGAGCAACAGATTTTTGACAAAAAATTGCAGAAAAAGAACCAATGCAGACGTTAAATAGGACTTTGGAGCAACAGATTCTGACAAAATGCAGAAAAAGAACCAATGGAGACGTTAAATAGGACTTTGGAGCAACAGATTCTGACAAAATGCAGAAAAAAAACCTATGCAGAAATTAAATAGGACTTTGGAGCAACAGATTTTTGACAAAAAATTGCAGAAAAAGAACCAATGCAGACGTTAAATAGGACTTTGGAGCAACAGATTCTGACAAAATGCAGAAAAAGAACCAATGGAGACGTTAAATAGGACTTTGGAGCAACAGATTCTGACAAAATGCAGAAAAGAACCAATGGAGACGTTGAATAGGACTTTGGAGCAACAGATTCTAACAAAATGCAGAAAAAGAACCAATGGAGAAGTTAAATAGGACTTTGGAGCAACAGATTCTGACAAAATGCAGAAAAAGAACCAATGGAGACGTTAAATAGGACTTTGGAGCAACAGATTCTGACAAAATGCAGAAAAAAAACCTATGCAGAAATTAAATAGGACTTTGGAGCAACAGATTTTTGACAAAAAATTGCAGAAAAAGAACCAATGCAGACGTTAAATAGGACTTTGGAGCAACAGATTCTGACAAAATGCAGAAAAAGAACCAATGGAGACGTTAAATAGGACTTTGGAGCAACAGATTCTGACAAAATGCAGAAAAGAACCAATGGAGACGTTGAATAGGACTTTGGAGCAACAGATTCTAACAAAATGCAGAAAAAGAACCAATGGAGAAGTTAAATAGGACTTTGGAGCAACAGATTCTGACAAAATGCAGAAAAAGAACCAATGGAGACGTTAAATAGGACTTTGGAGCAACAGATTCTGACAAAATGCAGAAAAGAACCAATGGAGACGTTGAATAGGACTTTGGAGCAACAGATTCTGACAAAATGCAGAAAAAGAACCAATGGAGAAGTTAAATAGGACTTTGGAGCAACAGATTCTGACAAAATGCAGAAAAAGAACCAATGGAGACGTTGAATAGGACTTTGGAGCAACAGATTCTAACAAAATGCAGAAAAAGAACCAATGGAGAAGTTAAATAGGACTTTGGAGCAACAGATTCTGACAAAATGATGAAAAAGAACCAATGCAGACGTTAAATAGGACTTTGGAGCAACAGATTCTGACAAAATGCAGAAAAAGAACCAATGGAGACGTTAAATAGGACTTTGGAGCAACAGATTCTGACAAAATGCAGGTAAAGAACCAATGGAGACGTTAAATAGGACTTTGGAGCAACAGATTCTGACAAAATGCAGAAAAGAACCAATGGAGACGTTGAATAGGACTTTGGAGCAACAGATTCTGACAAAATGCAGAAAAAGAACCAATGGAGAAGTTAAATAGGACTTTGGAGCAACAGATTCTGACAAAATGCAGAAAAAGAACCAATGGAGACGTTGAATAGGACTTTGGAGCAACAGATTCTAACAAAATGCAGAAAAAGAACCAATGGAGAAGTTAAATAGGACTTTGGAGCAACAGATTCTGACAAAATGATGAAAAAGAACCAATGGAGACGTTAAATAGGACTTTGGAGCAACAGATTCTTACAAAATGCAGAAAAGAACCAATGGAGACGTTGAATAGGACTTTGGAGCAACAGATTCTGACAAAATGCAGAAAAAGAACCAATGTAGAAATTAAATAGGACTTTGGAGCAACAGATTCTGACAAAATGCAGAAAAAGAACCAATGGAGACGTTAAATAGGACTTTGGAGCAACAGATTCTTACAAAATGCAGAAAAAGAACCTATGCAGAAATTAAATAGGACTTTGGAGCAACAGATTTTTGACAAAAAATTGCAGAAAAAGAACCAATGCAGACGTTAAATAGGACTTTGGAGCAACAGATTCTGACAAAATGCAGAAAAAGAACCAATGGAGACGTTGAATAGGACTTTGGAGCAACAGATTCTAACAAAATGCAGAAAAAGAACCAATGGAGAAGTTAAATAGGACTTTGGAGCAACAGATTCTGACAAAATGCAGAAAAAGAACCAATGGAGACGTTAAATAGGAATTTGGAGCAACAGATTCTTACAAAATGCAGAAAAGAACCAATTGAGACGTTGAATAGGACTTTGGAGCAACAGATTCTGACAAAATGCAGAAAAAGAACCAATGGAGAAATTAAATAGGACTTTGGAGCAACGGATTCTGACAAAATGCAGAAAAAGAACCAATGGAGACGTTAAATAGGACTTTGGAGCAACAGATTCTGACAAAATGCAGAAAAAAAACCTATGCAGAAATTAAATAGGACTTTGGAGCAACAGATTTTTGACAAAAAATTGCAGAAAAAGAACCAATGCAGACGTTAAATAGGACTTTGGAGCAACAGATTCTGACAAAATGCAGAAAAAGAACCAATGGAGACGTTAAATAGGACTTTGGAGCAACAGATTCTGACAAAATGCAGAAAAAGAACCAATGGAGACGTTAAATAGGACTTTGGAGCAACAGATTCTGACAAAATGCAGAAAAGAACCAATGGAGACGTTGAATAGGACTTTGGAGCAACAGATTCTAACAAAATGCAGAAAAAGAACCAATGGAGAAGTTAAATAGGACTTTGGAGCAACAGATTCTGACAAAATGCAGAAAAAGAACCAATAAATAGGACTTTGGAGCAACAGACTTTTGATAAAATATTGCAGAAAAAGAACCAATGGAGACGTTAAATAGGACTTTGAAGCAACAGATTCTGACAAAATGCAGAAAAAGAACCAATGCAGACGTTAAATAGGACTTTGGAGCAACAGATTCTGACAAAATGCAGAAAAAAAACCTATGCAGAAATTAAATAGGACTTTGGAGCAACAGATTTTTGACAAAAAATTGCAGAAAAAGAACCAATGCAGACGTTAAATAGGACTTTGGAGCAACAGATTCTGACAAAATGCAGAAAAAGAACCAATGGAGACGTTAAATAGGACTTTGGAGCAACAGATTCTGACAAAATGCAGAAAAAAAACCTATGCAGAAATTAAATAGGACTTTGGAGCAACAGATTTTTGACAAAAAATTGCAGAAAAAGAACCAATGCAGACGTTAAATAGGACTTTGGAGCAACAGATTCTGACAAAATGCAGAAAAAGAACCAATGGAGACGTTAAATAGGACTTTGGAGCAACAGATTCTGACAAAATGCAGAAAAGAACCAATGGAGACGTTGAATAGGACTTTGGAGCAACAGATTCTAACAAAATGCAGAAAAAGAACCAATGGAGAAGTTAAATAGGACTTTGGAGCAACAGATTCTGACAAAATGCAGAAAAAGAACCAATGGAGACGTTAAATAGGACTTTGGAGCAACAGATTCTGACAAAATGCAGAAAAAAAACCTATGCAGAAATTAAATAGGACTTTGGAGCAACAGATTTTTGACAAAAAATTGCAGAAAAAGAACCAATGCAGACGTTAAATAGGACTTTGGAGCAACAGATTCTGACAAAATGCAGAAAAAGAACCAATGGAGACGTTAAATAGGACTTTGGAGCAACAGATTCTGACAAAATGCAGAAAAGAACCAATGGAGACGTTGAATAGGACTTTGGAGCAACAGATTCTAACAAAATGCAGAAAAAGAACCAATGGAGAAGTTAAATAGGACTTTGGAGCAACAGATTCTGACAAAATGCAGAAAAAGAACCAATGGAGACGTTAAATAGGACTTTGGAGCAACAGATTCTGACAAAATGCAGAAAAGAACCAATGGAGACGTTGAATAGGACTTTGGAGCAACAGATTCTGACAAAATGCAGAAAAAGAACCAATGGAGAAGTTAAATAGGACTTTGGAGCAACAGATTCTGACAAAATGCAGAAAAAGAACCAATGGAGACGTTGAATAGGACTTTGGAGCAACAGATTCTAACAAAATGCAGAAAAAGAACCAATGGAGAAGTTAAATAGGACTTTGGAGCAACAGATTCTGACAAAATGATGAAAAAGAACCAATGCAGACGTTAAATAGGACTTTGGAGCAACAGATTCTGACAAAATGCAGAAAAAGAACCAATGGAGACGTTAAATAGGACTTTGGAGCAACAGATTCTGACAAAATGCAGGTAAAGAACCAATGGAGACGTTAAATAGGACTTTGGAGCAACAGATTCTGACAAAATGCAGAAAAGAACCAATGGAGACGTTGAATAGGACTTTGGAGCAACAGATTCTGACAAAATGCAGAAAAAGAACCAATGGAGAAGTTAAATAGGACTTTGGAGCAACAGATTCTGACAAAATGCAGAAAAAGAACCAATGGAGACGTTGAATAGGACTTTGGAGCAACAGATTCTAACAAAATGCAGAAAAAGAACCAATGGAGAAGTTAAATAGGACTTTGGAGCAACAGATTCTGACAAAATGATGAAAAAGAACCAATGGAGACGTTAAATAGGACTTTGGAGCAACAGATTCTTACAAAATGCAGAAAAGAACCAATGGAGACGTTGAATAGGACTTTGGAGCAACAGATTCTGACAAAATGCAGAAAAAGAACCAATGTAGAAATTAAATAGGACTTTGGAGCAACAGATTCTGACAAAATGCAGAAAAAGAACCAATGGAGACGTTAAATAGGACTTTGGAGCAACAGATTCTTACAAAATGCAGAAAAAGAACCTATGCAGAAATTAAATAGGACTTTGGAGCAACAGATTTTTGACAAAAAATTGCAGAAAAAGAACCAATGCAGACGTTAAATAGGACTTTGGAGCAACAGATTCTGACAAAATGCAGAAAAAGAACCAATGGAGACGTTGAATAGGACTTTGGAGCAACAGATTCTAACAAAATGCAGAAAAAGAACCAATGGAGAAGTTAAATAGGACTTTGGAGCAACAGATTCTGACAAAATGCAGAAAAAGAACCAATGGAGACGTTAAATAGGAATTTGGAGCAACAGATTCTTACAAAATGCAGAAAAGAACCAATTGAGACGTTGAATAGGACTTTGGAGCAACAGATTCTGACAAAATGCAGAAAAAGAACCAATGGAGAAATTAAATAGGACTTTGGAGCAACGGATTCTGACAAAATGCAGAAAAAGAACCAATGGAGACGTTAAATAGGACTTTGGAGCAACAGATTCTGACAAAATGCAGAAAAAAAACCTATGCAGAAATTAAATAGGACTTTGGAGCAACAGATTTTTGACAAAAAATTGCAGAAAAAGAACCAATGCAGACGTTAAATAGGACTTTGGAGCAACAGATTCTGACAAAATGCAGAAAAAGAACCAATGGAGACGTTAAATAGGACTTTGGAGCAACAGATTCTGACAAAATGCAGAAAAAGAACCAATGGAGACGTTAAATAGGACTTTGGAGCAACAGATTCTGACAAAATGCAGAAAAGAACCAATGGAGACGTTGAATAGGACTTTGGAGCAACAGATTCTAACAAAATGCAGAAAAAGAACCAATGGAGAAGTTAAATAGGACTTTGGAGCAACAGATTCTGACAAAATGCAGAAAAAGAACCAATAAATAGGACTTTGGAGCAACAGACTTTTGATAAAATATTGCAGAAAAAGAACCAATGGAGACGTTAAATAGGACTTTGAAGCAACAGATTCTGACAAAATGCAGAAAAAGAACCAATGCAGACGTTAAATAGGACTTTGGAGCAACAGATTCTGAAAAAATGCAGAAAAAGAACCAATGGAGAAGTTAAATAGGACTTTGGAGCAACAGATTCTGACAAAATGCAGAAAAAGAACCAATGGAGACGTTAAATAGGACTTTGGAGCAACAGATTCTGACAAAATGCAGAAAAAGAACCAATGGAGACGTTAAATAGGACTTTGGAGCAACATATTCTAACAAAATGCAGAAAAAGAACCAATGGAGACGTTGAATAGGACTTTGGAGCAACAAATTCTAACAAAATGCAGAAAAAGAACCAATGGAGAAGTTAAATAGGACTTTGGAGCAACAGATTCTGACAAAATGCAGAAAAAGAACCAATGGAGACGTTAAATAGGACTTTGGAGCAACAGATTCTTACAAAATGCAGAAAAGAACCAATGGAGACGTTAAATAGGACTTTGGAGCAACAGATTCTAACAAAATGCAGAAAAAAAACCTATGCAGAAATTAAATAGGACTTTGGAGCAACAGATTTTTGACAAAAAATTGCAGAAAAAGAACCAATGCAGACGTTAAATAGGACTTTGGAGCAACAGATTCTGACAAAATGCAGAAAAAGAACCAATGGAGACGTTAAATAGGACTTTGGAGCAACAGATTCTGACAAAATGCAGAAAAAGAACCAATGGAGACGTTAAATAGGACTTTGGAGCAACAGATTCTAACAAAATGCAGAAAAAGAACCAATGGAGACGTTGAATAGGAATTTGGAGCAACAGATTCTTACAAAATGCAGAAAAGAACCAATTGAGACGTTGAATAGGACTTTGGAGCAACAGATTCTGACAAAATGCAGAAAAAGAACCAATGGAGAAATTAAATAGGACTTTGGAGCAACGGATTCTGACAAAATGCAGAAAAAGAACCTATGCAGAAATTAAATAGGACTTTGGAGCAACAGATTTTTGACAAAAAATTGCAGAAAAAGAACCAATGCAGACGTTAAATAGGACTTTGGAGCAACAGATTCTGACAAAATGCAGAAAAAGAACCAATGGAGACGTTAAATAGGACTTTGGAGCAACAGATTCTGACAAAATGCAGAAAAAGAACCAATGGAGACGTTAAATAGGAATTTGGAGCAACAGATTCTGACAAAATGCAGAAAAGAACCAATGGAGACGTTGAATAGGACTTTGGAGCAACAGATTCTAACAAAATGCAGAAAAAGAACCAATGGAGAAGTTAAATAGGACTTTGGAGCAACAGATTCCTACAAAATGCAGAAAAAAACCAATGGAGACGTTGAATAGGACTTTGGAGCAACAGATTCTGACAAAATGCAGAAAAAGAACCAATAAATAGGACTTTGGAGCAACAGACATTTGATAAAATATTGCAGAAAAAGAACCAATGGAGACGTTAAATAGGACTTTGAAGCAACAGATTCTGACAAAATGCAGAAAAAGAACCAATGCAGACGTTAAATAGGACTTTGGAGCAACAGATTCTGAAAAAATGCAGAAAAAGAACCAATGGAGAAGTTAAATAGGACTTTGGAGCAACAGATTCTGACAAAATGCAGAAAAAGAACCAATGGAGACGTTAAATAGGACTTTGAAGCAACAGATTCTGACAAAATGCAGAAAAAGAACCAATGCAGACGTTAAATAGGACTTTGGAGCAACAGATTCTGACAAAATGCAGAAAAAGAACCAATGCAGACGTTAAATAGGACTTTGGAGCAACAGATTCTGACAAAATGCAGAAAAAAAACCTATGCAGAAATTAAATAGGACTTTGGAGCAACAGATTTTTGACAAAAAATTGCAGAAAAAGAACCAATGCAGACGTTAAATAGGACTTTGGAGCAACAGATTCTGACAAAATGCAGAAAAAGAACCAATGGAGACGTTAAATAGGACTTTGGAGCAACAGATTCTGACAAAATGCAGAAAAAAAACCTATGCAGAAATTAAATAGGACTTTGGAGCAACAGATTTTTGACAAAAAATTGCAGAAAAAGAACCAATGCAGACGTTAAATAGGACTTTGGAGCAACAGATTCTGACAAAATGCAGAAAAAGAACCAATGGAGACGTTAAATAGGACTTTGGAGCAACAGATTCTGACAAAATGCAGAAAAGAACCAATGGAGACGTTGAATAGGACTTTGGAGCAACAGATTCTAACAAAATGCAGAAAAAGAACCAATGGAGAAGTTAAATAGGACTTTGGAGCAACAGATTCTGACAAAATGCAGAAAAAGAACCAATGGAGACGTTAAATAGGACTTTGGAGCAACAGATTCTGACAAAATGCAGAAAAAAAACCTATGCAGAAATTAAATAGGACTTTGGAGCAACAGATTTTTGACAAAAAATTGCAGAAAAAGAACCAATGCAGACGTTAAATAGGACTTTGGAGCAACAGATTCTGACAAAATGCAGAAAAAGAACCAATGGAGACGTTAAATAGGACTTTGGAGCAACACATTCTTACAAAATGCAGAAAAGAACCAATGGAGACGTTGAATAGGACTTTGGAGCAACAGATTCTGACAAAATGCAGAAAAAGAACCAATATAAAAATTAAATAGGACTTTGGAGCAAGAGATTCTGACAAAATGCAGAAAAAGAACCAATGGAGACGTTAAATAGGACTTTGGAGCAACAGATTCTGACAAAATGCAGAAAAAGAACCAATGGAGAAGTTAAATAGGACTTTGGAGCAACAGACTTTTGATAAAAAATTGCAGAAAAAGAACCAATGGAGAAGTTATATAGGACTTTGGAGAAACATATTCTAACAAAATGAAGGTAAAGAACCAATGGAGAAGTTATATTGGACTCTGGAGCAACAGATTCTGACAAAATGCAGAAAAAGAACCAATGCAGACGTTAAATAGGACTTTGGAGCAACAGATTCTGACAAAATGCAGAAAAAGAACCAATGCAGACGTTAAATAGGACTTTGGAGCAACAGATTCTGACAAAATGCAGAAAAAGAACCAATGGAGACGTTAAATAGGACTTTGGAGCAACAGATTCTGACAAAATGCAGAAAAAGAACAAATGGAGAAGTTAAATAGGACTTTGGAGCAACAGATTCTGACAAAATGCAGAAAAGGAACCAATGGAGAAGTTAAATAGGACTTTGGAGCAACAGATTCTAACAAAATGCAGAAAAAGAACCAATGGAGACGTTAAATAGGACTTTGGAGCAACAGATTCTGACAAAATGGAGGTAAAGAACCAATGGAGACGTTGAATAGGACTTTGGAGCAACAGATTCTGACAAACAATGCAGAAAAAGAACAAATGGAGACGTTAAATAGGACTTTGGAGCAACAGATTCTGACAAACATTTCAGAAAAAGAACCAATGGAGACGTTGAATAGGACTTTGGAGCAACAGATTCTGACAAAATGCAGAAAAAGAACCAATGGAGACGTTGAATAGGACTTTGGAGCAACAGATTCTGACAAAATGCAGAAAAAGAACCAATGGAGACGTTAAATAGGACTTTGGAGCAACAGATTCTGACAAAATGCAGAAAAGAACCAATGGAGACGTTGAATAGGACTTTGGAGCAACAGATTCTAACAAAATGCAGAAAAAGAACCAATGGAGAAGTTAAATAGGACTTTGGAGCAACAGATTCCTACAAAATGCAGAAAAGAACCAATGGAGACGTTGAATAGGACTTTGGAGCAACAGATTCTGACAAAATGCAGAAAAAGAACCAATAAATAGGACTTTGGAGCAACAGACATTTGATAAAATATTGCAGAAAAAGAACCAATGGAGACGTTAAATAGGACTTTGAAGCAACAGATTCTGACAAAATGCAGAAAAAGAACCAATGCAGACGTTAAATAGGACTTTGGAGCAACAGATTCTGAAAAAATGCAGAAAAAGAACCAATGGAGAAGTTAAATAGGACTTTGGAGCAACAGATTCTGACAAAATGCAGAAAAAGAACCAATGGAGACGTTAAATAGGACTTTGAAGCAACAGATTCTGACAAAATGCAGAAAAAGAACCAATGCAGACGTTAAATAGGACTTTGGAGCAACAGATTCTGACAAAATGCAGAAAAAGAACCAATGCAGACGTTAAATAGGACTTTGGAGCAACAGATTCTGACAAAATGCAGAAAAAAAACCTATGCAGAAATTAAATAGGACTTTGGAGCAACAGATTTTTGACAAAAAATTGCAGAAAAAGAACCAATGCAGACGTTAAATAGGACTTTGGAGCAACAGATTCTGACAAAATGCAGAAAAAGAACCAATGGAGACGTTAAATAGGACTTTGGAGCAACAGATTCTGACAAAATGCAGAAAAAAAACCTATGCAGAAATTAAATAGGACTTTGGAGCAACAGATTTTTGACAAAAAATTGCAGAAAAAGAACCAATGCAGACGTTAAATAGGACTTTGGAGCAACAGATTCTGACAAAATGCAGAAAAAGAACCAATGGAGACGTTAAATAGGACTTTGGAGCAACAGATTCTGACAAAATGCAGAAAAGAACCAATGGAGACGTTGAATAGGACTTTGGAGCAACAGATTCTAACAAAATGCAGAAAAAGAACCAATGGAGAAGTTAAATAGGACTTTGGAGCAACAGATTCTGACAAAATGCAGAAAAAGAACCAATGGAGACGTTAAATAGGACTTTGGAGCAACAGATTCTGACAAAATGCAGAAAAAAAACCTATGCAGAAATTAAATAGGACTTTGGAGCAACAGATTTTTGACAAAAAATTGCAGAAAAAGAACCAATGCAGACGTTAAATAGGACTTTGGAGCAACAGATTCTGACAAAATGCAGAAAAAGAACCAATGGAGACGTTAAATAGGACTTTGGAGCAACACATTCTTACAAAATGCAGAAAAGAACCAATGGAGACGTTGAATAGGACTTTGGAGCAACAGATTCTGACAAAATGCAGAAAAAGAACCAATATAAAAATTAAATAGGACTTTGGAGCAAGAGATTCTGACAAAATGCAGAAAAAGAACCAATGGAGACGTTAAATAGGACTTTGGAGCAACAGATTCTGACAAAATGCAGAAAAAGAACCAATGGAGAAGTTAAATAGGACTTTGGAGCAACAGACTTTTGATAAAAAATTGCAGAAAAAGAACCAATGGAGAAGTTATATAGGACTTTGGAGAAACATATTCTAACAAAATGAAGGTAAAGAACCAATGGAGAAGTTATATTGGACTCTGGAGCAACAGATTCTGACAAAATGCAGAAAAAGAACCAATGCAGACGTTAAATAGGACTTTGGAGCAACAGATTCTGACAAAATGCAGAAAAAGAACCAATGCAGACGTTAAATAGGACTTTGGAGCAACAGATTCTGACAAAATGCAGAAAAAGAACCAATGGAGACGTTAAATAGGACTTTGGAGCAACAGATTCTGACAAAATGCAGAAAAAGAACAAATGGAGAAGTTAAATAGGACTTTGGAGCAACAGATTCTGACAAAATGCAGAAAAGGAACCAATGGAGAAGTTAAATAGGACTTTGGAGCAACAGATTCTAACAAAATGCAGAAAAAGAACCAATGGAGACGTTAAATAGGACTTTGGAGCAACAGATTCTGACAAAATGGAGGTAAAGAACCAATGGAGACGTTGAATAGGACTTTGGAGCAACAGATTCTGACAAACAATGCAGAAAAAGAACAAATGGAGACGTTAAATAGGACTTTGGAGCAACAGATTCTGACAAACATTTCAGAAAAAGAACCAATGGAGACGTTGAATAGGACTTTGGATTAACAGATTCTGACAAAATGCAGAAAAAGAACCAATGGAGACGTTGAATAGGACTTTGGAGCAACAGATTCAAACAAAATGCAGAAAAAGAACCAATGGAGAAGTTATATAGGACTTTGGAGCAACAGATTCTGACAAAATGCAGAAAAAGAACCAATGGAGAAGTTAAATAGGACTTTGAAGCCACAGATTCTGACAAAATGCAGAAAAAGAACCAATGGAGAAGTTATATAGGACTTTGGAGCAACAGATTCTGACAAACAATGCAGAAAAAGAACAAATGGAGACGTTAAATAGGACTTTGGAGCAACAGATTCTAACAAAATGCAGGTAAAGAACCAATGGAGAAGTTATATAGGACTCTGGAGCAACAGATTCTGACAAACATTTCAGAAAAAGAACCAATGGAGACGTTAAATAGGACTTTGGAGCAACAGATTCTGACAAAATGCAGAAAAAGAACCAATGGAGACGTTAAATAGGACTTTGGAGCAACAGATTCTGACAAAATGCAGAAAAAAAACCTATGCAGAAATTAAATAGGACTTTGGAGCAACAGATTTTTGACAAAAAATTGCAGAAAAAGAACCAATGCAGACGTTAAATAGGACTTTGGAGCAACAGATTCTGACAAAATGCAGAAAAAGAACCAATGGAGACGTTAAATAGGACTTTGGAGCAACAGATTCTGACAAAATGCAGAAAAGAACCAATGGAGACGTTGAATAGGACTTTGGAGCAACAGATTCTAACAAAATGCAGAAAAAGAACCAATGGAGAAGTTAAATAGGACTTTGGAGCAACAGATTCTGACAAAATGCAGAAAAAGAACCAATGGAGACGTTAAATAGGACTTTGGAGCAACAGATTCTGACAAAATGCAGAAAAAAAACCTATGCAGAAATTAAATAGGACTTTGGAGCAACAGATTTTTGACAAAAAATTGCAGAAAAAGAACCAATGCAGACGTTAAATAGGACTTTGGAGCAACAGATTCTGACAAAATGCAGAAAAAGAACCAATGGAGACGTTAAATAGGACTTTGGAGCAACACATTCTTACAAAATGCAGAAAAGAACCAATGGAGACGTTGAATAGGACTTTGGAGCAACAGATTCTAACAAAATGCAGAAAAAAAACCTATGCAGAAATTAAATAGGACTTTGGAGCAACAGATTTTTGACAAAAAATTGCAGAAAAAGAACCAATGCAGACGTTAAATAGGACTTTGGAGCAACAGATTCTTACAAAATGCAGAAAAAGAACCAATGGAGACGTTAAATAGGACTTTGGAGCAACAGATTCTGACAAAATGCAGAAAAAGAACCAATGGAGACGTTAAATAGGACTTTGGAGCAACAGATTCTAACAAAATGCAGAAAAAGAACCAATGGAGACGTTGAATAGGAATTTGGAGCAACAGATTCTTACAAAATGCAGAAAAGAACCAATTGAGACGTTGAATAGGACTTTGGAGCAACAGATTCTGACAAAATGCAGAAAAAGAACCAATGGAGAAATTAAATAGGACTTTGGAGCAACGGATTCTGACAAAATGCAGAAAAAGAACCTATGCAGAAATTAAATAGGACTTTGGAGCAACAGATTTTTGACAAAAAATTGCAGAAAAAGAACCAATGCAGACGTTAAATAGGACTTTGGAGCAACAGATTCTGACAAAATGCAGAAAAAGAACCAATGGAGACGTTAAATAGGACTTTGGAGCAACAGATTCTGACAAAATGCAGAAAAAGAACCAATGGAGACGTTAAATAGGAATTTGGAGCAACAGATTCTGACAAAATGCAGAAAAGAACCAATGGAGACGTTGAATAGGACTTTGGAGCAACAGATTCTAACAAAATGCAGAAAAAGAACCAATGGAGAAGTTAAATAGGACTTTGGAGCAACAGATTCCTACAAAATGCAGAAAAAAACCAATGGAGACGTTGAATAGGACTTTGGAGCAACAGATTCTGACAAAATGCAGAAAAAGAACCAATAAATAGGACTTTGGAGCAACAGACATTTGATAAAATATTGCAGAAAAAGAACCAATGGAGACGTTAAATAGGACTTTGAAGCAACAGATTCTGACAAAATGCAGAAAAAGAACCAATGCAGACGTTAAATAGGACTTTGGAGCAACAGATTCTGAAAAAATGCAGAAAAAGAACCAATGGAGAAGTTAAATAGGACTTTGGAGCAACAGATTCTGACAAAATGCAGAAAAAGAACCAATGGAGACGTTAAATAGGACTTTGAAGCAACAGATTCTGACAAAATGCAGAAAAAGAACCAATGCAGACGTTAAATAGGACTTTGGAGCAACAGATTCTGACAAAATGCAGAAAAAGAACCAATGCAGACGTTAAATAGGACTTTGGAGCAACAGATTCTGACAAAATGCAGAAAAAAAACCTATGCAGAAATTAAATAGGACTTTGGAGCAACAGATTTTTGACAAAAAATTGCAGAAAAAGAACCAATGCAGACGTTAAATAGGACTTTGGAGCAACAGATTCTGACAAAATGCAGAAAAAGAACCAATGGAGACGTTAAATAGGACTTTGGAGCAACAGATTCTGACAAAATGCAGAAAAAAAACCTATGCAGAAATTAAATAGGACTTTGGAGCAACAGATTTTTGACAAAAAATTGCAGAAAAAGAACCAATGCAGACGTTAAATAGGACTTTGGAGCAACAGATTCTGACAAAATGCAGAAAAAGAACCAATGGAGACGTTAAATAGGACTTTGGAGCAACAGATTCTGACAAAATGCAGAAAAGAACCAATGGAGACGTTGAATAGGACTTTGGAGCAACAGATTCTAACAAAATGCAGAAAAAGAACCAATGGAGAAGTTAAATAGGACTTTGGAGCAACAGATTCTGACAAAATGCAGAAAAAGAACCAATGGAGACGTTAAATAGGACTTTGGAGCAACAGATTCTGACAAAATGCAGAAAAAAAACCTATGCAGAAATTAAATAGGACTTTGGAGCAACAGATTTTTGACAAAAAATTGCAGAAAAAGAACCAATGCAGACGTTAAATAGGACTTTGGAGCAACAGATTCTGACAAAATGCAGAAAAAGAACCAATGGAGACGTTAAATAGGACTTTGGAGCAACACATTCTTACAAAATGCAGAAAAGAACCAATGGAGACGTTGAATAGGACTTTGGAGCAACAGATTCTGACAAAATGCAGAAAAAGAACCAATATAAAAATTAAATAGGACTTTGGAGCAAGAGATTCTGACAAAATGCAGAAAAAGAACCAATGGAGACGTTAAATAGGACTTTGGAGCAACAGATTCTGACAAAATGCAGAAAAAGAACCAATGGAGAAGTTAAATAGGACTTTGGAGCAACAGACTTTTGATAAAAAATTGCAGAAAAAGAACCAATGGAGAAGTTATATAGGACTTTGGAGAAACATATTCTAACAAAATGAAGGTAAAGAACCAATGGAGAAGTTATATTGGACTCTGGAGCAACAGATTCTGACAAAATGCAGAAAAAGAACCAATGCAGACGTTAAATAGGACTTTGGAGCAACAGATTCTGACAAAATGCAGAAAAAGAACCAATGCAGACGTTAAATAGGACTTTGGAGCAACAGATTCTGACAAAATGCAGAAAAAGAACCAATGGAGACGTTAAATAGGACTTTGGAGCAACAGATTCTGACAAAATGCAGAAAAAGAACAAATGGAGAAGTTAAATAGGACTTTGGAGCAACAGATTCTGACAAAATGCAGAAAAGGAACCAATGGAGAAGTTAAATAGGACTTTGGAGCAACAGATTCTAACAAAATGCAGAAAAAGAACCAATGGAGACGTTAAATAGGACTTTGGAGCAACAGATTCTGACAAAATGGAGGTAAAGAACCAATGGAGACGTTGAATAGGACTTTGGAGCAACAGATTCTGACAAACAATGCAGAAAAAGAACAAATGGAGACGTTAAATAGGACTTTGGAGCAACAGATTCTGACAAACATTTCAGAAAAAGAACCAATGGAGACGTTGAATAGGACTTTGGAGCAACAGATTCTGACAAAATGCAGAAAAAGAACCAATGGAGACGTTGAATAGGACTTTGGAGCAACAGATTCTGACAAAATGCAGAAAAAGAACCAATGGAGACGTTAAATAGGACTTTGGAGCAACAGATTCTGACAAAATGCAGAAAAGAACCAATGGAGACGTTGAATAGGACTTTGGAGCAACAGATTCTAACAAAATGCAGAAAAAGAACCAATGGAGAAGTTAAATAGGACTTTGGAGCAACAGATTCCTACAAAATGCAGAAAAGAACCAATGGAGACGTTGAATAGGACTTTGGAGCAACAGATTCTGACAAAATGCAGAAAAAGAACCAATAAATAGGACTTTGGAGCAACAGACATTTGATAAAATATTGCAGAAAAAGAACCAATGGAGACGTTAAATAGGACTTTGAAGCAACAGATTCTGACAAAATGCAGAAAAAGAACCAATGCAGACGTTAAATAGGACTTTGGAGCAACAGATTCTGAAAAAATGCAGAAAAAGAACCAATGGAGAAGTTAAATAGGACTTTGGAGCAACAGATTCTGACAAAATGCAGAAAAAGAACCAATGGAGACGTTAAATAGGACTTTGAAGCAACAGATTCTGACAAAATGCAGAAAAAGAACCAATGCAGACGTTAAATAGGACTTTGGAGCAACAGATTCTGACAAAATGCAGAAAAAGAACCAATGCAGACGTTAAATAGGACTTTGGAGCAACAGATTCTGACAAAATGCAGAAAAAAAACCTATGCAGAAATTAAATAGGACTTTGGAGCAACAGATTTTTGACAAAAAATTGCAGAAAAAGAACCAATGCAGACGTTAAATAGGACTTTGGAGCAACAGATTCTGACAAAATGCAGAAAAAGAACCAATGGAGACGTTAAATAGGACTTTGGAGCAACAGATTCTGACAAAATGCAGAAAAAAAACCTATGCAGAAATTAAATAGGACTTTGGAGCAACAGATTTTTGACAAAAAATTGCAGAAAAAGAACCAATGCAGACGTTAAATAGGACTTTGGAGCAACAGATTCTGACAAAATGCAGAAAAAGAACCAATGGAGACGTTAAATAGGACTTTGGAGCAACAGATTCTGACAAAATGCAGAAAAGAACCAATGGAGACGTTGAATAGGACTTTGGAGCAACAGATTCTAACAAAATGCAGAAAAAGAACCAATGGAGAAGTTAAATAGGACTTTGGAGCAACAGATTCTGACAAAATGCAGAAAAAGAACCAATGGAGACGTTAAATAGGACTTTGGAGCAACAGATTCTGACAAAATGCAGAAAAAAAACCTATGCAGAAATTAAATAGGACTTTGGAGCAACAGATTTTTGACAAAAAATTGCAGAAAAAGAACCAATGCAGACGTTAAATAGGACTTTGGAGCAACAGATTCTGACAAAATGCAGAAAAAGAACCAATGGAGACGTTAAATAGGACTTTGGAGCAACACATTCTTACAAAATGCAGAAAAGAACCAATGGAGACGTTGAATAGGACTTTGGAGCAACAGATTCTGACAAAATGCAGAAAAAGAACCAATATAAAAATTAAATAGGACTTTGGAGCAAGAGATTCTGACAAAATGCAGAAAAAGAACCAATGGAGACGTTAAATAGGACTTTGGAGCAACAGATTCTGACAAAATGCAGAAAAAGAACCAATGGAGAAGTTAAATAGGACTTTGGAGCAACAGACTTTTGATAAAAAATTGCAGAAAAAGAACCAATGGAGAAGTTATATAGGACTTTGGAGAAACATATTCTAACAAAATGAAGGTAAAGAACCAATGGAGAAGTTATATTGGACTCTGGAGCAACAGATTCTGACAAAATGCAGAAAAAGAACCAATGCAGACGTTAAATAGGACTTTGGAGCAACAGATTCTGACAAAATGCAGAAAAAGAACCAATGCAGACGTTAAATAGGACTTTGGAGCAACAGATTCTGACAAAATGCAGAAAAAGAACCAATGGAGACGTTAAATAGGACTTTGGAGCAACAGATTCTGACAAAATGCAGAAAAAGAACAAATGGAGAAGTTAAATAGGACTTTGGAGCAACAGATTCTGACAAAATGCAGAAAAGGAACCAATGGAGAAGTTAAATAGGACTTTGGAGCAACAGATTCTAACAAAATGCAGAAAAAGAACCAATGGAGACGTTAAATAGGACTTTGGAGCAACAGATTCTGACAAAATGGAGGTAAAGAACCAATGGAGACGTTGAATAGGACTTTGGAGCAACAGATTCTGACAAACAATGCAGAAAAAGAACAAATGGAGACGTTAAATAGGACTTTGGAGCAACAGATTCTGACAAACATTTCAGAAAAAGAACCAATGGAGACGTTGAATAGGACTTTGGATTAACAGATTCTGACAAAATGCAGAAAAAGAACCAATGGAGACGTTGAATAGGACTTTGGAGCAACAGATTCAAACAAAATGCAGAAAAAGAACCAATGGAGAAGTTATATAGGACTTTGGAGCAACAGATTCTGACAAAATGCAGAAAAAGAACCAATGGAGAAGTTAAATAGGACTTTGAAGCCACAGATTCTGACAAAATGCAGAAAAAGAACCAATGGAGAAGTTATATAGGACTTTGGAGCAACAGATTCTGACAAACAATGCAGAAAAAGAACAAATGGAGACGTTAAATAGGACTTTGGAGCAACAGATTCTAACAAAATGCAGGTAAAGAACCAATGGAGAAGTTATATAGGACTCTGGAGCAACAGATTCTGACAAACATTTCAGAAAAAGAACCAATGGAGACGTTGAATAGGACTTTGGAGCAACAGATTCTGACAAAATGCAGAAAAAGAACCAATGGAGAAGTTAAATAGGACTTTGGAGCAACAGATTCTGACAAAATGCAGAAAAAGAACCAATGGAGACGTTAAATAGGACTTTGGAGCAACAGATTCTGACAAAATGCAGAAAAAAAACCTATGCAGAAATTAAATAGGACTTTGGAGCAACAGATTTTTGACAAAAAATTGCAGAAAAAGAACCAATGCAGACGTTAAATAGGACTTTGGAGCAACAGATTCTGACAAAATGCAGAAAAAGAACCAATGGAGACGTTAAATAGGACTTTGGAGCAACAGATTCTGACAAAATGCAGAAAAGAACCAATGGAGACGTTGAATAGGACTTTGGAGCAACAGATTCTAACAAAATGCAGAAAAAGAACCAATGGAGAAGTTAAATAGGACTTTGGAGCAACAGATTCTGACAAAATGCAGAAAAAGAACCAATGGAGACGTTAAATAGGACTTTGGAGCAACAGATTCTGACAAAATGCAGAAAAAAAACCTATGCAGAAATTAAATAGGACTTTGGAGCAACAGATTTTTGACAAAAAATTGCAGAAAAAGAACCAATGCAGACGTTAAATAGGACTTTGGAGCAACAGATTCTGACAAAATGCAGAAAAAGAACCAATGGAGACGTTAAATAGGACTTTGGAGCAACACATTCTTACAAAATGCAGAAAAGAACCAATGGAGACGTTGAATAGGACTTTGGAGCAACAGATTCTGACAAAATGCAGAAAAAGAACCAATATAAAAATTAAATAGGACTTTGGAGCAAGAGATTCTGACAAAATGCAGAAAAAGAACCAATGGAGACGTTAAATAGGACTTTGGAGCAACAGATTCTGACAAAATGCAGAAAAAGAACCAATGGAGAAGTTAAATAGGACTTTGGAGCAACAGACTTTTGATAAAAAATTGCAGAAAAAGAACCAATGGAGAAGTTATATAGGACTTTGGAGAAACATATTCTAACAAAATGAAGGTAAAGAACCAATGGAGAAGTTATATTGGACTCTGGAGCAACAGATTCTGACAAAATGCAGAAAAAGAACCAATGCAGACGTTAAATAGGACTTTGGAGCAACAGATTCTGACAAAATGCAGAAAAAGAACCAATGCAGACGTTAAATAGGACTTTGGAGCAACAGATTCTGACAAAATGCAGAAAAAGAACCAATGGAGACGTTAAATAGGACTTTGGAGCAACAGATTCTGACAAAATGCAGAAAAAGAACAAATGGAGAAGTTAAATAGGACTTTGGAGCAACAGATTCTGACAAAATGCAGAAAAGGAACCAATGGAGAAGTTAAATAGGACTTTGGAGCAACAGATTCTAACAAAATGCAGAAAAAGAACCAATGGAGACGTTAAATAGGACTTTGGAGCAACAGATTCTGACAAAATGGAGGTAAAGAACCAATGGAGACGTTGAATAGGACTTTGGAGCAACAGATTCTGACAAACAATGCAGAAAAAGAACAAATGGAGACGTTAAATAGGACTTTGGAGCAACAGATTCTGACAAACATTTCAGAAAAAGAACCAATGGAGACGTTGAATAGGACTTTGGAGCAACAGATTCTGACAAAATGCAGAAAAAGAACCAATGGAGACGTTGAATAGGACTTTGGAGCAACAGATTCTGACAAAATGCAGAAAAAGAACCAATGGAGACGTTAAATAGGAATTTGGAGCAACAGATTCTGACAAAATGCAGAAAAGAACCAATGGAGACGTTGAATAGGACTTTGGAGCAACAGATTCTAACAAAATGCAGAAAAAGAACCAATGGAGAAGTTAAATAGGACTTTGGAGCAACAGATTCCTACAAAATGCAGAAAAGAACCAATGGAGACGTTGAATAGGACTTTGGAGCAACAGATTCTGACAAAATGCAGAAAAAGAACCAATAAATAGGACTTTGGAGCAACAGACATTTGATAAAATATTGCAGAAAAAGAACCAATGGAGACGTTAAATAGGACTTTGAAGCAACAGATTCTGACAAAATGCAGAAAAAGAACCAATGCAGACGTTAAATAGGACTTTGGAGCAACAGATTCTGAAAAAATGCAGAAAAAGAACCAATGGAGAAGTTAAATAGGACTTTGGAGCAACAGATTCTGACAAAATGCAGAAAAAGAACCAATGGAGACGTTAAATAGGACTTTGAAGCAACAGATTCTGACAAAATGCAGAAAAAGAACCAATGCAGACGTTAAATAGGACTTTGGAGCAACAGATTCTGACAAAATGCAGAAAAAGAACCAATGCAGACGTTAAATAGGACTTTGGAGCAACAGATTCTGACAAAATGCAGAAAAAAAACCTATGCAGAAATTAAATAGGACTTTGGAGCAACAGATTTTTGACAAAAAATTGCAGAAAAAGAACCAATGCAGACGTTAAATAGGACTTTGGAGCAACAGATTCTGACAAAATGCAGAAAAAGAACCAATGGAGACGTTAAATAGGACTTTGGAGCAACAGATTCTGACAAAATGCAGAAAAAAAACCTATGCAGAAATTAAATAGGACTTTGGAGCAACAGATTTTTGACAAAAAATTGCAGAAAAAGAACCAATGCAGACGTTAAATAGGACTTTGGAGCAACAGATTCTGACAAAATGCAGAAAAAGAACCAATGGAGACGTTAAATAGGACTTTGGAGCAACAGATTCTGACAAAATGCAGAAAAGAACCAATGGAGACGTTGAATAGGACTTTGGAGCAACAGATTCTAACAAAATGCAGAAAAAGAACCAATGGAGAAGTTAAATAGGACTTTGGAGCAACAGATTCTGACAAAATGCAGAAAAAGAACCAATGGAGACGTTAAATAGGACTTTGGAGCAACAGATTCTGACAAAATGCAGAAAAAAAACCTATGCAGAAATTAAATAGGACTTTGGAGCAACAGATTTTTGACAAAAAATTGCAGAAAAAGAACCAATGCAGACGTTAAATAGGACTTTGGAGCAACAGATTCTGACAAAATGCAGAAAAAGAACCAATGGAGACGTTAAATAGGACTTTGGAGCAACACATTCTTACAAAATGCAGAAAAGAACCAATGGAGACGTTGAATAGGACTTTGGAGCAACAGATTCTGACAAAATGCAGAAAAAGAACCAATATAAAAATTAAATAGGACTTTGGAGCAAGAGATTCTGACAAAATGCAGAAAAAGAACCAATGGAGACGTTAAATAGGACTTTGGAGCAACAGATTCTGACAAAATGCAGAAAAAGAACCAATGGAGAAGTTAAATAGGACTTTGGAGCAACAGACTTTTGATAAAAAATTGCAGAAAAAGAACCAATGGAGAAGTTATATAGGACTTTGGAGAAACATATTCTAACAAAATGAAGGTAAAGAACCAATGGAGAAGTTATATTGGACTCTGGAGCAACAGATTCTGACAAAATGCAGAAAAAGAACCAATGCAGACGTTAAATAGGACTTTGGAGCAACAGATTCTGACAAAATGCAGAAAAAGAACCAATGCAGACGTTAAATAGGACTTTGGAGCAACAGATTCTGACAAAATGCAGAAAAAGAACCAATGGAGACGTTAAATAGGACTTTGGAGCAACAGATTCTGACAAAATGCAGAAAAAGAACAAATGGAGAAGTTAAATAGGACTTTGGAGCAACAGATTCTGACAAAATGCAGAAAAGGAACCAATGGAGAAGTTAAATAGGACTTTGGAGCAACAGATTCTAACAAAATGCAGAAAAAGAACCAATGGAGACGTTAAATAGGACTTTGGAGCAACAGATTCTGACAAAATGGAGGTAAAGAACCAATGGAGACGTTGAATAGGACTTTGGAGCAACAGATTCTGACAAACAATGCAGAAAAAGAACAAATGGAGACGTTAAATAGGACTTTGGAGCAACAGATTCTGACAAACATTTCAGAAAAAGAACCAATGGAGACGTTGAATAGGACTTTGGAGCAACAGATTCTGACAAAATGCAGAAAAAGAACCAATGGAGACGTTGAATAGGACTTTGGAGCAACATATTCTAACAAAATGAAGGTAAAGAACCAATGGAGAAGTTATATTGGACTCTGGAGCAACAGATTCTGACAAAATGCAGAAAAAGAACCAATGCAGACGTTAAATAGGACTTTGGAGCAACAGATTCTGACAAAATGCAGAAAAAGAACCAATGCAGACGTTAAATAGGACTTTGGAGCAACAGATTCTGACAAAATGCAGAAAAAGAACCAATGGAGACGTTAAATAGGACTTTGGAGCAACAGATTCTGACAAAATGCAGAAAAAGAACAAATGGAGAAGTTAAATAGGACTTTGGAGCAACAGATTCTGACAAAATGCAGAAAAGGAACCAATGGAGAAGTTAAATAGGACTTTGGAGCAACAGATTCTAACAAAATGCAGAAAAAGAACCAATGGAGACGTTAAATAGGACTTTGGAGCAACAGATTCTGACAAAATGGAGGTAAAGAACCAATGGAGACGTTGAATAGGACTTTGGAGCAACAGATTCTGACAAACAATGCAGAAAAAGAACAAATGGAGACGTTAAATAGGACTTTGGAGCAACAGATTCTGACAAACATTTCAGAAAAAGAACCAATGGAGACGTTGAATAGGACTTTGGAGCAACAGATTCTGACAAAATGCAGAAAAAGAACCAATGGAGACGTTGAATAGGACTTTGGAGCAACAGATTCTGACAAAATGCAGAAAAAGAACCAATGGAGACGTTAAATAGGAATTTGGAGCAACAGATTCTGACAAAATGCAGAAAAGAACCAATGGAGACGTTGAATAGGACTTTGGAGCAACAGATTCTAACAAAATGCAGAAAAAGAACCAATGGAGAAGTTAAATAGGACTTTGGAGCAACAGATTCCTACAAAATGCAGAAAAGAACCAATGGAGACGTTGAATAGGACTTTGGAGCAACAGATTCTGACAAAATGCAGAAAAAGAACCAATAAATAGGACTTTGGAGCAACAGACATTTGATAAAATATTGCAGAAAAAGAACCAATGGAGACGTTAAATAGGACTTTGAAGCAACAGATTCTGACAAAATGCAGAAAAAGAACCAATGCAGACGTTAAATAGGACTTTGGAGCAACAGATTCTGAAAAAATGCAGAAAAAGAACCAATGGAGAAGTTAAATAGGACTTTGGAGCAACAGATTCTGACAAAATGCAGAAAAAGAACCAATGGAGACGTTAAATAGGACTTTGAAGCAACAGATTCTGACAAAATGCAGAAAAAGAACCAATGCAGACGTTAAATAGGACTTTGGAGCAACAGATTCTGACAAAATGCAGAAAAAGAACCAATGCAGACGTTAAATAGGACTTTGGAGCAACAGATTCTGACAAAATGCAGAAAAAAAACCTATGCAGAAATTAAATAGGACTTTGGAGCAACAGATTTTTGACAAAAAATTGCAGAAAAAGAACCAATGCAGACGTTAAATAGGACTTTGGAGCAACAGATTCTGACAAAATGCAGAAAAAGAACCAATGGAGACGTTAAATAGGACTTTGGAGCAACAGATTCTGACAAAATGCAGAAAAAAAACCTATGCAGAAATTAAATAGGACTTTGGAGCAACAGATTTTTGACAAAAAATTGCAGAAAAAGAACCAATGCAGACGTTAAATAGGACTTTGGAGCAACAGATTCTGACAAAATGCAGAAAAAGAACCAATGGAGACGTTAAATAGGACTTTGGAGCAACAGATTCTGACAAAATGCAGAAAAGAACCAATGGAGACGTTGAATAGGACTTTGGAGCAACAGATTCTAACAAAATGCAGAAAAAGAACCAATGGAGAAGTTAAATAGGACTTTGGAGCAACAGATTCTGACAAAATGCAGAAAAAGAACCAATGGAGACGTTAAATAGGACTTTGGAGCAACAGATTCTGACAAAATGCAGAAAAAAAACCTATGCAGAAATTAAATAGGACTTTGGAGCAACAGATTTTTGACAAAAAATTGCAGAAAAAGAACCAATGCAGACGTTAAATAGGACTTTGGAGCAACAGATTCTGACAAAATGCAGAAAAAGAACCAATGGAGACGTTAAATAGGACTTTGGAGCAACACATTCTTACAAAATGCAGAAAAGAACCAATGGAGACGTTGAATAGGACTTTGGAGCAACAGATTCTGACAAAATGCAGAAAAAGAACCAATATAAAAATTAAATAGGACTTTGGAGCAAGAGATTCTGACAAAATGCAGAAAAAGAACCAATGGAGACGTTAAATAGGACTTTGGAGCAACAGATTCTGACAAAATGCAGAAAAAGAACCAATGGAGAAGTTAAATAGGACTTTGGAGCAACAGACTTTTGATAAAAAATTGCAGAAAAAGAACCAATGGAGAAGTTATATAGGACTTTGGAGAAACATATTCTAACAAAATGAAGGTAAAGAACCAATGGAGAAGTTATATTGGACTCTGGAGCAACAGATTCTGACAAAATGCAGAAAAAGAACCAATGCAGACGTTAAATAGGACTTTGGAGCAACAGATTCTGACAAAATGCAGAAAAAGAACCAATGCAGACGTTAAATAGGACTTTGGAGCAACAGATTCTGACAAAATGCAGAAAAAGAACCAATGGAGACGTTAAATAGGACTTTGGAGCAACAGATTCTGACAAAATGCAGAAAAAGAACAAATGGAGAAGTTAAATAGGACTTTGGAGCAACAGATTCTGACAAAATGCAGAAAAGGAACCAATGGAGAAGTTAAATAGGACTTTGGAGCAACAGATTCTAACAAAATGCAGAAAAAGAACCAATGGAGACGTTAAATAGGACTTTGGAGCAACAGATTCTGACAAAATGGAGGTAAAGAACCAATGGAGACGTTGAATAGGACTTTGGAGCAACAGATTCTGACAAACAATGCAGAAAAAGAACAAATGGAGACGTTAAATAGGACTTTGGAGCAACAGATTCTGACAAACATTTCAGAAAAAGAACCAATGGAGACGTTGAATAGGACTTTGGAGCAACAGATTCTGACAAAATGCAGAAAAAGAACCAATGGAGACGTTGAATAGGACTTTGGAGCAACATATTCAAACAAAATGCAGAAAAAGAACCAATGGAGAAGTTATATAGGACTTTGGAGCAACAGATTCTGACAAAATGCAGAAAAAGAACCAATGGAGAAGTTAAATAGGACTTTGAAGCCACAGATTCTGACAAAATGCAGAAAAAGAACCAATGGAGAAGTTATATAGGACTTTGGAGCAACAGATTCTGACAAACAATGCAGAAAAAGAACAAATGGAGACGTTAAATAGGACTTTGGAGCAACAGATTCTAACAAAATGCAGGTAAAGAACCAATGGAGAAGTTATATAGGACTCTGGAGCAACAGATTCTGACAAACATTTCAGAAAAAGAACCAATGGAGACGTTGAATAGGACTTTGGAGCAACAGATTCTGACAAAATGCAGAAAAAGAACCAATGGAGAAGTTAAATAGGACTTTGGAGCAACAGATTCTGACAAAATGCAGAAAAAGAACCAATGGAGACGTTAAATAGGACTTTGGAGCAACAGATTCTGACAAAATGCAGAAAAAGAACCAATGCAGACGTTGAATAGGACTTTGGAGCAACAGTTTCTGACAAAATACAGAAAAAGAACCAATGGAGAAGTTAAATAGGACTTTGGAGCAACATATTATGACAAAATGCAGAAAAAGAACCAATGAAGACGTTAAATAGGACTTTGGAGCAACAGATTCTGACAAAATACAGAAAAAGAACCAATGGAGACGTTGAATAGGACTTTGGAGCAACAGATTCTGACAAAATGCAGAAAAAGAACCAATGGAGACGTTAAATAGGACTTTGGAGCAACAGATTCTGACAAAATGCAGAAAAAGAACCAATGGAGACGTTGAATAGGACTTTGGAGCAACAGATTCTGACAAAATGCAGAAAAAGAACCAATGGAGAAGTTATATTGGACTCTGGAGCAACAGATTCTGACAAAATGCAGAAAAAGAACCAATGGAGACGTTAAATAGGACTTTGGAGCAACAGATTCTGACAAAATGCAGAAAAAGAACCAATGGAGACGTTGAATAGGACTTTGGAGCAACAGATTCTGACAAAGTGCAGAAAAAAAAACCAATGGAGACGTTGAATAGGACTTTGGAGCAACAGATTCTGACAAAATGCATAAAAAGAACCAATGGAGACGTTATATAGGACTTTGGAGCAACAGATTCTGTCAAACATTTCAGAAAAAGAACCAATGGAGACGTTGAATAGGACTTTGGAGCAACAGATTCTGACAAAATGCAGAAAAAGAACCAATGGAGACGTTAAATAGGACTTTGGAGCAACAGATTTTTGACAAAAAATTGCAGAAAAAGAACCAATGGAGACGTTAAATAGGACTTTGGAGCAACAGATTCTGACAAAATGCAGAAAAAGAACCAATGGAGAAGTTAAATAGGACTTTGGAGCAACAGATTCTGACAAAATGCAGAAAAAGAACCAATGGAGACGTTGAATAGGACTTTGGAGCAACAGATTCTAACAAAATGCAGAAAAAGAACCAATGGATAAGTTAAATAGGACTTTGGAGCAACAGATTCTGAAAAAATGCAGAAAAAGAACCAATGGAGACGTTAAATAGGACTTTGGAGCAACAGATTCTTACAAAATGCAGAAAAGAACCAATGGAGACGTTGAATAGGACTTTGGAGCAACAGATTCTGACAAAATGCAGAAAAAGAACCAATGTAGAAATTAAATAGGACTTTGGAGCAACAGATTCTGACAAAATGCAGAAAAAGAACCAATGGAGACGTTAAATAGGACTTTGGAGCAACAGATTTTTGACAAAAAATTGCAGAAAAAGAACCAATGCAGACGTTAAATAGGACTTTGGAGCAACACATTCTTACAAAATGCAGAAAAAGAACCAATGGAGAAGTTAAATAGGACTTTGGAGCAACAGACTTTTGATTAAAAAATTGCAGAAAAAGAACCAATGGAGAAGTTATATAGGACTTTGGAGCAACAGATTCTGACAAACAATGCAGACAAAGAACAAATGGAGACGTTAAATAGGACTTTGGAGAAACAGATTCTAACAAAATGAAGGTAAAGAACCAATGGAGAAGTTATATTGGACTCTGGAGCAACAGATTCTGACAAAATGCAGAAAAAGAACCAATGCAGACGTTAAATAGGACTTTGGAGCAACAGATTCTGACAAAATGCAGAAAAAGAACCAATGCAGACGTTAAATAGGACTTTGGAGCAACAGATTCTGACAAAATGCAGAAAAAGAACCAATGGAGACGTTAAATAGGACTTTGGAGCAACAGATTCTGACAAAATGCAGAAAAAGAACAAATGGAGAAGTTAAATAGGACTTTGGAGCAACAGATTCTGACAAAATGCAGAAAAGGAACCAATGGAGAAGTTAAATAGGACTTTGGAGCAACAGATTCTGACAAAATGCAGAAAAAGAACCAATGGAGACGTTAAATAGGACTTTGGAGCAACAGATTCTGACAAAATGGAGGTAAAGAACCAATGGAGACATTGAATAGGACTTTGGAGCAACAGATTCTGACAAACAATGCAGAAAAAGAACAAATGGAGACGTTAAATAGGACTTTGGAGCAACAGATTCTGACAAACATTTCAGAAAAAGAACCAATGGAGACGTTGAATAGGACTTTGGAGCAACAGATTCTGACAAAATGCAGAAAAAGAACAAATGGAGACGTTGAATAGGACTTTGGAGCAACAGATTCAAACAAAATGCAGAAAAAGAACCAATGGAGACGTTAAATAGGACTTTGGAGCAACAGATTCTGACAAAATGCAGAAAAAGAACCAATGGAGAAGTTAAATAGGACTTTGGAGCAACAGACTTTTGATAAAAAATTGCAGAAAAAGAACCAAAGCAGACGTTAAATAGGACTTTGAAGCCACAGATTCTGACAAAATGCAGAAAAAGAACCAATGGAGAAGTTATATAGGACTTTGGAGCAACAGATTCTGACAAACAATGCAGAAAAAGAACAAATGGAGACGTTAAATAGGACTTTGGAGCAACAGATTCTAACAAAATGCAGGTAAAGAACCAATGCAGAAGTTATAAAGGACTCTGGAGCAACAGATTCTGACAAACATTTCAGAAAAAGAACCAATGGAGACGTTGAATAGGACTTTGGAGCAACAGATTCTGACAAAATGCAGAAAAAGAACCAATGGAGACGTTGAATAGGACTTTGGAGCAACAGATTCTGACAAAATGCAGAAAAAGAACCAATGGAGACGTTGAATAGGACTTTGGAGCAACAGATTCTGACAAAATGCAGAAAAAGAACCAATGGAGACGTTGAATAGGACTTTGGAGCAACAGATTCTGACAAAATGCAGAAAAAGAACCAATGGAGAAGTTAAATAGGACTTTGGAGCAACAGATTCTGACAAAATGCAGAAAAAGAACCAATGGAGACGTTGAATAGGACTTTGGAGCAACAGATTCTGACAAAATGCAGAAAAAGAACCAATGTAGAAATTAAATAGGACTTTGGAGCAACAGATTCTGACAAAATGCAGAAAAAGAACCAATGGAGACGTTATATAGGACTTTGGAGCAACAGATTCTGACAAAATGCAGAAAAGAACCAATGGAGACGTTGAATAGGACTTTGGAGCAACAGATTCTGACAAAATGCAGAAAAAGAACCAATGCAGACGTTATATAGGACTTTGGAGCAACAGATTCTGACAAAATGCAGAAAAAGAACCAATGGAGACGTTAAATAGGACTTTGGAGCAACAGATTCTGACAAAATGCAGAAAAAGAACCTATGCAGAAATTAAATAGGACTTTGGAGCAACAGATTTTTGACAAAAAATTGCAGAAAAAGAACCAATGCAGACGTTAAATAGGACTTTGGAGCAACAGATTCTGACAAAATGCAGAAAAAGATCCAATGCAGACGTTAAATAGGACTTTGGAGCAACAGATTCTGACAAAATGCAGAAAAAGAACCAATGGAGACGTTATATAGGACTTTGGAGCAACAGATTCTGACAAAATGCAGAAAAAGAACCAATGTAAAAATTAAATAGGACTTTGGAGCAACAGATTCTGACAAAATGCAGAAAAAGAACCAATGCAGACGTTAAATAGGACTTTGGAGCAACAGATTCTGACAAAATGCAGAAAAGAACCAATGGAGACGTTGAATAGGACTTTGGAGCAACAGATTCTGACAAAATGCAGAAAAAGAACCAATGCAGACGTTATATAGGACTTTGGAGCAACAGATTCTGACAAAATGCAGAAAAAGAACCAATGGAGACGTTAAATAGGACTTTGGAGCAACAGATTCTGACAAAATGCAGAAAAAGAACCTATGCAGAAATTAAATAGGACTTTGGAGCAACAGATTTTTGACAAAAAATTGCAGAAAAAGAACCAATGCAGACGTTAAATAGGACTTTGGAGCAACAGATTCTGACAAAATGCAGAAAAAGATCCAATGCAGACGTTAAATAGGACTTTGGAGCAACAGATTCTGACAAAATGCAGAAAAAGAACCAATGGAGACGTTATATAGGACTTTGGAGCAACAGATTCTGACAAAATGCAGAAAAAGAACCAATGTAAAAATTAAATAGGACTTTGGAGCAACAGATTCTGACAAAATGCAGAAAAAGAACCAATGCAGACGTTAAATAGGACTTTGGAGCAACAGATTCTGACAAAATGCAGAAAAAGAACCTATGCAGAAATTAAATAGGACTTTGGAGCAACAGATTTTTGACAAAAAATTGCAGAAAAAGAACCAATGCAGACGTTAAATAGGACTTTGGAGCAACAGATTCTGACAAACATTTCAGAAAAATAACCAATGGAGACGTTGAATAGGACTTTGGAGCTACAGATTCTGACAAAATGCAGAAAAAGAACCAATGGAGACGTTAAATAGGACTTTTGAGCTACAGATTCTGACAAAATGCAGAAAAAGAACCAATGGAGAAGTTAAATAGGACTTTGGAGCAACAGATTCTGACAAACAATGCAGAAAAAGAACAAATGGAGACGTTAAATAGGACTTTGGAGCAACAGATTCTGACAAAATGCAGAAAAAGAACCAATGGAGACGTTAAATAGGACTTTGGAGCAACAGATTCTGACAAACAATGCAGAAAAAGAACAAATGGAGACGTTAAATAGGACTTTGGAGAAACAGATTCTAACAAAATGAAGGTAAAGAACCAATGGAGAAGTTATATTGGACTCTGGAGCAACAGATTCTGACAAAATGCAGATAAAGAACCAATGGAGACGTTAAATAGGACTTTGGAGCAACAGATTCTGACAAAATGCAGAAAAAGAACCAATGCAGACGTTGAATAGGACTTTGGAGCAACAGATTCTGACAAAATGCAGAAAAAGAACCAATGGAGACGTTAAATAGGACTTTGGAGCAACAGATTCTGACAAAATGCAGAAAAAGAACCAATGGAGACGTTAAATAGGACTTTGGAGAAACAGATTCTGACAAAATGCAGAAAAAGAACCAATGGAGAAGTTAAATAGGACTTTGGAGCAACAGATTCTGACAAAATGCAGAAAAAGAACCAATGGAGACGTTAAATAGGACTTTGGAGCAACAGATTCTGACAAAATGCAGAAAAAGAACCAATGGAAAAGTTAAATAGGACTTTGGAGCAACAGATTCTGACAAAATGCAGAAAAAGAACCAATGGAGACGTTAAATAGGACTTTGGAGCAACAGATTCTTACAAAATGCAGAAAAAGAACCAATGGAGACGTTAAATAGGACTTTGGAGCAACAGATTCTGACAAAATGCAGAAAAAGAACCTATGCAGAAATTAAATAGGACTTTGGAGCAACAGATTTTTGACAAAAAATTGCAGAAAAAGAACCAATGCAGACGTTAAATAGGACTTTGGAGCAACAGATTCTGTCAAACATTTCAGAAAAATAACCAATGGAGACGTTGAATAGGACTTTGGAGCAACAGATTCTGACAAAATGCAGAAAAAGAACCAATGGAGACGTTAAATAGGACTTTGGAGAAACAGATTCTAACAAAATGAAGGTAAAGAACCAATGGAGAAGTTATATTGGACTCTGGAGCAACAGATTCTGACAAAATGCAGAAAAAGAACCAATGGAGACGTTAAATAGGACTTTGGAGCAACAGATTCTGACAAAATGCAGAAAAAGAACCTATGGAGACGTTAAATAGGACTTTGGAGCAACAGATTCTGACAAAATGCAGAAAAAGAACCAATGGAGAAGTTAAATAGGACTTTGGAGCAACAGATTCTGACAAAATGCAGAAAAAGAACCAATGGAGACGTTAAATAGGACTTTGGAGCAACAGATTCTGACAAAATGCAGAAAAAGAACCAATGGAGAAGTTAAATAGGACTTTGGAGCAACAGATTCTGACAAAATGCAGAAAAAGAACCAATGGAGACGTTAAATAGGACTTTGGAGCAACAGATTCTGACAAAATGCAGAAAAAGAACCAATGGAGACGTTGAATAGGACTTTGGAGCAACAGATTCTAACAAAATGCAGAAAAAGAACCAATGGAGAAGTTAAATAGGACTTTGGAGCAACAGATTCTGACAAAATGCAGAAAAAGAACCAATGGAGACGTTAAATAGGACTTTGGAGCAACAGATTCTTACAAAATGCAGAAAAGAACCAATGGAGACGTTGAATAGGACTTTGGAGCAACAGATTCTGACAAAATGCAGAAAAAGAACCAATGTAGAAATTAAATAGGACTTTGGAGCAACAGATTCTGACAAAATGCAGAAAAAGAACCAATGGAGACGTTAAATAGGACTTTGGAGCAACAGATTCTGACAAAATGCAGAAAAAGAACCTATGCAGAAATTAAATAGGACTTTGGAGCAACAGATTTTTGACAAAAAATTGCAGAAAAAGAACCAATGCAGACGTTAAATAGGACTTTGGAGCAACAGATTCTGACAAAATGCAGAAAAAGAACCAATGGAGACGTTAAATAGGACTTTGGAGCAACAGATTCTGACAAAATGCAGAAAAAGAACCTATGCAGAAATTAAATAGGACTTTGGAGCAACAGATTTTTGACAAAAAATTGCAGAAAAAGAACCAATGCAGACGTTAAATAGGACTTTGGAGCAACAGATTCTGACAAAATGCAGAAAAAGAACCAATGGAGACGTTAAATAGGACTTTGGAGCAACACATTCTTACAAAATGCAGAAAAGAACCAATGGAGACGTTGAATAGGACTTTGGAGCAACAGATTCTGACAAAATGCAGAAAAAGAACCAATATAAAAATTAAATAGGACTTTGGAGCAAGAGATTCTGACAAAATGCAGAAAAAGAACCAATGGAGACGTTAAATAGGACTTTGGAGCAACAGATTCTGACAAAATGCAGAAAAAGAACCAATGGAGAAGTTAAATAGGACTTTGGAGCAACAGACTTTTGATAAAAAATTGCAGAAAAAGAACCAATGGAGAAGTTATATAGGACTTTGGAGAAACATATTCTAACAAAATGAAGGTAAAGAACCAATGGAGAAGTTATATTGGACTCTGGAGCAACAGATTCTGACAAAATGCAGAAAAAGAACCAATGCAGACGTTAAATAGGACTTTGGAGCAACAGATTCTGACAAAATGCAGAAAAAGAACCAATGGAGACGTTGAATAGGACTTTGGAGCAACAGATTCTGACAAAATGCAGAAAAAGAACCAATGGAGACGTTGAATAGGACTTTGGAGCAACAGATTCTGACAAAATGCAGAAAAAGAACCAATGGAGACGTTGAATAGGACTTTGGAGCAACAGATTCTGACAAAATGCAGAAAAAGAACCAATGGAGACGTTGAATAGGACTTTGGAGCAACAGATTCTGACAAAATGCAGAAAAAGAACCAATGGAGAAGTTAAATAGGACTTTGGAGCAACAGATTCTGACAAAATGCAGAAAAAGAACCAATGGAGACGTTGAATAGGACTTTGGAGCAACAGATTCTGACAAAATGCAGAAAAAGAACCAATATAGAAATTAAATAGGACTTTGGAGCAACAGATTCTGACAAAATGCAGAAAAAGAACCAAGGGAGACGTTATATAGGACTTTGGAGCAACAGATTCTGACAAAATGCAGAAAAGAACCAATGGAGACGTTGAATAGGACTTTGGAGCAACAGATTCTGACAAAATGCAGAAAAAGAACCAATGCAGACGTTATATAGGACTTTGGAGCAACAGATTCTGACAAAATGCAGAAAAAGAACCAATGGAGACGTTAAATAGGACTTTGGAGCAACAGATTCTGACAAAATGCAGAAAAAGAACCTATGCAGAAATTAAATAGGACTTTGGAGCAACAGATTTTTGACAAAAAATTGCAGAAAAAGAACCAATGCAGACGTTAAATAGGACTTTGGAGCAACAGATTCTGACAAAATGCAGAAAAAGATCCAATGCAGACGTTAAATAGGACTTTGGAGCAACAGATTCTGACAAAATGCAGAAAAAGAACCAATGGAGACGTTATATAGGACTTTGGAGCAACAGATTCTGACAAAATGCAGAAAAAGAACCAATGTAAAAATTAAATAGGACTTTGGAGCAACAGATTCTGACAAAATGCAGAAAAAGAACCAATGCAGACGTTAAATAGGACTTTGGAGCAACAGATTCTGACAAAATGCAGAAAAGAACCAATGGAGACGTTGAATAGGACTTTGGAGCAACAGATTCTGACAAAATGCAGAAAAAGAACCAATGCAGACGTTATATAGGACTTTGGAGCAACAGATTCTGACAAAATGCAGAAAAAGAACCAATGGAGACGTTAAATAGGACTTTGGAGCAACAGATTCTGACAAAATGCAGAAAAAGAACCTATGCAGAAATTAAATAGGACTTTGGAGCAACAGATTTTTGACAAAAAATTGCAGAAAAAGAACCAATGCAGACGTTAAATAGGACTTTGGAGCAACAGATTCTGACAAAATGCAGAAAAAGATCCAATGCAGACGTTAAATAGGACTTTGGAGCAACAGATTCTGACAAAATGCAGAAAAAGAACCAATGGAGACGTTATATAGGACTTTGGAGCAACAGATTCTGACAAAATGCAGAAAAAGAACCAATGTAAAAATTAAATAGGACTTTGGAGCAACAGATTCTGACAAAATGCAGAAAAAGAACCAATGCAGACGTTAAATAGGACTTTGGAGCAACAGATTCTGACAAAATGCAGAAAAAGAACCTATGCAGAAATTAAATAGGACTTTGGAGCAACAGATTTTTGACAAAAAATTGCAGAAAAAGAACCAATGCAGACGTTAAATAGGACTTTGGAGCAACAGATTCTGACAAACATTTCAGAAAAATAACCAATGGAGACGTTGAATAGGACTTTGGAGCTACAGATTCTGACAAAATGCAGAAAAAGAACCAATGGAGACGTTAAATAGGACTTTTGAGCTACAGATTCTGACAAAATGCAGAAAAAGAACCAATGGAGAAGTTAAATAGGACTTTGGAGCAACAGATTCTGACAAACAATGCAGAAAAAGAACAAATGGAGACGTTAAATAGGACTTTGGAGCAACAGATTCTGACAAAATGCAGAAAAAGAACCAATGGAGACGTTAAATAGGACTTTGGAGCAACAGATTCTGACAAACAATGCAGAAAAAGAACAAATGGAGACGTTAAATAGGACTTTGGAGAAACAGATTCTAACAAAATGAAGGTAAAGAACCAATGGAGAAGTTATATTGGACTCTGGAGCAACAGATTCTGACAAAATGCAGATAAAGAACCAATGGAGACGTTAAATAGGACTTTGGAGCAACAGATTCTGACAAAATGCAGAAAAAGAACCAATGGAGACGTTAAATAGGACTTTGGAGCAACAGATTCTGACAAAATGCAGAAAAAGAACCAATGGAGACGTTAAATAGGACTTTGGAGCAACAGATTCTGACAAAATGCAGAAAAAGAACCAATGGAAAAGTTAAATAGGACTTTGGAGCAACAGATTCTGACAAAATGCAGAAAAAGAACCAATGGAGACGTTAAATAGGACTTTGGAGCAACAGATTCTTACAAAATGCAGAAAAAGAACCAATGGAGACGTTAAATAGGACTTTGGAGCAACAGATTCTGACAAAATGCAGAAAAAGAACCTATGCAGAAATTAAATAGGACTTTGGAGCAACAGATTTTTGACAAAAAATTGCAGAAAAAGAACCAATGCAGACGTTAAATAGGACTTTGGAGCAACAGATTCTGTCAAACATTTCAGAAAAATAACCAATGGAGACGTTGAATAGGACTTTGGAGCAACAGATTCTGACAAAATGCAGAAAAAGAACCAATGGAGACGTTAAATAGGACTTTGGAGAAACAGATTCTAACAAAATGAAGGTAAAGAACCAATGGAGAAGTTATATTGGACTCTGGAGCAACAGATTCTGACAAAATGCAGAAAAAGAACCAATGGAGACGTTAAATAGGACTTTGGAGCAACAGATTCTGACAAAATGCAGAAAAAGAACCTATGGAGACGTTAAATAGGACTTTGGAGCAACAGATTCTGACAAAATGCAGAAAAAGAACCAATGGAGAAGTTAAATAGGACTTTGGAGCAACAGATTCTGACAAAATGCAGAAAAAGAACCAATGGAGACGTTAAATAGGACTTTGGAGCAACAGATTTTTGACAAAAAATTGCAGAAAAAGAACCAATGCAGACGTTAAATAGGACTTTGGAGCAACAGATTCTGACAAAATGCAGAAAAAGAACCAATGGAGACGTTAAATAGGACTTTGGAGCAACAGATTCTGACAAAATGCAGAAAAAGAACCAATGGAGAAGTTAAATAGGACTTTGGAGCAACAGATTCTGACAAAATGCAGAAAAAGAACCAATGGAGACGTTAAATAGGACTTTGGAGCAACAGATTCTGACAAAATGCAGAAAAAGAACCAATGGAGACGTTAAATAGGACTTTGGAGCAACAGATTCTTACAAAATGCAGAAAAGAACCAATGGAGACGTTGAATAGGACTTTGGAGCAACAGATTCTGACAAAATGCAGAAAAAGAACCAATGTAGAAATTAAATAGGACTTTGGAGCAACAGATTCTGACAAAATGCAGAAAAAGAACCAATGGAGACGTTAAATAGGACTTTGGAGCAACAGATTCTGACAAAATGCAGAAAAAGAACCTATGCAGAAATTAAATAGGACTTTGGAGCAACAGATTTTTGACAAAAAATTGCAGAAAAAGAACCAATGCAGACGTTAAATAGGACTTTGGAGCAACAGATTCTGACAAAATGCAGAAAAAGAACCAATGGAGACGTTAAATAGGACTTTGGAGCAACAGATTCTGACAAAATGCAGAAAAAGAACCTATGCAGAAATTAAATAGGACTTTGGAGCAACAGATTTTTGACAAAAAATTGCAGAAAAAGAACCAATGCAGACGTTAAATAGGACTTTGGAGCAACAGATTCTGACAAAATGCAGAAAAAGAACCAATGGAGACGTTAAATAGGACTTTGGAGCAACACATTCTTACAAAATGCAGAAAAGAACCAATGGAGACGTTGAATAGGACTTTGGAGCAACAGATTCTGACAAAATGCAGAAAAAGAACCAATATAAAAATTAAATAGGACTTTGGAGCAAGAGATTCTGACAAAATGCAGAAAAAGAACCAATGGAGACGTTAAATAGGACTTTGGAGCAACAGATTCTGACAAAATGCAGAAAAAGAACCAATGGAGAAGTTAAATAGGACTTTGGAGCAACAGACTTTTGATAAAAAATTGCAGAAAAAGAACCAATGGAGAAGTTATATAGGACTTTGGAGAAACATATTCTAACAAAATGAAGGTAAAGAACCAATGGAGAAGTTATATTGGACTCTGGAGCAACAGATTCTGACAAAATGCAGAAAAAGAACCAATGCAGACGTTAAATAGGACTTTGGAGCAACAGATTCTGACAAAATGCAGAAAAAGAACCAATGCAGACGTTAAATAGGACTTTGGAGCAACAGATTCTGACAAAATGCAGAAAAAGAACCAATGGAGACGTTAAATAGGACTTTGGAGCAACAGATTCTGACAAAATGCAGAAAAAGAACAAATGGAGACGTTAAATAGGACTTTGGAGCAACAGATTCTGACAAAATGCAGAAAAGGAACCAATGGAGAAGTTAAATAGGACTTTGGAGCAACAGATTCTAACAAAATGCAGAAAAAGAACCAATGGAGACGTTAAATAGGACTTTGGAGCAACAGATTCTGACAAAATGGAGGTAAAGAACCAATGGAGACGTTGAATAGGACTTTGGAGCAACAGATTCTGACAAACAATGCAGAAAAAGAACAAATGGAGACGTTAAATAGGACTTTGGAGCAACAGATTCTGACAAACATTTCAGAAAAAGAACCAATGGAGACGTTGAATAGGACTTTGGAGCAACAGATTCTGACAAAATGCAGAAAAAGAACCAATGGAGACGTTGAATAGGACTTTGGAGCAACAGATTCAAACAAAATGCAGAAAAAGAACCAATGGAGAAGTTATATAGGACTTTGGAGCAACAGATTCTGACAAAATGCAGAAAAAGAACCAATGGAGAAGTTAAATAGGACTTTGAAGCCACAGATTCTGACAAAATGCAGAAAAAGAACCAATGGAGAAGTTATATAGGACTTTGGAGCAACAGATTCTGACAAACAATGCAGAAAAAGAACAAATGGAGACGTTAAATAGGACTTTGGAGCAACAGATTCTAACAAAATGCAGGTAAAGAACCAATGGAGAAGTTATATAGGACTCTGGAGCAACAGATTCTGACAAACATTTCAGAAAAAGAACCAATGGAGACGTTGAATAGGACTTTGGAGCAACAGATTCTGACAAAATGCAGAAAAAGAACCAATGGAGAAGTTAAATAGGACTTTGGAGCAACAGATTCTGACAAAATGCAGAAAAAGAACCAATGGAGACGTTAAATAGGACTTTGGAGCAACAGATTCTGACAAAATGCAGAAAAAGAACCAATGCAGACGTTGAATAGGACTTTGGAGCAACAGTTTCTGACAAAATACAGAAAAAGAACCAATGGAGAAGTTAAATAGGACTTTGGAGCAACATATTATGACAAAATGCAGAAAAAGAACCAATGAAGACGTTAAATAGGACTTTGGAGCAACAGATTCTGACAAAATACAGAAAAAGAACCAATGGAGACGTTGAATAGGACTTTGGAGCAACAGATTCTGACAAAATGCAGAAAAAGAACCAATGGAGACGTTGAATAGGACTTTGGAGCAACAGATTCTGACAAAATGCAGAAAAAGAACCAATGGAGACGTTGAATAGGACTTTGGAGCAACAGATTCTGACAAAATGCAGAAAAAGAACCAATGGAGACGTTAAATAGGACTTTGGAGCAACAGATTCTGACAAAATGCAGAAAAAGAACCAATGGAGACGTTGAATAGGACTTTGGAGCAACAGATTCTGACAAAATGCAGAAAAAGAACCAATGGAGACGTTGAATAGGACTTTGGAGCAACAGATTCTGACAAAATGCAGAAAAAGAACCAATGGAGACGTTAAATAGGACTTTGGAGCAACAGATTCTGACAAAATGCATAAAAAGAACCAATGGAGACGTTATATAGGACTTTGGAGCAACAGATTCTGACAAACAATGCAGAAAAAGAACAAATGGAGACGTTAAATAGGACTTTGGAGCAACAGATTCTGACAAAATGCAGAAAAAGATCCAATGCAGACGTTAAATAGGACTTTGGAGCAACAGATTCTGACAAAATGCAGAAAAAGAACCAATGGAGACGTTAAATAGGACTTTGGAGCAACAGATTCTGACAAAATGCAGAAAAAGAACCAATGGAGACGTTAAATAGGACTTTGGAGCAACAGATTCTGACAAAATGCAGAAAAGAACCAATGGAGACGTTGAATAGGACTTTGGAGCAACAGATTCTGACAAAATGCAGAAAAAGAACCAATGGAGAAATTAAATAGGACTTTGGAGCAACAGATTCTGACAAAATACAGAAAAAGAACCAATGGAGACGTTAAATAGGACTTTGGAGCAACAGATTTTTGACAAAAAATTGCAGAAAAAGAACCAATGCAGACGTTAAATAGGACTTTGGAGCAACAGATTCTAACAAAATGCAGAAAAAGAACCAATGGAGACGTTAAATAGGACTTTGGAGCAACAGATTCTGACAAAATGCAGAAAAAGAACCAATGGAGACGTTAAATAGGACTTTGGAGCAACAGATTCTGACAAAATGCAGAAAAAGAACCAATGTAGAAATTAAATAGGACTTTGGAGCAACAGATTCTGACAAAATGCAGAAAAAGAACCAATGGAGACGTTAAATAGGACTTTGGAGCAACAGATTCTTACAAAATGCAGAAAAGAACCAATGGAGACGTTGAATAGGACTTTGGAGCAACAGATTCTGACAAAATGCAGAAAAAGAACCAATGTAAAAATTAAATAGGACTTTGGAGCAACAGATTCTGACAAAATGCAGAAAAAGAACCAATGGAGACGTTGAATAGGACTTTGGAGCAACAGATTCTAACAAAATGCAGAAAAAGAACCAATGGAGAAGTTAAATAGGACTTTGGAGCAACAGATTCTGACAAAATGATGAAAAAGAACCAATGGAGACGTTAAATAGGACTTTGGAGCAACAGATTCTTACAAAATGCAGAAAAGAACCAATGGAGACGTTGAATAGGACTTTGGAGCAACAGATTCTGACAAAATGCAGAAAAAGAACCAATGTAGAAATTAAATAGGACTTTGGAGCAACAGATTCTGACAAAATGCAGAAAAAGAACCAATGGAGACGTTAAATAGGACTTTGGAGCAACAGATTCTTACAAAATGCAGAAAAAGAACCTATGCAGAAATTAAATAGGACTTTGGAGCAACAGATTTTTGACAAAAAATTGCAGAAAAAGAACCAATGCAGACGTTAAATAGGACTTTGGAGCAACAGATTCTGACAAAATGCAGAAAAAGAACCAATGGAGACGTTGAATAGGACTTTGGAGCAACAGATTCTAACAAAATGCAGAAAAAGAACCAATGGAGAAGTTAAATAGGACTTTGGAGCAACAGATTCTGACAAAATGCAGAAAAAGAACCAATGGAGACGTTAAATAGGAATTTGGAGCAACAAATTCTTACAAAATGCAGAAAAGAACCAATTGAGACGTTGAATAGGACTTTGGAGCAACAGATTCTGACAAAATGCAGAAAAAGAACCAATGGAGAAATTAAATAGGACTTTGGAGCAACGGATTCTGACAAAATGCAGAAAAAGAACCAATGGAGACGTTAAATAGGACTTTGGAGCAACAGATTCTGACAAAATGCAGAAAAAAAACCTATGCAGAAATTAAATAGGACTTTGGAGCAACAGATTTTTGACAAAAAATTGCAGAAAAAGAACCAATGCAGACGTTAAATAGGACTTTGGAGCAACAGATTCTGACAAAATGCAGAAAAAGAACCAATGGAGACGTTAAATAGGACTTTGGAGCAACAGATTCTGACAAAATGCAGAAAAAGAACCAATGGAGACGTTAAATAGGACTTTGGAGCAACAGATTCTGACAAAATGCAGAAAAGAACCAATGGAGACGTTGAATAGGACTTTGGAGCAACAGATTCTAACAAAATGCAGAAAAAGAACCAATGGAGAAGTTAAATAGGACTTTGGAGCAACAGATTCTGACAAAATGCAGAAAAAGAACCAATAAATAGGACTTTGGAGCAACAGACTTTTGATAAAATATTGCAGAAAAAGAACCAATGGAGACGTTAAATAGGACTTTGAAGCAACAGATTCTGACAAAATGCAGAAAAAGAACCAATGCAGACGTTAAATAGGACTTTGGAGCAACAGATTCTGACAAACATTTCAGAAAAAGAACCAATGGAGACGTTGAATAGGACTTTGGAGCAACAGATTCTGACAAAATGCAGAAAAAGAACCAATGGAGACGTTGAATAGGACTTTGGAGCAACAGATTCAAACAAAATGCAGAAAAAGAACCAATGGAGAAGTTATATAGGACTTTGGAGCAACAGATTCTGACAAAATGCAGAAAAAGAACCAATGGAGAAGTTAAATAGGACTTTGAAGCCACAGATTCTGACAAAATGCAGAAAAAGAACCAATGGAGAAGTTATATAGGACTTTGGAGCAACAGATTCTGACAAACAATGCAGAAAAAGAACAAATGGAGACGTTAAATAGGACTTTGGAGCAACAGATTCTAACAAAATGCAGGTAAAGAACCAATGGAGAAGTTATATAGGACTCTGGAGCAACAGATTCTGACAAACATTTCAGAAAAAGAACCAATGGAGACGTTGAATAGGACTTTGGAGCAACAGATTGTGACAAAATGCAGAAAAAGAACCAATGGAGAAGTTAAATAGGACTTTGGAGCAACAGATTCTGACAAAATGCAGAAAAAGAACCAATGGAGACGTTAAATAGGACTTTGGAGCAACAGATTCTGACAAAATGCAGAAAAAGAACCAATGCAGACGTTGAATAGGACTTTGGAGCAACAGTTTCTGACAAAATACAGAAAAAGAACCAATGGAGAAGTTAAATAGGACTTTGGAGCAACATATTATGACAAAATGCAGAAAAAGAACCAATGAAGACGTTAAATAGGACTTTGGAGCAACAGATTCTGACAAAATACAGAAAAAGAACCAATGGAGACGTTGAATAGGACTTTGGAGCAACAGATTCTGACAAAATGCAGAAAAAGAACCAATGGAGACGTTGAATAGGACTTTGGAGCAACAGATTCTGACAAAATGCAGAAAAAGAACCAATGGAGACGTTGAATAGGACTTTGGAGCAACAGATTCTGACAAAATGCAGAAAAAGAACCAATGGAGACGTTAAATAGGACTTTGGAGCAACAGATTCTGACAAAATGCAGAAAAAGAACCAATGGAGACGTTGAATAGGACTTTGGAGCAACAGATTCTGACAAAATGCAGAAAAAGAACCAATGGAGACGTTGAATAGGACTTTGGAGCAACAGATTCTGACAAAATGCAGAAAAAGAACCAATGGAGACGTTAAATAGGACTTTGGAGCAACAGATTCTGACAAAATGCATAAAAAGAACCAATGGAGACGTTATATAGGACTTTGGAGCAACAGATTCTGACAAACAATGCAGAAAAAGAACAAATGGAGACGTTAAATAGGACTTTGGAGCAACAGATTCTGACAAAATGCAGAAAAAGATCCAATGCAGACGTTAAATAGGACTTTGGAGCAACAGATTCTGACAAAATGCAGAAAAAGAACCAATGGAGACGTTAAATAGGACTTTGGAGCAACAGATTCTGACAAAATGCAGAAAAAGAACCAATGGAGACGTTAAATAGGACTTTGGAGCAACAGATTCTGACAAAATGCAGAAAAGAACCAATGGAGACGTTGAATAGGACTTTGGAGCAACAGATTCTGACAAAATGCAGAAAAAGAACCAATGGAGAAATTAAATAGGACTTTGGAGCAACAGATTCTGACAAAATACAGAAAAAGAACCAATGGAGACGTTAAATAGGACTTTGGAGCAACAGATTTTTGACAAAAAATTGCAGAAAAAGAACCAATGCAGACGTTAAATAGGACTTTGGAGCAACAGATTCTAACAAAATGCAGAAAAAGAACCAATGGAGACGTTAAATAGGACTTTGGAGCAACAGATTCTGACAAAATGCAGAAAAAGAACCAATGGAGACGTTAAATAGGACTTTGGAGCAACAGATTCTGACAAAATGCAGAAAAAGAACCAATGTAGAAATTAAATAGGACTTTGGAGCAACAGATTCTGACAAAATGCAGAAAAAGAACCAATGGAGACGTTAAATAGGACTTTGGAGCAACAGATTCTTACAAAATGCAGAAAAGAACCAATGGAGACGTTGAATAGGACTTTGGAGCAACAGATTCTGACAAAATGCAGAAAAAGAACCAATGGAGACGTTAAATAGGAATTTGGAGCAACAAATTCTTACAAAATGCAGAAAAGAACCAATTGAGACGTTGAATAGGACTTTGGAGCAACAGATTCTGACAAAATGCAGAAAAAGAACCAATGGAGAAATTAAATAGGACTTTGGAGCAACGGATTCTGACAAAATGCAGAAAAAGAACCAATGGAGACGTTAAATAGGACTTTGGAGCAACAGATTCTAACAAAATGCAGAAAAAGAACCAATGGAGAAGTTAAATAGGACTTTGGAGCAACAGATTCTGACAAAATGCAGAAAAAGAACCAATAAATAGGACTTTGGAGCAACAGACTTTTGATAAAATATTGCAGAAAAAGAACCAATGGAGACGTTAAATAGGACTTTGAAGCAACAGATTCTGACAAAATGCAGAAAAAGAACCAATGCAGACGTTAAATAGGACTTTGGAGCAACAGATTCTGACAAACATTTCAGAAAAAGAACCAATGGAGACGTTGAATAGGACTTTGGAGCAACAGATTCTGACAAAATGCAGAAAAAGAACCAATGGAGACGTTGAATAGGACTTTGGAGCAACAGATTCAAACAAAATGCAGAAAAAGAACCAATGGAGAAGTTATATAGGACTTTGGAGCAACAGATTCTGACAAAATGCAGAAAAAGAACCAATGGAGAAGTTAAATAGGACTTTGAAGCCACAGATTCTGACAAAATGCAGAAAAAGAACCAATGGAGAAGTTATATAGGACTTTGGAGCAACAGATTCTGACAAACAATGCAGAAAAAGAACAAATGGAGACGTTAAATAGGACTTTGGAGCAACAGATTCTAACAAAATGCAGGTAAAGAACCAATGGAGAAGTTATATAGGACTCTGGAGCAACAGATTCTGACAAACATTTCAGAAAAAGAACCAATGGAGACGTTGAATAGGACTTTGGAGCAACAGATTCTGACAAAATGCAGAAAAAGAACCAATGGAGAAGTTAAATAGGACTTTGGAGCAACAGATTCTGACAAAATGCAGAAAAAGAACCAATGGAGACGTTAAATAGGACTTTGGAGCAACAGATTCTGACAAAATGCAGAAAAAGAACCAATGCAGACGTTGAATAGGACTTTGGAGCAACAGTTTCTGACAAAATACAGAAAAAGAACCAATGGAGAAGTTAAATAGGACTTTGGAGCAACATATTATGACAAAATGCAGAAAAAGAACCAATGAAGACGTTAAATAGGACTTTGGAGCAACAGATTCTGACAAAATACAGAAAAAGAACCAATGGAGACGTTGAATAGGACTTTGGAGCAACAGATTCTGACAAAATGCAGAAAAAGAACCAATGGAGACGTTGAATAGGACTTTGGAGCAACAGATTCTGACAAAATGCAGAAAAAGAACCAATGGAGACGTTGAATAGGACTTTGGAGCAACAGATTCTGACAAAATGCAGAAAAAGAACCAATGGAGACGTTAAATAGGACTTTGGAGCAACAGATTCTGACAAAATGCAGAAAAAGAACCAATGGAGACGTTGAATAGGACTTTGGAGCAACAGATTCTGACAAAATGCAGAAAAAGAACCAATGGAGACGTTGAATAGGACTTTGGAGCAACAGATTCTGACAAAATGCAGAAAAAGAACCAATGGAGACGTTAAATAGGACTTTGGAGCAACAGATTCTGACAAAATGCAGAAAAAGAACCAATGGAGACGTTAAATAGGACTTTGGAGCAACAGATTCTGACAAAATGCAGAAAAAGAACCAATGGAGACGTTATATAGGACTTTGGAGCAACAGATTCTGACAAACAATGCAGAAAAAGAACAAATGGAGACGTTAAATAGGACTTTGGAGCAACAGATTCTGACAAAATGCAGAAAAAGATCCAATGCAGACGTTAAATAGGACTTTGGAGCAACAGATTCTGACAAAATGCAGAAAAAGAACCAATGGAGACGTTAAATAGGACTTTGGAGCAACAGATTCTGACAAAATGCAGAAAAAGAACCAATGGAGACGTTAAATAGGACTTTGGAGCAACAGATTCTGACAAAATGCAGAAAAGAACCAATGGAGACGTTGAATAGGACTTTGGAGCAACAGATTCTGACAAAATGCAGAAAAAGAACCAATGGAGAAATTAAATAGGACTTTGGAGCAACAGATTCTGACAAAATACAGAAAAAGAACCAATGGAGACGTTAAATAGGACTTTGGAGCAACAGATTTTTGACAAAAAATTGCAGAAAAAGAACCAATGCAGACGTTAAATAGGACTTTGGAGCAACAGATTCTAACAAAATGCAGAAAAAGAACCAATGGAGACGTTAAATAGGACTTTGGAGCAACAGATTCTGACAAAATGCAGAAAAAGAACCAATGGAGACGTTAAATAGGACTTTGGAGCAACAGATTCTGACAAAATGCAGAAAAAGAACCAATGTAGAAATTAAATAGGACTTTGGAGCAACAGATTCTGACAAAATGCAGAAAAAGAACCAATGGAGACGTTAAATAGGACTTTGGAGCAACAGATTCTTACAAAATGCAGAAAAGAACCAATGGAGACGTTGAATAGGACTTTGGAGCAACAGATTCTGACAAAATGCAGAAAAAGAACCAATGTAAAAATTAAATAGGACTTTGGAGCAACAGATTCTGACAAAATGCAGAAAAAGATCCAATGCAGACGTTAAATAGGACTTTGGAGCAACAGATTCTGACAAAATGCAGAAAAAGAACCAATGGAGACGTTAAATAGGACTTTGGAGCAACAGATTCTGACAAAATGCAGAAAAAGAACCAATGGAGACGTTAAATAGGACTTTGGAGCAACAGATTCTGACAAAATGCAGAAAAGAACCAATGGAGACGTTGAATAGGACTTTGGAGCAACAGATTCTGACAAAATGCAGAAAAAGAACCAATGGAGAAATTAAATAGGACTTTGGAGCAACAGATTCTGACAAAATACAGAAAAAGAACCAATGGAGACGTTAAATAGGACTTTGGAGCAACAGATTTTTGACAAAAAATTGCAGAAAAAGAACCAATGCAGACGTTAAATAGGACTTTGGAGCAACAGATTCTAACAAAATGCAGAAAAAGAACCAATGGAGACGTTAAATAGGACTTTGGAGCAACAGATTCTGACAAAATGCAGAAAAAGAACCAATGGAGACGTTAAATAGGACTTTGGAGCAACAGATTCTGACAAAATGCAGAAAAAGAACCAATGTAGAAATTAAATAGGACTTTGGAGCAACAGATTCTGACAAAATGCAGAAAAAGAACCAATGGAGACGTTAAATAGGACTTTGGAGCAACAGATTCTTACAAAATGCAGAAAAGAACCAATGGAGACGTTGAATAGGACTTTGGAGCAACAGATTCTGACAAAATGCAGAAAAAGAACCAATGGAGACGTTAAATAGGAATTTGGAGCAACAAATTCTTACAAAATGCAGAAAAGAACCAATTGAGACGTTGAATAGGACTTTGGAGCAACAGATTCTGACAAAATGCAGAAAAAGAACCAATGGAGAAATTAAATAGGACTTTGGAGCAACGGATTCTGACAAAATGCAGAAAAAGAACCAATGGAGACGTTAAATAGGACTTTGGAGCAACAGATTCTAACAAAATGCAGAAAAAGAACCAATGGAGAAGTTAAATAGGACTTTGGAGCAACAGATTCTGACAAAATGCAGAAAAAGAACCAATAAATAGGACTTTGGAGCAACAGACTTTTGATAAAATATTGCAGAAAAAGAACCAATGGAGACGTTAAATAGGACTTTGAAGCAACAGATTCTGACAAAATGCAGAAAAAGAACCAATGCAGACGTTAAATAGGACTTTGGAGCAACAGATTCTGACAAACATTTCAGAAAAAGAACCAATGGAGACGTTGAATAGGACTTTGGAGCAACAGATTCTGACAAAATGCAGAAAAAGAACCAATGGAGACGTTGAATAGGACTTTGGAGCAACAGATTCAAACAAAATGCAGAAAAAGAACCAATGGAGAAGTTATATAGGACTTTGGAGCAACAGATTCTGACAAAATGCAGAAAAAGAACCAATGGAGAAGTTAAATAGGACTTTGAAGCCACAGATTCTGACAAAATGCAGAAAAAGAACCAATGGAGAAGTTATATAGGACTTTGGAGCAACAGATTCTGACAAACAATGCAGAAAAAGAACAAATGGAGACGTTAAATAGGACTTTGGAGCAACAGATTCTAACAAAATGCAGGTAAAGAACCAATGGAGAAGTTATATAGGACTCTGGAGCAACAGATTCTGACAAACATTTCAGAAAAAGAACCAATGGAGACGTTGAATAGGACTTTGGAGCAACAGATTCTGACAAAATGCAGAAAAAGAACCAATGGAGAAGTTAAATAGGACTTTGGAGCAACAGATTCTGACAAAATGCAGAAAAAGAACCAATGGAGACGTTAAATAGGACTTTGGAGCAACAGATTCTGACAAAATGCAGAAAAAGAACCAATGCAGACGTTGAATAGGACTTTGGAGCAACAGTTTCTGACAAAATACAGAAAAAGAACCAATGGAGAAGTTAAATAGGACTTTGGAGCAACATATTATGACAAAATGCAGAAAAAGAACCAATGAAGACGTTAAATAGGACTTTGGAGCAACAGATTCTGACAAAATACAGAAAAAGAACCAATGGAGACGTTGAATAGGACTTTGGAGCAACAGATTCTGACAAAATGCAGAAAAAGAACCAATGGAGACGTTGAATAGGACTTTGGAGCAACAGATTCTGACAAAATGCAGAAAAAGAACCAATGGAGACGTTGAATAGGACTTTGGAGCAACAGATTCTGACAAAATGCAGAAAAAGAACCAATGGAGACGTTAAATAGGACTTTGGAGCAACAGATTCTGACAAAATGCAGAAAAAGAACCAATGGAGACGTTGAATAGGACTTTGGAGCAACAGATTCTGACAAAATGCAGAAAAAGAACCAATGGAGACGTTGAATAGGACTTTGGAGCAACAGATTCTGACAAAATGCAGAAAAAGAACCAATGGAGACGTTAAATAGGACTTTGGAGCAACAGATTCTGACAAAATGCAGAAAAAGAACCAATGGAGACGTTAAATAGGACTTTGGAGCAACAGATTCTGACAAAATGCAGAAAAAGAACCAATGGAGACGTTATATAGGACTTTGGAGCAACAGATTCTGACAAACAATGCAGAAAAAGAACAAATGGAGACGTTAAATAGGACTTTGGAGCAACAGATTCTGACAAAATGCAGAAAAAGATCCAATGCAGACGTTAAATAGGACTTTGGAGCAACAGATTCTGACAAAATGCAGAAAAAGAACCAATGGAGACGTTAAATAGGACTTTGGAGCAACAGATTCTGACAAAATGCAGAAAAAGAACCAATGGAGACGTTAAATAGGACTTTGGAGCAACAGATTCTGACAAAATGCAGAAAAGAACCAATGGAGACGTTGAATAGGACTTTGGAGCAACAGATTCTGACAAAATGCAGAAAAAGAACCAATGGAGAAATTAAATAGGACTTTGGAGCAACAGATTCTGACAAAATACAGAAAAAGAACCAATGGAGACGTTAAATAGGACTTTGGAGCAACAGATTTTTGACAAAAAATTGCAGAAAAAGAACCAATGCAGACGTTAAATAGGACTTTGGAGCAACAGATTCTAACAAAATGCAGAAAAAGAACCAATGGAGACGTTAAATAGGACTTTGGAGCAACAGATTCTGACAAAATGCAGAAAAAGAACCAATGGAGACGTTAAATAGGACTTTGGAGCAACAGATTCTGACAAAATGCAGAAAAAGAACCAATGTAGAAATTAAATAGGACTTTGGAGCAACAGATTCTGACAAAATGCAGAAAAAGAACCAATGGAGACGTTAAATAGGACTTTGGAGCAACAGATTCTTACAAAATGCAGAAAAGAACCAATGGAGACGTTGAATAGGACTTTGGAGCAACAGATTCTGACAAAATGCAGAAAAAGAACCAATGTAAAAATTAAATAGGACTTTGGAGCAACAGATTCTGACAAAATGCAGAAAAAGAACCAATGGAGACGTTGAATAGGACTTTGGAGCAACAGATTCTAACAAAATGCAGAAAAAGAACCAATGGAGAAGTTAAATAGGACTTTGGAGCAACAGATTCTGACAAAATGATGAAAAAGAACCAATGGAGACGTTAAATAGGACTTTGGAGCAACAGATTCTTACAAAATGCAGAAAAGAACCAATGGAGACGTTGAATAGGACTTTGGAGCAACAGATTCTGACAAAATGCAGAAAAAGAACCAATGTAGAAATTAAATAGGACTTTGGAGCAACAGATTCTGACAAAATGCAGAAAAAGAACCAATGGAGACGTTAAATAGGACTTTGGAGCAACAGATTCTTACAAAATGCAGAAAAAGAACCTATGCAGAAATTAAATAGGACTTTGGAGCAACAGATTTTTGACAAAAAATTGCAGAAAAAGAACCAATGCAGACGTTAAATAGGACTTTGGAGCAACAGATTCTGACAAAATGCAGAAAAAGAACCAATGGAGACGTTGAATAGGACTTTGGAGCAACAGATTCTAACAAAATGCAGAAAAAGAACCAATGGAGAAGTTAAATAGGACTTTGGAGCAACAGATTCTGACAAAATGCAGAAAAAGAACCAATGGAGACGTTAAATAGGAATTTGGAGCAACAAATTCTTACAAAATGCAGAAAAGGACCAATTGAGACGTTGAATAGGACTTTGGAGCAACAGATTCTGACAAAATGCAGAAAAAGAACCAATGGAGAAATTAAATAGGACTTTGGAGCAACGGATTCTGACAAAATGCAGAAAAAGAACCAATGGAGACGTTAAATAGGACTTTGGAGCAACAGATTCTGACAAAATGCAGAAAAAAAACCTATGCAGAAATTAAATAGGACTTTGGAGCAACAGATTTTTGACAAAAAATTGCAGAAAAAGAACCAATGCAGACGTTAAATAGGACTTTGGAGCAACAGATTCTGACAAAATGCAGAAAAAGAACCAATGGAGACGTTAAATAGGACTTTGGAGCAACAGATTCTGACAAAATGCAGAAAAAGAACCAATGGAGACGTTAAATAGGACTTTGGAGCAACAGATTCTGACAAAATGCAGAAAAGAACCAATGGAGACGTTGAATAGGACTTTGGAGCAACAGATTCTAACAAAATGCAGAAAAAGAACCAATGGAGAAGTTAAATAGGACTTTGGAGCAACAGATTCTGACAAAATGCAGAAAAAGAACCAATAAATAGGACTTTGGAGCAACAGACTTTTGATAAAATATTGCAGAAAAAGAACCAATGGAGACGTTAAATAGGACTTTGAAGCAACAGATTCTGACAAAATGCAGAAAAAGAACCAATGCAGACGTTAAATAGGACTTTGGAGCAACAGATTCTGAAAAAATGCAGAAAAAGAACCAATGGAGAAGTTAAATAGGACTTTGGAGCAACAGATTCTGACAAAATGCAGAAAAAGAACCAATGGAGACGTTAAATAGGACTTTGGAGCAACAGATTCTGACAAAATGCAGAAAAAGAACCAATAAATAGGACTTTGGAGCAACAGACTTTTGATAAAATATTGCAGAAAAAGAACCAATGGAGACGTTAAATAGGACTTTGAAGCAACAGATTCTGACAAAATGCAGAAAAAGAACCAATGCAGACGTTAAATAGGACTTTGGAGCAACAGATTCTGAAAAAATGCAGAAAAAGAACCAATGGAGAAGTTAAATAGGACTTTGGAGCAACAGATTCTGACAAAATGCAGAAAAAGAACCAATGGAGACGTTAAATAGGACTTTGGAGCAACAGATTCTTACAAAATGCAGAAAAGAACCAATTGAGACGTTGAATAGGACTTTGGAGCAACAGATTCTGACAAAATGCAGAAAAAGAACCAATGGAGAAATTAAATAGGACTTTGGAGCAACGGATTCTGACAAAATGCAGAAAAAGAACCAATGGAGACGTTAAATAGGACTTTGGAGCAACAGATTCTGACAAAATGCAGAAAAAAAACCTATGCAGAAATTAAATAGGACTTTGGAGCAACAGATTTTTGACAAAAAATTGCAGAAAAAGAACCAATGCAGACGTTAAATAGGACTTTGGAGCAACAGATTCTGACAAAATGCAGAAAAAGAACCAATGGAGACGTTAAATAGGACTTTGGAGCAACAGATTCTGACAAAATGCAGAAAAAGAACCAATGGAGACGTTAAATAGGACTTTGGAGCAACAGATTCTGACAAAATGCAGAAAAGAACCAATGGAGACGTTGAATAGGACTTTGGAGCAACAGATTCTAACAAAATGCAGAAAAAGAACCAATGGAGAAGTTAAATAGGACTTTGGAGCAACAGATTCTGACAAAATGCAGAAAAAGAACCAATGGAGACGTTGAATAGGACTTTGGAGCAACAGATTCTAACAAAATGCAGAAAAAGAACCAATGGAGAAGTTAAATAGGACTTTGGAGCAACAGATTCTGACAAAATGCAGAAAAAGAACCAATAAATAGGACTTTGGAGCAACAGACTTTTGATAAAATATTGCAGAAAAAGAACCAATGGAGACGTTAAATAGGACTTTGAAGCAACAGATTCTGACAAAATGCAGAAAAAGAACCAATGCAGACGTTAAATAGGACTTTGGAGCAACAGATTCTGAAAAAATGCAGAAAAAGAACCAATGGAGAAGTTAAATAGGACTTTGGAGCAACAGATTCTGACAAAATGCAGAAAAAGAACCAATGGAGACGTTAAATAGGACTTTGGAGCAACAGATTCTGACAAAATGCAGAAAAAGAACCAATGGAGACGTTAAATAGGACTTTGGAGCAACATATTCTAACAAAATGCAGAAAAAGAACCAATGGAGACGTTGAATAGGACTTTGGAGCAACAGATTCTAACAAAATGCAGAAAAAGAACCAATGGAGAAGTTAAATAGGACTTTGGAGCAACAGATTCTGACAAAATGCAGAAAAAGAACCAATGGAGACGTTAAATAGGACTTTGGAGCAACAGATTCTTACAAAATGCAGAAAAGAACCAATGGAGACGTTAAATAGGACTTTGGAGCAACAGATTCTAACAAAATGCAGAAAAAAAACCTATGCAGAAATTAAATAGGACTTTGGAGCAACAGATTTTTGACAAAAAATTGCAGAAAAAGAACCAATGCAGACGTTAAATAGGACTTTGGAGCAACAGATTCTGACAAAATGCAGAAAAAGAACCAATGGAGACGTTAAATAGGACTTTGGAGCAACAGATTCTGACAAAATGCAGAAAAAGAACCAATGGAGACGTTAAATAGGACTTTGGAGCAACAGATTCTAACAAAATGCAGAAAAAGAACCAATGGAGACGTTGAATAGGAATTTGGAGCAACAGATTCTTACAAAATGCAGAAAAGAACCAATTGAGACGTTGAATAGGACTTTGGAGCAACAGATTCTGACAAAATGCAGAAAAAGAACCAATGGAGAAATTAAATAGGACTTTGGAGCAACGGATTCTGACAAAATGCAGAAAAAGAACCAATGGAGACGTTAAATAGGACTTTGGAGCAACAGATTCTGACAAAATGCAGAAAAAGAACCTATGCAGAAATTAAATAGGACTTTGGAGCAACAGATTTTTGACAAAAAATTGCAGAAAAAGAACCAATGCAGACGTTAAATAGGACTTTGGAGCAACAGATTCTGACAAAATGCAGAAAAAGAACCAATGGAGACGTTAAATAGGACTTTGGAGCAACAGATTCTGACAAAATGCAGAAAAAGAACCAATGGAGACGTTAAATAGGACTTTGGAGCAACAGATTCTGACAAAATGCAGAAAAGAACCAATGGAGACGTTGAATAGGACTTTGGAGCAACAGATTCTAACAAAATGCAGAAAAAGAACCAATGGAGAAGTTAAATAGGACTTTGGAGCAACAGATTCCTACAAAATGCAGAAAAGAACCAATGGAGACGTTGAATAGGACTTTGGAGCAACAGATTCTGACAAAATGCAGAAAAAGAACCAATAAATAGGACTTTGGAGCAACAGACTTTTGATAAAATATTGCAGAAAAAGAACCAATGGAGACGTTAAATAGGACTTTGAAGCAACAGATTCTGACAAAATGCAGAAAAAGAACCAATGCAGACGTTAAATAGGACTTTGGAGCAACAGATTCTGAAAAAATGCAGAAAAAGAACCAATGGAGAAGTTAAATAGGACTTTGGAGCAACAGATTCTGACAAAATGCAGAAAAAGAACCAATGGAGACGTTAAATAGGACTTTGAAGCAACAGATTCTGACAAAATGCAGAAAAAGAACCAATGCAGACGTTAAATAGGACTTTGGAGCAACAGATTCTGACAAAATGCAGAAAAAGAACCAATGCAGACGTTAAATAGGACTTTGGAGCAACAGATTCTGACAAAATGCAGAAAAAAAACCTATGCAGAAATTAAATAGGACTTTGGAGCAACAGATTTTTGACAAAAAATTGCAGAAAAAGAACCAATGCAGACGTTAAATAGGACTTTGGAGCAACAGATTCTGACAAAATGCAGAAAAAGAACCAATGGAGACGTTAAATAGGACTTTGGAGCAACAGATTCTGACAAAATGCAGAAAAAAAACCTATGCAGAAATTAAATAGGACTTTGGAGCAACAGATTTTTGACAAAAAATTGCAGAAAAAGAACCAATGCAGACGTTAAATAGGACTTTGGAGCAACAGATTCTGACAAAATGCAGAAAAAGAACCAATGGAGACGTTAAATAGGACTTTGGAGCAACAGATTCTGACAAAATGCAGAAAAGAACCAATGGAGACGTTGAATAGGACTTTGGAGCAACAGATTCTAACAAAATGCAGAAAAAGAACCAATGGAGAAGTTAAATAGGACTTTGGAGCAACAGATTCTGACAAAATGCAGAAAAAGAACCAATGGAGACGTTAAATAGGACTTTGGAGCAACAGATTCTGACAAAATGCAGAAAAAAAACCTATGCAGAAATTAAATAGGACTTTGGAGCAACAGATTTTTGACAAAAAATTGCAGAAAAAGAACCAATGCAGACGTTAAATAGGACTTTGGAGCAACAGATTCTGACAAAATGCAGAAAAAGAACCAATGGAGACGTTAAATAGGACTTTGGAGCAACAGATTCTGACAAAATGCAGAAAAGAACCAATGGAGACGTTGAATAGGACTTTGGAGCAACAGATTCTAACAAAATGCAGAAAAAGAACCAATGGAGAAGTTAAATAGGACTTTGGAGCAACAGATTCTGACAAAATGCAGAAAAAGAACCAATGGAGACGTTAAATAGGACTTTGGAGCAACAGATTCTGACAAAATGCAGAAAAGAACCAATGGAGACGTTGAATAGGACTTTGGAGCAACAGATTCTGACAAAATGCAGAAAAAGAACCAATGGAGAAGTTAAATAGGACTTTGGAGCAACAGATTCTGACAAAATGCAGAAAAAGAACCAATGGAGACGTTGAATAGGACTTTGGAGCAACAGATTCTAACAAAATGCAGAAAAAGAACCAATGGAGAAGTTAAATAGGACTTTGGAGCAACAGATTCTGACAAAATGATGAAAAAGAACCAATGCAGACGTTAAATAGGACTTTGGAGCAACAGATTCTGACAAAATGCAGAAAAAGAACCAATGGAGACGTTAAATAGGACTTTGGAGCAACAGATTCTGACAAAATGCAGGTAAAGAACCAATGGAGACGTTAAATAGGACTTTGGAGCAACAGATTCTGACAAAATGCAGAAAAGAACCAATGGAGACGTTGAATAGGACTTTGGAGCAACAGATTCTGACAAAATGCAGAAAAAGAACCAATGGAGAAGTTAAATAGGACTTTGGAGCAACAGATTCTGACAAAATGCAGAAAAAGAACCAATGGAGACGTTGAATAGGACTTTGGAGCAACAGATTCTAACAAAATGCAGAAAAAGAACCAATGGAGAAGTTAAATAGGACTTTGGAGCAACAGATTCTGACAAAATGATGAAAAAGAACCAATGGAGACGTTAAATAGGACTTTGGAGCAACAGATTCTTACAAAATGCAGAAAAGAACCAATGGAGACGTTGAATAGGACTTTGGAGCAACAGATTCTGACAAAATGCAGAAAAAGAACCAATGTAGAAATTAAATAGGACTTTGGAGCAACAGATTCTGACAAAATGCAGAAAAAGAACCAATGGAGACGTTAAATAGGACTTTGGAGCAACAGATTCTTACAAAATGCAGAAAAAGAACCTATGCAGAAATTAAATAGGACTTTGGAGCAACAGATTTTTGACAAAAAATTGCAGAAAAAGAACCAATGCAGACGTTAAATAGGACTTTGGAGCAACAGATTCTGACAAAATGCAGAAAAAGAACCAATGGAGACGTTGAATAGGACTTTGGAGCAACAGATTCTTACAAAATGCAGAAAAGAACCAATGGAGACGTTGAATAGGACTTTGGAGCAACAGATTCTGACAAAATGCAGAAAAAGAACCAATGTAGAAATTAAATAGGACTTTGGAGCAACAGATTCTGACAAAATGCAGAAAAAGAACCAATGGAGACGTTAAATAGGACTTTGGAGCAACAGATTCTTACAAAATGCAGAAAAAGAACCTATGCAGAAATTAAATAGGACTTTGGAGCAACAGATTTTTGACAAAAAATTGCAGAAAAAGAACCAATGCAGACGTTAAATAGGACTTTGGAGCAACAGATTCTGACAAAATGCAGAAAAAGAACCAATGGAGACGTTGAATAGGACTTTGGAGCAACAGATTCTAACAAAATGCAGAAAAAGAACCAATGGAGAAGTTAAATAGGACTTTGGAGCAACAGATTCTGACAAAATGCAGAAAAAGAACCAATGGAGACGTTAAATAGGAATTTGGAGCAACAGATTCTTACAAAATGCAGAAAAGAACCAATTGAGACGTTGAATAGGACTTTGGAGCAACAGATTCTGACAAAATGCAGAAAAAGAACCAATGGAGAAATTAAATAGGACTTTGGAGCAACGGATTCTGACAAAATGCAGAAAAAGAACCAATGGAGACGTTAAATAGGACTTTGGAGCAACAGATTCTGACAAAATGCAGAAAAAAAACCTATGCAGAAATTAAATAGGACTTTGGAGCAACAGATTTTTGACAAAAAATTGCAGAAAAAGAACCAATGCAGACGTTAAATAGGACTTTGGAGCAACAGATTCTGACAAAATGCAGAAAAAGAACCAATGGAGACGTTAAATAGGACTTTGGAGCAACAGATTCTGACAAAATGCAGAAAAAGAACCAATGGAGACGTTAAATAGGACTTTGGAGCAACAGATTCTGACAAAATGCAGAAAAGAACCAATGGAGACGTTGAATAGGACTTTGGAGCAACAGATTCTAACAAAATGCAGAAAAAGAACCAATGGAGAAGTTAAATAGGACTTTGGAGCAACAGATTCTGACAAAATGCAGAAAAAGAACCAATAAATAGGACTTTGGAGCAACAGACTTTTGATAAAATATTGCAGAAAAAGAACCAATGGAGACGTTAAATAGGACTTTGAAGCAACAGATTCTGACAAAATGCAGAAAAAGAACCAATGCAGACGTTAAATAGGACTTTGGAGCAACAGATTCTGACAAAATGCAGAAAAAAAACCTATGCAGAAATTAAATAGGACTTTGGAGCAACAGATTTTTGACAAAAAATTGCAGAAAAAGAACCAATGCAGACGTTAAATAGGACTTTGGAGCAACAGATTCTGACAAAATGCAGAAAAAGAACCAATGGAGACGTTAAATAGGACTTTGGAGCAACAGATTCTGACAAAATGCAGAAAAAAAACCTATGCAGAAATTAAATAGGACTTTGGAGCAACAGATTTTTGACAAAAAATTGCAGAAAAAGAACCAATGCAGACGTTAAATAGGACTTTGGAGCAACAGATTCTGACAAAATGCAGAAAAAGAACCAATGGAGACGTTAAATAGGACTTTGGAGCAACAGATTCTGACAAAATGCAGAAAAGAACCAATGGAGACGTTGAATAGGACTTTGGAGCAACAGATTCTAACAAAATGCAGAAAAAGAACCAATGGAGAAGTTAAATAGGACTTTGGAGCAACAGATTCTGACAAAATGCAGAAAAAGAACCAATGGAGACGTTAAATAGGACTTTGGAGCAACAGATTCTGACAAAATGCAGAAAAAAAACCTATGCAGAAATTAAATAGGACTTTGGAGCAACAGATTTTTGACAAAAAATTGCAGAAAAAGAACCAATGCAGACGTTAAATAGGACTTTGGAGCAACAGATTCTGACAAAATGCAGAAAAAGAACCAATGGAGACGTTAAATAGGACTTTGGAGCAACAGATTCTGACAAAATGCAGAAAAGAACCAATGGAGACGTTGAATAGGACTTTGGAGCAACAGATTCTAACAAAATGCAGAAAAAGAACCAATGGAGAAGTTAAATAGGACTTTGGAGCAACAGATTCTGACAAAATGCAGAAAAAGAACCAATGGAGACGTTAAATAGGACTTTGGAGCAACAGATTCTGACAAAATGCAGAAAAGAACCAATGGAGACGTTGAATAGGACTTTGGAGCAACAGATTCTGACAAAATGCAGAAAAAGAACCAATGGAGAAGTTAAATAGGACTTTGGAGCAACAGATTCTGACAAAATGCAGAAAAAGAACCAATGGAGACGTTGAATAGGACTTTGGAGCAACAGATTCTAACAAAATGCAGAAAAAGAACCAATGGAGAAGTTAAATAGGACTTTGGAGCAACAGATTCTGACAAAATGATGAAAAAGAACCAATGCAGACGTTAAATAGGACTTTGGAGCAACAGATTCTGACAAAATGCAGAAAAAGAACCAATGGAGACGTTAAATAGGACTTTGGAGCAACAGATTCTGACAAAATGCAGGTAAAGAACCAATGGAGACGTTAAATAGGACTTTGGAGCAACAGATTCTGACAAAATGCAGAAAAGAACCAATGGAGACGTTGAATAGGACTTTGGAGCAACAGATTCTGACAAAATGCAGAAAAAGAACCAATGGAGAAGTTAAATAGGACTTTGGAGCAACAGATTCTGACAAAATGCAGAAAAAGAACCAATGGAGACGTTGAATAGGACTTTGGAGCAACAGATTCTAACAAAATGCAGAAAAAGAACCAATGGAGAAGTTAAATAGGACTTTGGAGCAACAGATTCTGACAAAATGATGAAAAAGAACCAATGGAGACGTTAAATAGGACTTTGGAGCAACAGATTCTTACAAAATGCAGAAAAGAACCAATGGAGACGTTGAATAGGACTTTGGAGCAACAGATTCTGACAAAATGCAGAAAAAGAACCAATGTAGAAATTAAATAGGACTTTGGAGCAACAGATTCTGACAAAATGCAGAAAAAGAACCAATGGAGACGTTAAATAGGACTTTGGAGCAACAGATTCTTACAAAATGCAGAAAAAGAACCTATGCAGAAATTAAATAGGACTTTGGAGCAACAGATTTTTGACAAAAAATTGCAGAAAAAGAACCAATGCAGACGTTAAATAGGACTTTGGAGCAACAGATTCTGACAAAATGCAGAAAAAGAACCAATGGAGACGTTGAATAGGACTTTGGAGCAACAAATTCTAACAAAATGCAGAAAAAGAACCAATGGAGAAGTTAAATAGGACTTTGGAGCAACAGATTCTGACAAAATGCAGAAAAAGAACCAATGGAGACGTTAAATAGGAATTTGGAGCAACAGATTCTTACAAAATGCAGAAAAGAACCAATTGAGACGTTGAATAGGACTTTGGAGCAACAGATTCTGACAAAATGCAGAAAAAGAACCAATGGAGAAATTAAATAGGACTTTGGAGCAACGGATTCTGACAAAATGCAGAAAAAGAACCAATGGAGACGTTAAATAGGACTTTGGAGCAACAGATTCTGACAAAATGCAGAAAAAAAACCTATGCAGAAATTAAATAGGACTTTGGAGCAACAGATTTTTGACAAAAAATTGCAGAAAAAGAACCAATGCAGACGTTAAATAGGACTTTGGAGCAACAGATTCTGACAAAATGCAGAAAAAGAACCAATGGAGACGTTAAATAGGACTTTGGAGCAACAGATTCTGACAAAATGCAGAAAAAGAACCAATGGAGACGTTAAATAGGACTTTGGAGCAACAGATTCTGACAAAATGCAGAAAAGAACCAATGGAGACGTTGAATAGGACTTTGGAGCAACAGATTCTAACAAAATGCAGAAAAAGAACCAATGGAGAAGTTAAATAGGACTTTGGAGCAACAGATTCTGACAAAATGCAGAAAAAGAACCAATAAATAGGACTTTGGAGCAACAGACTTTTGATAAAATATTGCAGAAAAAGAACCAATGGAGACGTTAAATAGGACTTTGAAGCAACAGATTCTGACAAAATGCAGAAAAAGAACCAATGCAGACGTTAAATAGGACTTTGGAGCAACAGATTCTGAAAAAATGCAGAAAAAGAACCAATGGAGAAGTTAAATAGGACTTTGGAGCAACAGATTCTGACAAAATGCAGAAAAAGAACCAATGGAGACGTTAAATAGGACTTTGGAGCAACAGATTCTGACAAAATGCAGAAAAAGAACCAATGGAGACGTTAAATAGGACTTTGGAGCAACATATTCTAACAAAATGCAGAAAAAGAACCAATGGAGACGTTGAATAGGACTTTGGAGCAACAAATTCTAACAAAATGCAGAAAAAGAACCAATGGAGAAGTTAAATAGGACTTTGGAGCAACAGATTCTGACAAAATGCAGAAAAAGAACCAATGGAGACGTTAAATAGGACTTTGGAGCAACAGATTCTTACAAAATGCAGAAAAGAACCAATGGAGACGTTAAATAGGACTTTGGAGCAACAGATTCTAACAAAATGCAGAAAAAAAACCTATGCAGAAATTAAATAGGACTTTGGAGCAACAGATTTTTGACAAAAAATTGCAGAAAAAGAACCAATGCAGACGTTAAATAGGACTTTGGAGCAACAGATTCTGACAAAATGCAGAAAAAGAACCAATGGAGACGTTAAATAGGACTTTGGAGCAACAGATTCTGACAAAATGCAGAAAAAGAACCAATGGAGACGTTAAATAGGACTTTGGAGCAACAGATTCTAACAAAATGCAGAAAAAGAACCAATGGAGACGTTGAATAGGAATTTGGAGCAACAGATTCTTACAAAATGCAGAAAAGAACCAATTGAGACGTTGAATAGGACTTTGGAGCAACAGATTCTGACAAAATGCAGAAAAAGAACCAATGGAGAAATTAAATAGGACTTTGGAGCAACGGATTCTGACAAAATGCAGAAAAAGAACCTATGCAGAAATTAAATAGGACTTTGGAGCAACAGATTTTTGACAAAAAATTGCAGAAAAAGAACCAATGCAGACGTTAAATAGGACTTTGGAGCAACAGATTCTGACAAAATGCAGAAAAAGAACCAATGGAGACGTTAAATAGGACTTTGGAGCAACAGATTCTGACAAAATGCAGAAAAAGAACCAATGGAGACGTTAAATAGGAATTTGGAGCAACAGATTCTGACAAAATGCAGAAAAGAACCAATGGAGACGTTGAATAGGACTTTGGAGCAACAGATTCTAACAAAATGCAGAAAAAGAACCAATGGAGAAGTTAAATAGGACTTTGGAGCAACAGATTCCTACAAAATGCAGAAAAAAACCAATGGAGACGTTGAATAGGACTTTGGAGCAACAGATTCTGACAAAATGCAGAAAAAGAACCAATAAATAGGACTTTGGAGCAACAGACATTTGATAAAATATTGCAGAAAAAGAACCAATGGAGACGTTAAATAGGACTTTGAAGCAACAGATTCTGACAAAATGCAGAAAAAGAACCAATGCAGACGTTAAATAGGACTTTGGAGCAACAGATTCTGAAAAAATGCAGAAAAAGAACCAATGGAGAAGTTAAATAGGACTTTGGAGCAACAGATTCTGACAAAATGCAGAAAAAGAACCAATGGAGACGTTAAATAGGACTTTGAAGCAACAGATTCTGACAAAATGCAGAAAAAGAACCAATGCAGACGTTAAATAGGACTTTGGAGCAACAGATTCTGACAAAATGCAGAAAAAGAACCAATGCAGACGTTAAATAGGACTTTGGAGCAACAGATTCTGACAAAATGCAGAAAAAAAACCTATGCAGAAATTAAATAGGACTTTGGAGCAACAGATTTTTGACAAAAAATTGCAGAAAAAGAACCAATGCAGACGTTAAATAGGACTTTGGAGCAACAGATTCTGACAAAATGCAGAAAAAGAACCAATGGAGACGTTAAATAGGACTTTGGAGCAACAGATTCTGACAAAATGCAGAAAAAAAACCTATGCAGAAATTAAATAGGACTTTGGAGCAACAGATTTTTGACAAAAAATTGCAGAAAAAGAACCAATGCAGACGTTAAATAGGACTTTGGAGCAACAGATTCTGACAAAATGCAGAAAAAGAACCAATGGAGACGTTAAATAGGACTTTGGAGCAACAGATTGTGACAAAATGCAGAAAAGAACCAATGGAGACGTTGAATAGGACTTTGGAGCAACAGATTCTAACAAAATGCAGAAAAAGAACCAATGGAGAAGTTAAATAGGACTTTGGAGCAACAGATTCTGACAAAATGCAGAAAAAGAACCAATGGAGACGTTAAATAGGACTTTGGAGCAACAGATTCTGACAAAATGCAGAAAAAAAACCTATGCAGAAATTAAATAGGACTTTGGAGCAACAGATTTTTGACAAAAAATTGCAGAAAAAGAACCAATGCAGACGTTAAATAGGACTTTGGAGCAACAGATTCTGACAAAATGCAGAAAAAGAACCAATGGAGACGTTAAATAGGACTTTGGAGCAACAGATTCTGACAAAATGCAGAAAAAGAACCAATGGAGAAGTTATATAGGACTTTGGAGCAACAGATTCTGACAAAATGATGAAAAAGAACCAATGGAGACGTTAAATAGGACTTTGGAGCAACAGATTCTTACAAAATGCAGAAAAGAACCAATGGAGACGTTGAATAGGACTTTGGAGCAACAGATTCTGACAAAATGCAGAAAAAGAACCAATGTAGAAATTAAATAGGACTTTGGAGCAACAGATTCTGACAAAATGCAGAAAAAGAACCAATGGAGACGTTAAATAGGACTTTGGAGCAACAGATTCTTACAAAATGCAGAAAAAGAACCTATGCAGAAATTAAATAGGACTTTGGAGCAACAGATTTTTGACAAAAAATTGCAGAAAAAGAACCAATGCAGACGTTAAATAGGACTTTGGAGCAACAGATTCTGACAAAATGCAGAAAAAGAACCAATGGAGACGTTGAATAGGACTTTGGAGCAACAGATTCTAACAAAATGCAGAAAAAGAACCAATGGAGAAGTTAAATAGGACTTTGGAGCAACAGATTCTGACAAAATGCAGAAAAAGAACCAATGGAGACGTTAAATAGGAATTTGGAGCAACAGATTCTTACAAAATGCAGAAAAGAACCAATTGAGACGTTGAATAGGACTTTGGAGCAACAGATTCTGACAAAATGCAGAAAAAGAACCAATGGAGAAATTAAATAGGACTTTGGAGCAACGGATTCTGACAAAATGCAGAAAAAGAACCAATGGAGACGTTAAATAGGACTTTGGAGCAACAGATTCTGACAAAATGCAGAAAAAAAACCTATGCAGAAATTAAATAGGACTTTGGAGCAACAGATTTTTGACAAAAAATTGCAGAAAAAGAACCAATGCAGACGTTAAATAGGACTTTGGAGCAACAGATTCTGACAAAATGCAGAAAAAGAACCAATGGAGACGTTAAATAGGACTTTGGAGCAACAGATTCTGACAAAATGCAGAAAAAGAACCAATGGAGACGTTAAATAGGACTTTGGAGCAACAGATTCTAACAAAATGCAGAAAAAGAACCAATGGAGACGTTGAATAGGAATTTGGAGCAACAGATTCTTACAAAATGCAGAAAAGAACCAATTGAGACGTTGAATAGGACTTTGGAGCAACAGATTCTGACAAAATGCAGAAAAAGAACCAATGGAGAAATTAAATAGGACTTTGGAGCAACGGATTCTGACAAAATGCAGAAAAAGAACCTATGCAGAAATTAAATAGGACTTTGGAGCAACAGATTTTTGACAAAAAATTGCAGAAAAAGAACCAATGCAGACGTTAAATAGGACTTTGGAGCAACAGATTCTGACAAAATGCAGAAAAAGAACCAATGGAGACGTTAAATAGGACTTTGGAGCAACAGATTCTGACAAAATGCAGAAAAAGAACCAATGGAGACGTTAAATAGGAATTTGGAGCAACAGATTCTGACAAAATGCAGAAAAGAACCAATGGAGACGTTGAATAGGACTTTGGAGCAACAGATTCTAACAAAATGCAGAAAAAGAACCAATGGAGAAGTTAAATAGGACTTTGGAGCAACAGATTCCTACAAAATGCAGAAAAAAACCAATGGAGACGTTGAATAGGACTTTGGAGCAACAGATTCTGACAAAATGCAGAAAAAGAACCAATAAATAGGACTTTGGAGCAACAGACATTTGATAAAATATTGCAGAAAAAGAACCAATGGAGACGTTAAATAGGACTTTGAAGCAACAGATTCTGACAAAATGCAGAAAAAGAACCAATGCAGACGTTAAATAGGACTTTGGAGCAACAGATTCTGAAAAAATGCAGAAAAAGAACCAATGGAGAAGTTAAATAGGACTTTGGAGCAACAGATTCTGACAAAATGCAGAAAAAGAACCAATGGAGACGTTAAATAGGACTTTGAAGCAACAGATTCTGACAAAATGCAGAAAAAGAACCAATGCAGACGTTAAATAGGACTTTGGAGCAACAGATTCTGACAAAATGCAGAAAAAGAACCAATGCAGACGTTAAATAGGACTTTGGAGCAACAGATTCTGACAAAATGCAGAAAAAAAACCTATGCAGAAATTAAATAGGACTTTGGAGCAACAGATTTTTGACAAAAAATTGCAGAAAAAGAACCAATGCAGACGTTAAATAGGACTTTGGAGCAACAGATTCTGACAAAATGCAGAAAAAGAACCAATGGAGACGTTAAATAGGACTTTGGAGCAACAGATTCTGACAAAATGCAGAAAAAAAACCTATGCAGAAATTAAATAGGACTTTGGAGCAACAGATTTTTGACAAAAAATTGCAGAAAAAGAACCAATGCAGACGTTAAATAGGACTTTGGAGCAACAGATTCTGACAAAATGCAGAAAAAGAACCAATGGAGACGTTAAATAGGACTTTGGAGCAACAGATTGTGACAAAATGCAGAAAAGAACCAATGGAGACGTTGAATAGGACTTTGGAGCAACAGATTCTAACAAAATGCAGAAAAAGAACCAATGGAGAAGTTAAATAGGACTTTGGAGCAACAGATTCTGACAAAATGCAGAAAAAGAACCAATGGAGACGTTAAATAGGACTTTGGAGCAACAGATTCTGACAAAATGCAGAAAAAAAACCTATGCAGAAATTAAATAGGACTTTGGAGCAACAGATTTTTGACAAAAAATTGCAGAAAAAGAACCAATGCAGACGTTAAATAGGACTTTGGAGCAACAGATTCTGACAAAATGCAGAAAAAGAACCAATGGAGACGTTAAATAGGACTTTGGAGCAACAGATTCTGACAAAATGCAGAAAAAGAACCAATGGAGAAGTTATATAGGACTTTGGAGCAACAGATTCTGACAAAATGATGAAAAAGAACCAATGGAGACGTTAAATAGGACTTTGGAGCAACAGATTCTTACAAAATGCAGAAAAGAACCAATGGAGACGTTGAATAGGACTTTGGAGCAACAGATTCTGACAAAATGCAGAAAAAGAACCAATGTAGAAATTAAATAGGACTTTGGAGCAACAGATTCTGACAAAATGCAGAAAAAGAACCAATGGAGACGTTAAATAGGACTTTGGAGCAACAGATTCTTACAAAATGCAGAAAAAGAACCTATGCAGAAATTAAATAGGACTTTGGAGCAACAGATTTTTGACAAAAAATTGCAGAAAAAGAACCAATGCAGACGTTAAATAGGACTTTGGAGCAACAGATTCTGACAAAATGCAGAAAAAGAACCAATGGAGACGTTGAATAGGACTTTGGAGCAACAGATTCTAACAAAATGCAGAAAAAGAACCAATGGAGAAGTTAAATAGGACTTTGGAGCAACAGATTCTGACAAAATGCAGAAAAAGAACCAATGGAGACGTTAAATAGGAATTTGGAGCAACAGATTCTTACAAAATGCAGAAAAGAACCAATTGAGACGTTGAATAGGACTTTGGAGCAACAGATTCTGACAAAATGCAGAAAAAGAACCAATGGAGAAATTAAATAGGACTTTGGAGCAACGGATTCTGACAAAATGCAGAAAAAGAACCAATGGAGACGTTAAATAGGACTTTGGAGCAACAGATTCTGACAAAATGCAGAAAAAAAACCTATGCAGAAATTAAATAGGACTTTGGAGCAACAGATTTTTGACAAAAAATTGCAGAAAAAGAACCAATGCAGACGTTAAATAGGACTTTGGAGCAACAGATTCTGACAAAATGCAGAAAAAGAACCAATGGAGACGTTAAATAGGACTTTGGAGCAACAGATTCTGACAAAATGCAGAAAAAGAACCAATGGAGACGTTAAATAGGACTTTGGAGCAACAGATTCTGACAAAATGCAGAAAAGAACCAATGGAGACGTTGAATAGGACTTTGGAGCAACAGATTCTAACAAAATGCAGAAAAAGAACCAATGGAGAAGTTAAATAGGACTTTGGAGCAACAGATTCTGACAAAATGCAGAAAAAGAACCAATAAATAGGACTTTGGAGCAACAGACTTTTGATAAAATATTGCAGAAAAAGAACCAATGGAGACGTTAAATAGGACTTTGAAGCAACAGATTCTGACAAAATGCAGAAAAAGAACCAATGCAGACGTTAAATAGGACTTTGGAGCAACAGATTCTGACAAAATGCAGAAAAAAAACCTATGCAGAAATTAAATAGGACTTTGGAGCAACAGATTTTTGACAAAAAATTGCAGAAAAAGAACCAATGCAGACGTTAAATAGGACTTTGGAGCAACAGATTCTGACAAAATGCAGAAAAAGAACCAATGGAGACGTTAAATAGGACTTTGGAGCAACAGATTCTGACAAAATGCAGAAAAAAAACCTATGCAGAAATTAAATAGGACTTTGGAGCAACAGATTTTTGACAAAAAATTGCAGAAAAAGAACCAATGCAGACGTTAAATAGGACTTTGGAGCAACAGATTCTGACAAAATGCAGAAAAAGAACCAATGGAGACGTTAAATAGGACTTTGGAGCAACAGATTCTGACAAAATGCAGAAAAGAACCAATGGAGACGTTGAATAGGACTTTGGAGCAACAGATTCTAACAAAATGCAGAAAAAGAACCAATGGAGAAGTTAAATAGGACTTTGGAGCAACAGATTCTGACAAAATGCAGAAAAAGAACCAATGGAGACGTTAAATAGGACTTTGGAGCAACAGATTCTGACAAAATGCAGAAAAAAAACCTATGCAGAAATTAAATAGGACTTTGGAGCAACAGATTTTTGACAAAAAATTGCAGAAAAAGAACCAATGCAGACGTTAAATAGGACTTTGGAGCAACAGATTCTGACAAAATGCAGAAAAAGAACCAATGGAGACGTTAAATAGGACTTTGGAGCAACAGATTCTGACAAAATGCAGAAAAGAACCAATGGAGACGTTGAATAGGACTTTGGAGCAACAGATTCTAACAAAATGCAGAAAAAGAACCAATGGAGAAGTTAAATAGGACTTTGGAGCAACAGATTCTGACAAAATGCAGAAAAAGAACCAATGGAGACGTTAAATAGGACTTTGGAGCAACAGATTCTGACAAAATGCAGAAAAGAACCAATGGAGACGTTGAATAGGACTTTGGAGCAACAGATTCTGACAAAATGCAGAAAAAGAACCAATGGAGAAGTTAAATAGGACTTTGGAGCAACAGATTCTGACAAAATGCAGAAAAAGAACCAATGGAGACGTTGAATAGGACTTTGGAGCAACAGATTCTAACAAAATGCAGAAAAAGAACCAATGGAGAAGTTAAATAGGACTTTGGAGCAACAGATTCTGACAAAATGATGAAAAAGAACCAATGCAGACGTTAAATAGGACTTTGGAGCAACAGATTCTGACAAAATGCAGAAAAAGAACCAATGGAGACGTTAAATAGGACTTTGGAGCAACAGATTCTGACAAAATGCAGGTAAAGAACCAATGGAGACGTTAAATAGGACTTTGGAGCAACAGATTCTGACAAAATGCAGAAAAGAACCAATGGAGACGTTGAATAGGACTTTGGAGCAACAGATTCTGACAAAATGCAGAAAAAGAACCAATGGAGAAGTTAAATAGGACTTTGGAGCAACAGATTCTGACAAAATGCAGAAAAAGAACCAATGGAGACGTTGAATAGGACTTTGGAGCAACAGATTCTAACAAAATGCAGAAAAAGAACCAATGGAGAAGTTAAATAGGACTTTGGAGCAACAGATTCTGACAAAATGATGAAAAAGAACCAATGGAGACGTTAAATAGGACTTTGGAGCAACAGATTCTTACAAAATGCAGAAAAGAACCAATGGAGACGTTGAATAGGACTTTGGAGCAACAGATTCTGACAAAATGCAGAAAAAGAACCAATGTAGAAATTAAATAGGACTTTGGAGCAACAGATTCTGACAAAATGCAGAAAAAGAACCAATGGAGACGTTAAATAGGACTTTGGAGCAACAGATTCTTACAAAATGCAGAAAAAGAACCTATGCAGAAATTAAATAGGACTTTGGAGCAACAGATTTTTGACAAAAAATTGCAGAAAAAGAACCAATGCAGACGTTAAATAGGACTTTGGAGCAACAGATTCTGACAAAATGCAGAAAAAGAACCAATGGAGACGTTGAATAGGACTTTGGAGCAACAGATTCTAACAAAATGCAGAAAAAGAACCAATGGAGAAGTTAAATAGGACTTTGGAGCAACAGATTCTGACAAAATGCAGAAAAAGAACCAATGGAGACGTTAAATAGGAATTTGGAGCAACAGATTCTTACAAAATGCAGAAAAGAACCAATTGAGACGTTGAATAGGACTTTGGAGCAACAGATTCTGACAAAATGCAGAAAAAGAACCAATGGAGAAATTAAATAGGACTTTGGAGCAACGGATTCTGACAAAATGCAGAAAAAGAACCAATGGAGACGTTAAATAGGACTTTGGAGCAACAGATTCTGACAAAATGCAGAAAAAAAACCTATGCAGAAATTAAATAGGACTTTGGAGCAACAGATTTTTGACAAAAAATTGCAGAAAAAGAACCAATGCAGACGTTAAATAGGACTTTGGAGCAACAGATTCTGACAAAATGCAGAAAAAGAACCAATGGAGACGTTAAATAGGACTTTGGAGCAACAGATTCTGACAAAATGCAGAAAAAGAACCAATGGAGACGTTAAATAGGACTTTGGAGCAACAGATTCTGACAAAATGCAGAAAAGAACCAATGGAGACGTTGAATAGGACTTTGGAGCAACAGATTCTAACAAAATGCAGAAAAAGAACCAATGGAGAAGTTAAATAGGACTTTGGAGCAACAGATTCTGACAAAATGCAGAAAAAGAACCAATAAATAGGACTTTGGAGCAACAGACTTTTGATAAAATATTGCAGAAAAAGAACCAATGGAGACGTTAAATAGGACTTTGAAGCAACAGATTCTGACAAAATGCAGAAAAAGAACCAATGCAGACGTTAAATAGGACTTTGGAGCAACAGATTCTGAAAAAATGCAGAAAAAGAACCAATGGAGAAGTTAAATAGGACTTTGGAGCAACAGATTCTGACAAAATGCAGAAAAAGAACCAATGGAGACGTTAAATAGGACTTTGGAGCAACAGATTCTGACAAAATGCAGAAAAAGAACCAATGGAGACGTTAAATAGGACTTTGGAGCAACATATTCTAACAAAATGCAGAAAAAGAACCAATGGAGACGTTGAATAGGACTTTGGAGCAACAAATTCTAACAAAATGCAGAAAAAGAACCAATGGAGAAGTTAAATAGGACTTTGGAGCAACAGATTCTGACAAAATGCAGAAAAAGAACCAATGGAGACGTTAAATAGGACTTTGGAGCAACAGATTCTTACAAAATGCAGAAAAGAACCAATGGAGACGTTAAATAGGACTTTGGAGCAACAGATTCTAACAAAATGCAGAAAAAAAACCTATGCAGAAATTAAATAGGACTTTGGAGCAACAGATTTTTGACAAAAAATTGCAGAAAAAGAACCAATGCAGACGTTAAATAGGACTTTGGAGCAACAGATTCTGACAAAATGCAGAAAAAGAACCAATGGAGACGTTAAATAGGACTTTGGAGCAACAGATTCTGACAAAATGCAGAAAAAGAACCAATGGAGACGTTAAATAGGACTTTGGAGCAACAGATTCTGACAAAATGCAGAAAAAGAACCAATGGAGACGTTGAATAGGACTTTGGAGCAACAGATTCTAACAAAATGCAGAAAAAGAACCAATGGAGAAGTTAAATAGGACTTTGGAGCAACAGATTCTGACAAAATGCAGAAAAAGAACCAATGGAGACGTTAAATAGGAATTTGGAGCAACAGATTCTTACAAAATGCAGAAAAGAACCAATTGAGACGTTGAATAGGACTTTGGAGCAACAGATTCTGACAAAATGCAGAAAAAGAACCAATGGAGAAATTAAATAGGACTTTGGAGCAACGGATTCTGACAAAATGCAGAAAAAGAACCAATGGAGACGTTAAATAGGACTTTGGAGCAACAGATTCTGACAAAATGCAGAAAAAAAACCTATGCAGAAATTAAATAGGACTTTGGAGCAACAGATTTTTGACAAAAAATTGCAGAAAAAGAACCAATGCAGACGTTAAATAGGACTTTGGAGCAACAGATTCTGACAAAATGCAGAAAAAGAACCAATGGAGACGTTAAATAGGACTTTGGAGCAACAGATTCTGACAAAATGCAGAAAAAGAACCAATGGAGACGTTAAATAGGACTTTGGAGCAACAGATTCTGACAAAATGCAGAAAAGAACCAATGGAGACGTTGAATAGGACTTTGGAGCAACAGATTCTAACAAAATGCAGAAAAAGAACCAATGGAGAAGTTAAATAGGACTTTGGAGCAACAGATTCTGACAAAATGCAGAAAAAGAACCAATGGAGACGTTAAATAGGACTTTGGAGCAACAGATTCTGACAAAATGCAGAAAAGAACCAATGGAGACGTTGAATAGGACTTTGGAGCAACAGATTCTGACAAAATGCAGAAAAAGAACCAATAAATAGGACTTTGGAGCAACAGACTTTTGATAAAATATTGCAGAAAAAGAACCAATGGAGACGTTAAATAGGACTTTGAAGCAACAGATTCTGACAAAATGCAGAAAAAGAACCAATGCAGACGTTAAATAGGACTTTGGAGCAACAGATTCTGAAAAAATGCAGAAAAAGAACCAATGGAGAAGTTAAATAGGACTTTGGAGCAACAGATTCTGACAAAATGCAGAAAAAGAACCAATGGAGACGTTAAATAGGACTTTGGAGCAACAGATTCTGACAAAATGCAGAAAAAGAACCAATGGAGACGTTAAATAGGACTTTGGAGCAACATATTCTAACAAAATGCAGAAAAAGAACCAATGGAGACGTTGAATAGGACTTTGGAGCAACAAATTCTAACAAAATGCAGAAAAAGAACCAATGGAGAAGTTAAATAGGACTTTGGAGCAACAGATTCTGACAAAATGCAGAAAAAGAACCAATGGAGACGTTAAATAGGACTTTGGAGCAACAGATTCTTACAAAATGCAGAAAAGAACCAATGGAGACGTTAAATAGGACTTTGGAGCAACAGATTCTAACAAAATGCAGAAAAAAAACCTATGCAGAAATTAAATAGGACTTTGGAGCAACAGATTTTTGACAAAAAATTGCAGAAAAAGAACCAATGCAGACGTTAAATAGGACTTTGGAGCAACAGATTCTGACAAAATGCAGAAAAAGAACCAATGGAGACGTTAAATAGGACTTTGGAGCAACAGATTCTGACAAAATGCAGAAAAAGAACCAATGGAGACGTTAAATAGGACTTTGGAGCAACAGATTCTAACAAAATGCAGAAAAAGAACCAATGGAGACGTTGAATAGGAATTTGGAGCAACAGATTCTTACAAAATGCAGAAAAGAACCAATTGAGACGTTGAATAGGACTTTGGAGCAACAGATTCTGACAAAATGCAGAAAAAGAACCAATGGAGAAATTAAATAGGACTTTGGAGCAACGGATTCTGACAAAATGCAGAAAAAGAACCTATGCAGAAATTAAATAGGACTTTGGAGCAACAGATTTTTGACAAAAAATTGCAGAAAAAGAACCAATGCAGACGTTAAATAGGACTTTGGAGCAACAGATTCTGACAAAATGCAGAAAAAGAACCAATGGAGACGTTAAATAGGACTTTGGAGCAACAGATTCTGACAAAATGCAGAAAAAGAACCAATGGAGACGTTAAATAGGAATTTGGAGCAACAGATTCTGACAAAATGCAGAAAAGAACCAATGGAGACGTTGAATAGGACTTTGGAGCAACAGATTCTAACAAAATGCAGAAAAAGAACCAATGGAGAAGTTAAATAGGACTTTGGAGCAACAGATTCCTACAAAATGCAGAAAAAAACCAATGGAGACGTTGAATAGGACTTTGGAGCAACAGATTCTGACAAAATGCAGAAAAAGAACCAATAAATAGGACTTTGGAGCAACAGACATTTGATAAAATATTGCAGAAAAAGAACCAATGGAGACGTTAAATAGGACTTTGAAGCAACAGATTCTGACAAAATGCAGAAAAAGAACCAATGCAGACGTTAAATAGGACTTTGGAGCAACAGATTCTGAAAAAATGCAGAAAAAGAACCAATGGAGAAGTTAAATAGGACTTTGGAGCAACAGATTCTGACAAAATGCAGAAAAAGAACCAATGGAGACGTTAAATAGGACTTTGAAGCAACAGATTCTGACAAAATGCAGAAAAAGAACCAATGCAGACGTTAAATAGGACTTTGGAGCAACAGATTCTGACAAAATGCAGAAAAAGAACCAATGCAGACGTTAAATAGGACTTTGGAGCAACAGATTCTGACAAAATGCAGAAAAAAAACCTATGCAGAAATTAAATAGGACTTTGGAGCAACAGATTTTTGACAAAAAATTGCAGAAAAAGAACCAATGCAGACGTTAAATAGGACTTTGGAGCAACAGATTCTGACAAAATGCAGAAAAAGAACCAATGGAGACGTTAAATAGGACTTTGGAGCAACAGATTCTGACAAAATGCAGAAAAAAAACCTATGCAGAAATTAAATAGGACTTTGGAGCAACAGATTTTTGACAAAAAATTGCAGAAAAAGAACCAATGCAGACGTTAAATAGGACTTTGGAGCAACAGATTCTGACAAAATGCAGAAAAAGAACCAATGGAGACGTTAAATAGGACTTTGGAGCAACAGATTGTGACAAAATGCAGAAAAGAACCAATGGAGACGTTGAATAGGACTTTGGAGCAACAGATTCTAACAAAATGCAGAAAAAGAACCAATGGAGAAGTTAAATAGGACTTTGGAGCAACAGATTCTGACAAAATGCAGAAAAAGAACCAATGGAGACGTTAAATAGGACTTTGGAGCAACAGATTCTGACAAAATGCAGAAAAAAAACCTATGCAGAAATTAAATAGGACTTTGGAGCAACAGATTTTTGACAAAAAATTGCAGAAAAAGAACCAATGCAGACGTTAAATAGGACTTTGGAGCAACAGATTCTGACAAAATGCAGAAAAAGAACCAATGGAGACGTTAAATAGGACTTTGGAGCAACACATTCTTACAAAATGCAGAAAAGAACCAATGGAGACGTTGAATAGGACTTTGGAGCAACAGATTCTGACAAAATGCAGAAAAAGAACCAATATAAAAATTAAATAGGACTTTGGAGCAAGAGATTCTGACAAAATGCAGAAAAAGAACCAATGGAGACGTTAAATAGGACTTTGGAGCAACAGATTCTGACAAAATGCAGAAAAAGAACCAATGGAGAAGTTAAATAGGACTTTGGAGCAACAGACTTTTGATAAAAAATTGCAGAAAAAGAACCAATGGAGAAGTTATATAGGACTTTGGAGAAACATATTCTAACAAAATGAAGGTAAAGAACCAATGGAGAAGTTATATTGGACTCTGGAGCAACAGATTCTGACAAAATGCAGAAAAAGAACCAATGCAGACGTTAAATAGGACTTTGGAGCAACAGATTCTGACAAAATGCAGAAAAAGAACCAATGCAGACGTTAAATAGGACTTTGGAGCAACAGATTCTGACAAAATGCAGAAAAAGAACCAATGGAGACGTTAAATAGGACTTTGGAGCAACAGATTCTGACAAAATGCAGAAAAAGAACAAATGGAGAAGTTAAATAGGACTTTGGAGCAACAGATTCTGACAAAATGCAGAAAAGGAACCAATGGAGAAGTTAAATAGGACTTTGGAGCAACAGATTCTAACAAAATGCAGAAAAAGAACCAATGGAGACGTTAAATAGGACTTTGGAGCAACAGATTCTGACAAAATGGAGGTAAAGAACCAATGGAGACGTTGAATAGGACTTTGGAGCAACAGATTCTGACAAACAATGCAGAAAAAGAACAAATGGAGACGTTAAATAGGACTTTGGAGCAACAGATTCTGACAAACATTTCAGAAAAAGAACCAATGGAGACGTTAAATAGGACTTTGGAGCAACAGATTCTGACAAAATGCAGAAAAAGAACCAATGGAGACGTTAAATAGGACTTTGGAGCAACAGATTCTGACAAAATGCAGAAAAGAACCAATGGAGACGTTGAATAGGACTTTGGAGCAACAGATTCTAACAAAATGCAGAAAAAGAACCAATGGAGAAGTTAAATAGGACTTTGGAGCAACAGATTCCTACAAAATGCAGAAAAGAACCAATGGAGACGTTGAATAGGACTTTGGAGCAACAGATTCTGACAAAATGCAGAAAAAGAACCAATAAATAGGACTTTGGAGCAACAGACATTTGATAAAATATTGCAGAAAAAGAACCAATGGAGACGTTAAATAGGACTTTGAAGCAACAGATTCTGACAAAATGCAGAAAAAGAACCAATGCAGACGTTAAATAGGACTTTGGAGCAACAGATTCTGAAAAAATGCAGAAAAAGAACCAATGGAGAAGTTAAATAGGACTTTGGAGCAACAGATTCTGACAAAATGCAGAAAAAGAACCAATGGAGACGTTAAATAGGACTTTGAAGCAACAGATTCTGACAAAATGCAGAAAAAGAACCAATGCAGACGTTAAATAGGACTTTGGAGCAACAGATTCTGACAAAATGCAGAAAAAGAACCAATGCAGACGTTAAATAGGACTTTGGAGCAACAGATTCTGACAAAATGCAGAAAAAAAACCTATGCAGAAATTAAATAGGACTTTGGAGCAACAGATTTTTGACAAAAAATTGCAGAAAAAGAACCAATGCAGACGTTAAATAGGACTTTGGAGCAACAGATTCTGACAAAATGCAGAAAAAGAACCAATGGAGACGTTAAATAGGACTTTGGAGCAACAGATTCTGACAAAATGCAGAAAAAAAACCTATGCAGAAATTAAATAGGACTTTGGAGCAACAGATTTTTGACAAAAAATTGCAGAAAAAGAACCAATGCAGACGTTAAATAGGACTTTGGAGCAACAGATTCTGACAAAATGCAGAAAAAGAACCAATGGAGACGTTAAATAGGACTTTGGAGCAACAGATTCTGACAAAATGCAGAAAAGAACCAATGGAGACGTTGAATAGGACTTTGGAGCAACAGATTCTAACAAAATGCAGAAAAAGAACCAATGGAGAAGTTAAATAGGACTTTGGAGCAACAGATTCTGACAAAATGCAGAAAAAGAACCAATGGAGACGTTAAATAGGACTTTGGAGCAACAGATTCTGACAAAATGCAGAAAAAAAACCTATGCAGAAATTAAATAGGACTTTGGAGCAACAGATTTTTGACAAAAAATTGCAGAAAAAGAACCAATGCAGACGTTAAATAGGACTTTGGAGCAACAGATTCTGACAAAATGCAGAAAAAGAACCAATGGAGACGTTAAATAGGACTTTGGAGCAACACATTCTTACAAAATGCAGAAAAGAACCAATGGAGACGTTGAATAGGACTTTGGAGCAACAGATTCTGACAAAATGCAGAAAAAGAACCAATATAAAAATTAAATAGGACTTTGGAGCAAGAGATTCTGACAAAATGCAGAAAAAGAACCAATGGAGACGTTAAATAGGACTTTGGAGCAACAGATTCTGACAAAATGCAGAAAAAGAACCAATGGAGAAGTTAAATAGGACTTTGGAGCAACAGACTTTTGATAAAAAATTGCAGAAAAAGAACCAATGGAGAAGTTATATAGGACTTTGGAGAAACATATTCTAACAAAATGAAGGTAAAGAACCAATGGAGAAGTTATATTGGACTCTGGAGCAACAGATTCTGACAAAATGCAGAAAAAGAACCAATGCAGACGTTAAATAGGACTTTGGAGCAACAGATTCTGACAAAATGCAGAAAAAGAACCAATGCAGACGTTAAATAGGACTTTGGAGCAACAGATTCTGACAAAATGCAGAAAAAGAACCAATGGAGACGTTAAATAGGACTTTGGAGCAACAGATTCTGACAAAATGCAGAAAAAGAACAAATGGAGAAGTTAAATAGGACTTTGGAGCAACAGATTCTGACAAAATGCAGAAAAGGAACCAATGGAGAAGTTAAATAGGACTTTGGAGCAACAGATTCTAACAAAATGCAGAAAAAGAACCAATGGAGACGTTAAATAGGACTTTGGAGCAACAGATTCTGACAAAATGGAGGTAAAGAACCAATGGAGACGTTGAATAGGACTTTGGAGCAACAGATTCTGACAAACAATGCAGAAAAAGAACAAATGGAGACGTTAAATAGGACTTTGGAGCAACAGATTCTGACAAACATTTCAGAAAAAGAACCAATGGAGACGTTGAATAGGACTTTGGAGCAACAGATTCTGACAAAATGCAGAAAAAGAACCAATGGAGACGTTGAATAGGACTTTGGAGCAACAGATTCAAACAAAATGCAGAAAAAGAACCAATGGAGAAGTTATATAGGACTTTGGAGCAACAGATTCTGACAAAATGCAGAAAAAGAACCAATGGAGAAGTTAAATAGGACTTTGAAGCCACAGATTCTGACAAAATGCAGAAAAAGAACCAATGGAGAAGTTATATAGGACTTTGGAGCAACAGATTCTGACAAACAATGCAGAAAAAGAACAAATGGAGACGTTAAATAGGACTTTGGAGCAACAGATTCTAACAAAATGCAGGTAAAGAACCAATGGAGAAGTTATATAGGACTCTGGAGCAACAGATTCTGACAAACATTTCAGAAAAAGAACCAATGGAGACGTTGAATAGGACTTTGGAGCAACAGATTCTGACAAAATGCAGAAAAAGAACCAATGGAGAAGTTAAATAGGACTTTGGAGCAACAGATTCTGACAAAATGCAGAAAAAGAACCAATGGAGACGTTAAATAGGACTTTGGAGCAACAGATTCTGACAAAATGCAGAAAAAAAACCTATGCAGAAATTAAATAGGACTTTGGAGCAACAGATTTTTGACAAAAAATTGCAGAAAAAGAACCAATGCAGACGTTAAATAGGACTTTGGAGCAACAGATTCTGACAAAATGCAGAAAAAGAACCAATGGAGACGTTAAATAGGACTTTGGAGCAACAGATTCTGACAAAATGCAGAAAAGAACCAATGGAGACGTTGAATAGGACTTTGGAGCAACAGATTCTAACAAAATGCAGAAAAAGAACCAATGGAGAAGTTAAATAGGACTTTGGAGCAACAGATTCTGACAAAATGCAGAAAAAGAACCAATGGAGACGTTAAATAGGACTTTGGAGCAACAGATTCTGACAAAATGCAGAAAAAAAACCTATGCAGAAATTAAATAGGACTTTGGAGCAACAGATTTTTGACAAAAAATTGCAGAAAAAGAACCAATGCAGACGTTAAATAGGACTTTGGAGCAACAGATTCTGACAAAATGCAGAAAAAGAACCAATGGAGACGTTAAATAGGACTTTGGAGCAACACATTCTTACAAAATGCAGAAAAGAACCAATGGAGACGTTGAATAGGACTTTGGAGCAACAGATTCTGACAAAATGCAGAAAAAGAACCAATATAAAAATTAAATAGGACTTTGGAGCAAGAGATTCTGACAAAATGCAGAAAAAGAACCAATGGAGACGTTAAATAGGACTTTGGAGCAACAGATTCTGACAAAATGCAGAAAAAGAACCAATGGAGAAGTTAAATAGGACTTTGGAGCAACAGACTTTTGATAAAAAATTGCAGAAAAAGAACCAATGGAGAAGTTATATAGGACTTTGGAGAAACATATTCTAACAAAATGAAGGTAAAGAACCAATGGAGAAGTTAAATAGGACTCTGGAGCAACAGATTCTGACAAAATGCAGAAAAAGAACCAATGGAGACGTTAAATAGGACTCTGGAGCAACAGATTCTGACAAAATGCAGAAAAAGAACCAATGCAGACGTTAAATAGGACTTTGGAGCAACAGATTCTGACAAAATGCAGAAAAAGAACCAATGCAGACGTTAAATAGGACTTTGGAGCAACAGATTCTGACAAAATGCAGAAAAAGAACCAATGGAGACGTTAAATAGGACTTTGGAGCAACAGATTCTGACAAAATGCAGAAAAAGAACAAATGGAGAAGTTAAATAGGACTTTGGAGCAACAGATTCTGACAAAATGCAGAAAAGGAACCAATGGAGAAGTTAAATAGGACTTTGGAGCAACAGATTCTAACAAAATGCAGAAAAAGAACCAATGGAGACGTTAAATAGGACTTTGGAGCAACAGATTCTGACAAAATGGAGGTAAAGAACCAATGGAGACGTTGAATAGGACTTTGGAGCAACAGATTCTGACAAACAATGCAGAAAAAGAACAAATGGAGACGTTAAATAGGACTTTGGAGCAACAGATTCTGACAAACATTTCAGAAAAAGAACCAATGGAGACGTTGAATAGGACTTTGGAGCAACAGATTCTGACAAAATGCAGAAAAAGAACCAATGGAGACGTTGAATAGGACTTTGGAGCAACAGATTCTGACAAAATGCAGAAAAAGAACCAATGGAGACGTTAAATAGGAATTTGGAGCAACAGATTCTGACAAAATGCAGAAAAGAACCAATGGAGACGTTGAATAGGACTTTGGAGCAACAGATTCTAACAAAATGCAGAAAAAGAACCAATGGAGAAGTTAAATAGGACTTTGGAGCAACAGATTCCTACAAAATGCAGAAAAGAACCAATGGAGACGTTGAATAGGACTTTGGAGCAACAGATTCTGACAAAATGCAGAAAAAGAACCAATAAATAGGACTTTGGAGCAACAGACATTTGATAAAATATTGCAGAAAAAGAACCAATGGAGACGTTAAATAGGACTTTGAAGCAACAGATTCTGACAAAATGCAGAAAAAGAACCAATGCAGACGTTAAATAGGACTTTGGAGCAACAGATTCTGAAAAAATGCAGAAAAAGAACCAATGGAGAAGTTAAATAGGACTTTGGAGCAACAGATTCTGACAAAATGCAGAAAAAGAACCAATGGAGACGTTAAATAGGACTTTGAAGCAACAGATTCTGACAAAATGCAGAAAAAGAACCAATGCAGACGTTAAATAGGACTTTGGAGCAACAGATTCTGACAAAATGCAGAAAAAGAACCAATGCAGACGTTAAATAGGACTTTGGAGCAACAGATTCTGACAAAATGCAGAAAAAAAACCTATGCAGAAATTAAATAGGACTTTGGAGCAACAGATTTTTGACAAAAAATTGCAGAAAAAGAACCAATGCAGACGTTAAATAGGACTTTGGAGCAACAGATTCTGACAAAATGCAGAAAAAGAACCAATGGAGACGTTAAATAGGACTTTGGAGCAACAGATTCTGACAAAATGCAGAAAAAAAACCTATGCAGAAATTAAATAGGACTTTGGAGCAACAGATTTTTGACAAAAAATTGCAGAAAAAGAACCAATGCAGACGTTAAATAGGACTTTGGAGCAACAGATTCTGACAAAATGCAGAAAAAGAACCAATGGAGACGTTAAATAGGACTTTGGAGCAACAGATTCTGACAAAATGCAGAAAAGAACCAATGGAGACGTTGAATAGGACTTTGGAGCAACAGATTCTAACAAAATGCAGAAAAAGAACCAATGGAGAAGTTAAATAGGACTTTGGAGCAACAGATTCTGACAAAATGCAGAAAAAGAACCAATGGAGACGTTAAATAGGACTTTGGAGCAACAGATTCTGACAAAATGCAGAAAAAAAACCTATGCAGAAATTAAATAGGACTTTGGAGCAACAGATTTTTGACAAAAAATTGCAGAAAAAGAACCAATGCAGACGTTAAATAGGACTTTGGAGCAACAGATTCTGACAAAATGCAGAAAAAGAACCAATGGAGACGTTAAATAGGACTTTGGAGCAACACATTCTTACAAAATGCAGAAAAGAACCAATGGAGACGTTGAATAGGACTTTGGAGCAACAGATTCTGACAAAATGCAGAAAAAGAACCAATATAAAAATTAAATAGGACTTTGGAGCAAGAGATTCTGACAAAATGCAGAAAAAGAACCAATGGAGACGTTAAATAGGACTTTGGAGCAACAGATTCTGACAAAATGCAGAAAAAGAACCAATGGAGAAGTTAAATAGGACTTTGGAGCAACAGACTTTTGATAAAAAATTGCAGAAAAAGAACCAATGGAGAAGTTATATAGGACTTTGGAGAAACATATTCTAACAAAATGAAGGTAAAGAACCAATGGAGAAGTTATATTGGACTCTGGAGCAACAGATTCTGACAAAATGCAGAAAAAGAACCAATGCAGACGTTAAATAGGACTTTGGAGCAACAGATTCTGACAAAATGCAGAAAAAGAACCAATGCAGACGTTAAATAGGACTTTGGAGCAACAGATTCTGACAAAATGCAGAAAAAGAACCAATGGAGACGTTAAATAGGACTTTGGAGCAACAGATTCTGACAAAATGCAGAAAAAGAACAAATGGAGAAGTTAAATAGGACTTTGGAGCAACAGATTCTGACAAAATGCAGAAAAGGAACCAATGGAGAAGTTAAATAGGACTTTGGAGCAACAGATTCTAACAAAATGCAGAAAAAGAACCAATGGAGACGTTAAATAGGACTTTGGAGCAACAGATTCTGACAAAATGGAGGTAAAGAACCAATGGAGACGTTGAATAGGACTTTGGAGCAACAGATTCTGACAAACAATGCAGAAAAAGAACAAATGGAGACGTTAAATAGGACTTTGGAGCAACAGATTCTGACAAACATTTCAGAAAAAGAACCAATGGAGACGTTGAATAGGACTTTGGAGCAACAGATTCTGACAAAATGCAGAAAAAGAACCAATGGAGACGTTGAATAGGACTTTGGAGCAACAGATTCAAACAAAATGCAGAAAAAGAACCAATGGAGAAGTTATATAGGACTTTGGAGCAACAGATTCTGACAAAATGCAGAAAAAGAACCAATGGAGAAGTTAAATAGGACTTTGAAGCCACAGATTCTGACAAAATGCAGAAAAAGAACCAATGGAGAAGTTATATAGGACTTTGGAGCAACAGATTCTGACAAACAATGCAGAAAAAGAACAAATGGAGACGTTAAATAGGACTTTGGAGCAACAGATTCTAACAAAATGCAGGTAAAGAACCAATGGAGAAGTTATATAGGACTCTGGAGCAACAGATTCTGACAAACATTTCAGAAAAAGAACCAATGGAGACGTTGAATAGGACTTTGGAGCAACAGATTCTGACAAAATGCAGAAAAAGAACCAATGGAGAAGTTAAATAGGACTTTGGAGCAACAGATTCTGACAAAATGCAGAAAAAGAACCAATGGAGACGTTAAATAGGACTTTGGAGCAACAGATTCTGACAAAATGCAGAAAAAAAACCTATGCAGAAATTAAATAGGACTTTGGAGCAACAGATTTTTGACAAAAAATTGCAGAAAAAGAACCAATGCAGACGTTAAATAGGACTTTGGAGCAACAGATTCTGACAAAATGCAGAAAAAGAACCAATGGAGACGTTAAATAGGACTTTGGAGCAACACATTCTTACAAAATGCAGAAAAGAACCAATGGAGACGTTGAATAGGACTTTGGAGCAACAGATTCTGACAAAATGCAGAAAAAGAACCAATATAAAAATTAAATAGGACTTTGGAGCAAGAGATTCTGACAAAATGCAGAAAAAGAACCAATGGAGACGTTAAATAGGACTTTGGAGCAACAGATTCTGACAAAATGCAGAAAAAGAACCAATGGAGAAGTTAAATAGGACTTTGGAGCAACAGACTTTTGATAAAAAATTGCAGAAAAAGAACCAATGGAGAAGTTATATAGGACTTTGGAGAAACATATTCTAACAAAATGAAGGTAAAGAACCAATGGAGAAGTTATATTGGACTCTGGAGCAACAGATTCTGACAAAATGCAGAAAAAGAACCAATGCAGACGTTAAATAGGACTTTGGAGCAACAGATTCTGACAAAATGCAGAAAAAGAACCAATGCAGACGTTAAATAGGACTTTGGAGCAACAGATTCTGACAAAATGCAGAAAAAGAACCAATGGAGACGTTAAATAGGACTTTGGAGCAACAGATTCTGACAAAATGCAGAAAAAGAACAAATGGAGAAGTTAAATAGGACTTTGGAGCAACAGATTCTGACAAAATGCAGAAAAGGAACCAATGGAGAAGTTAAATAGGACTTTGGAGCAACAGATTCTAACAAAATGCAGAAAAAGAACCAATGGAGACGTTAAATAGGACTTTGGAGCAACAGATTCTGACAAAATGGAGGTAAAGAACCAATGGAGACGTTGAATAGGACTTTGGAGCAACAGATTCTGACAAACAATGCAGAAAAAGAACAAATGGAGACGTTAAATAGGACTTTGGAGCAACAGATTCTGACAAACATTTCAGAAAAAGAACCAATGGAGACGTTGAATAGGACTTTGGAGCAACAGATTCTGACAAAATGCAGAAAAAGAACCAATGGAGACGTTGAATAGGACTTTGGAGCAACAGATTCAAACAAAATGCAGAAAAAGAACCAATGGAGAAGTTATATAGGACTTTGGAGCAACAGATTCTGACAAAATGCAGAAAAAGAACCAATGGAGAAGTTAAATAGGACTTTGAAGCCACAGATTCTGACAAAATGCAGAAAAAGAACCAATGGAGAAGTTATATAGGACTTTGGAGCAACAGATTCTGACAAACAATGCAGAAAAAGAACAAATGGAGACGTTAAATAGGACTTTGGAGCAACAGATTCTAACAAAATGCAGGTAAAGAACCAATGGAGAAGTCATATAGGACTCTGGAGCAACAGATTCTGACAAACATTTCAGAAAAAGAACCAATGGAGACGTTGAATAGGACTTTGGAGCAACAGATTCTGACAAAATGCAGAAAAAGAACCAATGGAGAAGTTAAATAGGACTTTGGAGCAACAGATTCTGACAAAATGCAGAAAAAGAACCAATGGAGACGTTAAATAGGACTTTGGAGCAACAGATTCTGACAAAATGCAGAAAAAGAACCAATGCAGACGTTGAATAGGACTTTGGAGCAACAGTTTCTGACAAAATACAGAAAAAGAACCAATGGAGAAGTTAAATAGGACTTTGGAGCAACATATTATGACAAAATGCAGAAAAAGAACCAATGAAGACGTTAAATAGGACTTTGGAGCAACAGATTCTGACAAAATACAGAAAAAGAACCAATGGAGACGTTGAATAGGACTTTGGAGCAACAGATTCTGACAAAATGCAGAAAAAGAACCAATGGAGACGTTAAATAGGACTTTGGAGCAACAGATTCTGACAAAATGCAGAAAAAGAACCAATGGAGACGTTGAATAGGACTTTGGAGCAACAGATTCTGACAAAATGCAGAAAAAGAACCAATGGAGAAGTTATATTGGACTCTGGAGCAACAGATTCTGACAAAATGCAGAAAAAGAACCAATGGAGACGTTAAATAGGACTTTGGAGCAACAGATTCTGACAAAATGCAGAAAAAGAACCAATGGAGACGTTGAATAGGACTTTGGAGCAACAGATTCTGACAAAGTGCAGAAAAAAAAACCAATGGAGACGTTGAATAGGACTTTGGAGCAACAGATTCTGACAAAATGCATAAAAAGAACCAATGGAGACGTTATATAGGACTTTGGAGCAACAGATTCTGTCAAACATTTCAGAAAAAGAACCAATGGAGACGTTGAATAGGACTTTGGAGCAACAGATTCTGACAAAATGCAGAAAAAGAACCAATGAAGACGTTAAATAGGACTTTGGAGCAACAGATTTTTGACAAAAAATTGCAGAAAAAGAACCAATGGAGACGTTAAATAGGACTTTGGAGCAACAGATTCTGACAAAATGCAGAAAAAGAACCAATGGAGAAGTTAAATAGGACTTTGGAGCAACAGATTCTGACAAAATGCAGAAAAAGAACCAATGGAGACGTTGAATAGGACTTTGGAGCAACAGATTCTAACAAAATGCAGAAAAAGAACCAATGGATAAGTTAAATAGGACTTTGGAGCAACAGATTCTGAAAAAATGCAGAAAAAGAACCAATGGAGACGTTAAATAGGACTTTGGAGCAACAGATTCTTACAAAATGCAGAAAAGAACCAATGGAGACGTTGAATAGGACTTTGGAGCAACAGATTCTGACAAAATGCAGAAAAAGAACCAATGTAGAAATTAAATAGGACTTTGGAGCAACAGATTCTGACAAAATGCAGAAAAAGAACCAATGGAGACGTTAAATAGGACTTTGGAGCAACAGATTTTTGACAAAAAATTGCAGAAAAAGAACCAATGCAGACGTTAAATAGGACTTTGGAGCAACACATTCTTACAAAATGCAGAAAAAGAACCAATGGAGAAGTTAAATAGGACTTTGGAGCAACAGACTTTTGATTAAAAAATTGCAGAAAAAGAACCAATGGAGAAGTTATATAGGACTTTGGAGCAACAGATTCTGACAAACAATGCAGACAAAGAACAAATGGAGACGTTAAATAGGACTTTGGAGAAACAGATTCTAACAAAATGAAGGTAAAGAACCAATGGAGAAGTTATATTGGACTCTGGAGCAACAGATTCTGACAAAATGCAGAAAAAGAACCAATGCAGACGTTAAATAGGACTTTGGAGCAACAGATTCTGACAAAATGCAGAAAAAGAACCAATGCAGACGTTAAATAGGACTTTGGAGCAACAGATTCTGACAAAATGCAGAAAAAGAACCAATGGAGACGTTAAATAGGACTTTGGAGCAACAGATTCTGACAAAATGCAGAAAAAGAACAAATGGAGAAGTTAAATAGGACTTTGGAGCAACAGATTCTGACAAAATGCAGAAAAGGAACCAATGGAGAAGTTAAATAGGACTTTGGAGCAACAGATTCTGACAAAATGCAGAAAAAGAACCAATGGAGACGTTAAATAGGACTTTGGAGCAACAGATTCTGACAAAATGGAGGTAAAGAACCAATGGAGACATTGAATAGGACTTTGGAGCAACAGATTCTGACAAACAATGCAGAAAAAGAACAAATGGAGACGTTAAATAGGACTTTGGAGCAACAGATTCTGACAAACATTTCAGAAAAAGAACCAATGGAGACGTTGAATAGGACTTTGGAGCAACAGATTCTGACAAAATGCAGAAAAAGAACAAATGGAGACGTTGAATAGGACTTTGGAGCAACAGATTCAAACAAAATGCAGAAAAAGAACCAATGGAGACGTTAAATAGGACTTTGGAGCAACAGATTCTGACAAAATGCAGAAAAAGAACCAATGGAGAAGTTAAATAGGACTTTGGAGCAACAGACTTTTGATAAAAAATTGCAGAAAAAGAACCAAAGCAGACGTTAAATAGGACTTTGAAGCCACAGATTCTGACAAAATGCAGAAAAAGAACCAATGGAGAAGTTATATAGGACTTTGGAGCAACAGATTCTGACAAACAATGCAGAAAAAGAACAAATGGAGACGTTAAATAGGACTTTGGAGCAACAGATTCTAACAAAATGCAGGTAAAGAACCAATGCAGAAGTTATAAAGGACTCTGGAGCAACAGATTCTGACAAACATTTCAGAAAAAGAACCAATGGAGACGTTGAATAGGACTTTGGAGCAACAGATTCTGACAAAATGCAGAAAAAGAACCAATGGAGACGTTGAATAGGACTTTGGAGCAACAGATTCTGACAAAATGCAGAAAAAGAACCAATGGAGACGTTGAATAGGACTTTGGAGCAACAGATTCTGACAAAATGCAGAAAAAGAACCAATGGAGACGTTGAATAGGACTTTGGAGCAACAGATTCTGACAAAATGCAGAAAAAGAACCAATGGAGAAGTTAAATAGGACTTTGGAGCAACAGATTCTGACAAAATGCAGAAAAAGAACCAATGGAGACGTTGAATAGGACTTTGGAGCAACAGATTCTGACAAAATGCAGAAAAAGAACCAATGTAGAAATTAAATAGGACTTTGGAGCAACAGATTCTGACAAAATGCAGAAAAAGAACCAATGGAGACGTTATATAGGACTTTGGAGCAACAGATTCTGACAAAATGCAGAAAAGAACCAATGGAGACGTTGAATAGGACTTTGGAGCAACAGATTCTGACAAAATGCAGAAAAAGAACCAATGCAGACGTTATATAGGACTTTGGAGCAACAGATTCTGACAAAATGCAGAAAAAGAACCAATGGAGACGTTAAATAGGACTTTGGAGCAACAGATTCTGACAAAATGCAGAAAAAGAACCTATGCAGAAATTAAATAGGACTTTGGAGCAACAGATTTTTGACAAAAAATTGCAGAAAAAGAACCAATGCAGACGTTAAATAGGACTTTGGAGCAACAGATTCTGACAAAATGCAGAAAAAGATCCAATGCAGACGTTAAATAGGACTTTGGAGCAACAGATTCTGACAAAATGCAGAAAAAGAACCAATGGAGACGTTATATAGGACTTTGGAGCAACAGATTCTGACAAAATGCAGAAAAAGAACCAATGTAAAAATTAAATAGGACTTTGGAGCAACAGATTCTGACAAAATGCAGAAAAAGAACCAATGCAGACGTTAAATAGGACTTTGGAGCAACAGATTCTGACAAAATGCAGAAAAGAACCAATGGAGACGTTGAATAGGACTTTGGAGCAACAGATTCTGACAAAATGCAGAAAAAGAACCAATGCAGACGTTATATAGGACTTTGGAGCAACAGATTCTGACAAAATGCAGAAAAAGAACCAATGGAGACGTTAAATAGGACTTTGGAGCAACAGATTCTGACAAAATGCAGAAAAAGAACCTATGCAGAAATTAAATAGGACTTTGGAGCAACAGATTTTTGACAAAAAATTGCAGAAAAAGAACCAATGCAGACGTTAAATAGGACTTTGGAGCAACAGATTCTGACAAAATGCAGAAAAAGATCCAATGCAGACGTTAAATAGGACTTTGGAGCAACAGATTCTGACAAAATGCAGAAAAAGAACCAATGGAGACGTTATATAGGACTTTGGAGCAACAGATTCTGACAAAATGCAGAAAAAGAACCAATGTAAAAATTAAATAGGACTTTGGAGCAACAGATTCTGACAAAATGCAGAAAAAGAACCAATGCAGACGTTAAATAGGACTTTGGAGCAACAGATTCTGACAAAATGCAGAAAAAGAACCTATGCAGAAATTAAATAGGACTTTGGAGCAACAGATTTTTGACAAAAAATTGCAGAAAAAGAACCAATGCAGACGTTAAATAGGACTTTGGAGCAACAGATTCTGACAAACATTTCAGAAAAATAACCAATGGAGACGTTGAATAGGACTTTGGAGCTACAGATTCTGACAAAATGCAGAAAAAGAACCAATGGAGACGTTAAATAGGACTTTTGAGCTACAGATTCTGACAAAATGCAGAAAAAGAACCAATGGAGAAGTTAAATAGGACTTTGGAGCAACAGATTCTGACAAACAATGCAGAAAAAGAACAAATGGAGACGTTAAATAGGACTTTGGAGCAACAGATTCTGACAAAATGCAGAAAAAGAACCAATGGAGACGTTAAATAGGACTTTGGAGCAACAGATTCTGACAAACAATGCAGAAAAAGAACAAATGGAGACGTTAAATAGGACTTTGGAGAAACAGATTCTAACAAAATGAAGGTAAAGAACCAATGGAGAAGTTATATTGGACTCTGGAGCAACAGATTCTGACAAAATGCAGATAAAGAACCAATGGAGACGTTAAATAGGACTTTGGAGCAACAGATTCTGACAAAATGCAGAAAAAGAACCAATGGAGACGTTAAATAGGACTTTGGAGAAACAGATTCTGACAAAATGCAGAAAAAGAACCAATGGAGAAGTTAAATAGGACTTTGGAGCAACAGATTCTGACAAAATGCAGAAAAAGAACCAATGGAGACGTTAAATAGGACTTTGGAGCAACAGATTCTGACAAAATGCAGAAAAAGAACCAATGGAGACGTTAAATAGGACTTTGGAGAAACAGATTCTGACAAAATGCAGAAAAAGAACCAATGGAGAAGTTAAATAGGACTTTGGAGCAACAGATTCTGACAAAATGCAGAAAAAGAACCAATGGAGACGTTAAATAGGACTTTGGAGCAACAGATTCTGACAAAATGCAGAAAAAGAACCAATGGAAAAGTTAAATAGGACTTTGGAGCAACAGATTCTGACAAAATGCAGAAAAAGAACCAATGGAGACGTTAAATAGGACTTTGGAGCAACAGATTCTTACAAAATGCAGAAAAAGAACCAATGGAGACGTTAAATAGGACTTTGGAGCAACAGATTCTGACAAAATGCAGAAAAAGAACCTATGCAGAAATTAAATAGGACTTTGGAGCAACAGATTTTTGACAAAAAATTGCAGAAAAAGAACCAATGCAGACGTTAAATAGGACTTTGGAGCAACAGATTCTGTCAAACATTTCAGAAAAATAACCAATGGAGACGTTGAATAGGACTTTGGAGCAACAGATTCTGACAAAATGCAGAAAAAGAACCAATGGAGACGTTAAATAGGACTTTGGAGAAACAGATTCTAACAAAATGAAGGTAAAGAACCAATGGAGAAGTTATATTGGACTCTGGAGCAACAGATTCTGACAAAATGCAGAAAAAGAACCAATGGAGACGTTAAATAGGACTTTGGAGCAACAGATTCTGACAAAATGCAGAAAAAGAACCTATGGAGACGTTAAATAGGACTTTGGAGCAACAGATTCTGACAAAATGCAGAAAAAGAACCAATGGAGACGTTAAATAGGACTTTGGAGCAACAGATTTTTGACAAAAAATTGCAGAAAAAGAACCAATGCAGACGTTAAATAGGACTTTGGAGCAACAGATTCTGACAAAATGCAGAAAAAGAACCAATGGAGACGTTAAATAGGACTTTGGAGCAACAGATTCTGACAAAATGCAGAAAAAGAACCAATGGAGAAGTTAAATAGGACTTTGGAGCAACAGATTCTGACAAAATGCAGAAAAAGAACCAATGGAGACGTTAAATAGGACTTTGGAGCAACAGATTCTGACAAAATGCAGAAAAAGAACCAATGGAGACGTTGAATAGGACTTTGGAGCAACAGATTCTAACAAAATGCAGAAAAAGAACCAATGGAGAAGTTAAATAGGACTTTGGAGCAACAGATTCTGACAAAATGCAGAAAAAGAACCAATGGAGACGTTAAATAGGACTTTGGAGCAACAGATTCTTACAAAATGCAGAAAAGAACCAATGGAGACGTTGAATAGGACTTTGGAGCAACAGATTCTGACAAAATGCAGAAAAAGAACCAATGTAGAAATTAAATAGGACTTTGGAGCAACAGATTCTGACAAAATGCAGAAAAAGAACCAATGGAGACGTTAAATAGGACTTTGGAGCAACAGATTCTGACAAAATGCAGAAAAAGAACCTATGCAGAAATTAAATAGGACTTTGGAGCAACAGATTTTTGACAAAAAATTGCAGAAAAAGAACCAATGCAGACGTTAAATAGGACTTTGGAGCAACAGATTCTGACAAAATGCAGAAAAAGAACCAATGGAGACGTTAAATAGGACTTTGGAGCAACAGATTCTGACAAAATGCAGAAAAAGAACCTATGCAGAAATTAAATAGGACTTTGGAGCAACAGATTTTTGACAAAAAATTGCAGAAAAAGAACCAATGCAGACGTTAAATAGGACTTTGGAGCAACAGATTCTGACAAAATGCAGAAAAAGAACCAATGGAGACGTTAAATAGGACTTTGGAGCAACACATTCTTACAAAATGCAGAAAAGAACCAATGGAGACGTTGAATAGGACTTTGGAGCAACAGATTCTGACAAAATGCAGAAAAAGAACCAATATAAAAATTAAATAGGACTTTGGAGCAAGAGATTCTGACAAAATGCAGAAAAAGAACCAATGGAGACGTTAAATAGGACTTTGGAGCAACAGATTCTGACAAAATGCAGAAAAAGAACCAATGGAGAAGTTAAATAGGACTTTGGAGCAACAGACTTTTGATAAAAAATTGCAGAAAAAGAACCAATGGAGAAGTTATATAGGACTTTGGAGAAACATATTCTAACAAAATGAAGGTAAAGAACCAATGGAGAAGTTATATTGGACTCTGGAGCAACAGATTCTGACAAAATGCAGAAAAAGAACCAATGCAGACGTTAAATAGGACTTTGGAGCAACAGATTCTGACAAAATGCAGAAAAAGAACCAATGCAGACGTTAAATAGGACTTTGGAGCAACAGATTCTGACAAAATGCAGAAAAAGAACCAATGGAGACGTTAAATAGGACTTTGGAGCAACAGATTCTGACAAAATGCAGAAAAAGAACAAATGGAGACGTTAAATAGGACTTTGGAGCAACAGATTCTGACAAAATGCAGAAAAGGAACCAATGGAGAAGTTAAATAGGACTTTGGAGCAACAGATTCTAACAAAATGCAGAAAAAGAACCAATGGAGACGTTAAATAGGACTTTGGAGCAACAGATTCTGACAAAATGGAGGTAAAGAACCAATGGAGACGTTGAATAGGACTTTGGAGCAACAGATTCTGACAAACAATGCAGAAAAAGAACAAATGGAGACGTTAAATAGGACTTTGGAGCAACAGATTCTGACAAACATTTCAGAAAAAGAACCAATGGAGACGTTGAATAGGACTTTGGAGCAACAGATTCTGACAAAATGCAGAAAAAGAACCAATGGAGACGTTGAATAGGACTTTGGAGCAACAGATTCAAACAAAATGCAGAAAAAGAACCAATGGAGAAGTTATATAGGACTTTGGAGCAACAGATTCTGACAAAATGCAGAAAAAGAACCAATGGAGAAGTTAAATAGGACTTTGAAGCCACAGATTCTGACAAAATGCAGAAAAAGAACCAATGGAGAAGTTATATAGGACTTTGGAGCAACAGATTCTGACAAACAATGCAGAAAAAGAACAAATGGAGACGTTAAATAGGACTTTGGAGCAACAGATTCTAACAAAATGCAGGTAAAGAACCAATGGAGAAGTTATATAGGACTCTGGAGCAACAGATTCTGACAAACATTTCAGAAAAAGAACCAATGGAGACGTTGAATAGGACTTTGGAGCAACAGATTCTGACAAAATGCAGAAAAAGAACCAATGGAGAAGTTAAATAGGACTTTGGAGCAACAGATTCTGACAAAATGCAGAAAAAGAACCAATGGAGACGTTAAATAGGACTTTGGAGCAACAGATTCTGACAAAATGCAGAAAAAGAACCAATGCAGACGTTGAATAGGACTTTGGAGCAACAGTTTCTGACAAAATACAGAAAAAGAACCAATGGAGAAGTTAAATAGGACTTTGGAGCAACATATTATGACAAAATGCAGAAAAAGAACCAATGAAGACGTTAAATAGGACTTTGGAGCAACAGATTCTGACAAAATACAGAAAAAGAACCAATGGAGACGTTGAATAGGACTTTGGAGCAACAGATTCTGACAAAATGCAGAAAAAGAACCAATGGAGACGTTGAATAGGACTTTGGAGCAACAGATTCTGACAAAATGCAGAAAAAGAACCAATGGAGACGTTGAATAGGACTTTGGAGCAACAGATTCTGACAAAATGCAGAAAAAGAACCAATGGAGACGTTAAATAGGACTTTGGAGCAACAGATTCTGACAAAATGCATAAAAAGAACCAATGGAGACGTTATATAGGACTTTGGAGCAACAGATTCTGACAAACAATGCAGAAAAAGAACAAATGGAGACGTTAAATAGGACTTTGGAGCAACAGATTCTGACAAAATGCAGAAAAAGATCCAATGCAGACGTTAAATAGGACTTTGGAGCAACAGATTCTGACAAAATGCAGAAAAAGAACCAATGGAGACGTTAAATAGGACTTTGGAGCAACAGATTCTGACAAAATGCAGAAAAAGAACCAATGGAGACGTTAAATAGGACTTTGGAGCAACAGATTCTGACAAAATGCAGAAAAGAACCAATGGAGACGTTGAATAGGACTTTGGAGCAACAGATTCTGACAAAATGCAGAAAAAGAACCAATGGAGAAATTAAATAGGACTTTGGAGCAACAGATTCTGACAAAATACAGAAAAAGAACCAATGGAGACGTTAAATAGGACTTTGGAGCAACAGATTTTTGACAAAAAATTGCAGAAAAAGAACCAATGCAGACGTTAAATAGGACTTTGGAGCAACAGATTCTAACAAAATGCAGAAAAAGAACAAATGGAGACGTTAAATAGGACTTTGGAGCAACAGATTCTGACAAAATGCAGAAAAAGAACCAATGGAGACGTTAAATAGGACTTTGGAGCAACAGATTCTGACAAAATGCAGAAAAAGAACCAATGTAGAAATTAAATAGGACTTTGGAGCAACAGATTCTGACAAAATGCAGAAAAAGAACCAATGGAGACGTTAAATAGGACTTTGGAGCAACAGATTCTTACAAAATGCAGAAAAGAACCAATGGAGACGTTGAATAGGACTTTGGAGCAACAGATTCTGACAAAATGCAGAAAAAGAACCAATGTAAAAATTAAATAGGACTTTGGAGCAACAGATTCTGACAAAATGCAGAAAAAGAACCAATGGAGACGTTGAATAGGACTTTGGAGCAACAGATTCTGACAAAATGCAGAAAAAGAACCAATGGAGACGTTGAATAGGACTTTGGAGAAACAGATTCTAACAAAACGAAGGTAAAGAACCAATGGAGAAGTTATATTGGACTCTGGAGCAACAGATTCTGACAAAATGCAGAAAAAGAACCAATGGAGACGTTAAATAGGACTTTGGAGCAACAGATTCTGACAAAATGCAGAAAAAGAACCAATGGAGACGTTGAATAGGACTTTGGAGCAACAGATTCTGACAAAGTGCAGAAAAAAAAACCAATGGAGACGTTGAATAGGACTTTGGAGCAACAGATTCTGACAAAATGCATAAAAAGAACCAATGGAGACGTTATATAGGACTTTGGAGCAACAGATTCTGTCAAACATTTCAGAAAAAGAACCAATGGAGACGTTGAATAGGACTTTGGAGCAACAGATTCTGACAAAATGCAGAAAAAGAACCAATGGAGACGTTAAATAGGACTTTGGAGCAACAGATTTTTGACAAAAAATTGCAGAAAAAGAACCAATGGAGACGTTAAATAGGACTTTGGAGCAACAGATTCTGACAAAATGCAGAAAAAGAACCAATGGAGAAGTTAAATAGGACTTTGGAGCAACAGATTCTGACAAAATGCAGAAAAAGAACCAATGGAGACGTTGAATAGGACTTTGGAGCAACAGATTCTAACAAAATGCAGAAAAAGAACCAATGGATAAGTTAAATAGGACTTTGGAGCAACAGATTCTGAAAAAATGCAGAAAAAGAACCAATGGAGACGTTAAATAGGACTTTGGAGCAACAGATTCTTACAAAATGCAGAAAAGAACCAATGGAGACGTTGAATAGGACTTTGGAGCAACAGATTCTGACAAAATGCAGAAAAAGAACCAATGTAGAAATTAAATAGAACTTTGGAGCAACAGATTCTGACAAAATGCAGAAAAAGAACCAATGGAGACGTTAAATAGGACTTTGGAGCAACAGATTTTTGACAAAAAATTGCAGAAAAAGAACCAATGCAGACGTTAAATAGGACTTTGGAGCAACACATTCTTACAAAATGCAGAAAAAGAACCAATGGAGAAGTTAAATAGGACTTTGGAGCAACAGACTTTTGATTAAAAAATTGCAGAAAAAGAACCAATGGAGAAGTTATATAGGACTTTGGAGCAACAGATTCTGACAAACAATGCAGACAAAGAACAAATGGAGACGTTAAATAGGACTTTGGAGAAACAGATTCTAACAAAATGAAGGTAAAGAACCAATGGAGAAGTTATATTGGACTCTGGAGCAACAGATTCTGACAAAATGCAGAAAAAGAACCAATGCAGACGTTAAATAGGACTTTGGAGCAACAGATTCTGACAAAATGCAGAAAAAGAACCAATGCAGACGTTAAATAGGACTTTGGAGCAACAGATTCTGACAAAATGCAGAAAAAGAACCAATGGAGACGTTAAATAGGACTTTGGAGCAACAGATTCTGACAAAATGCAGAAAAAGAACAAATGGAGAAGTTAAATAGGACTTTGGAGCAACAGATTCTGACAAAATGCAGAAAAGGAACCAATGGAGAAGTTAAATAGGACTTTGGAGCAACAGATTCTGACAAAATGCAGAAAAAGAACCAATGGAGAAGTTAAATAGGACTTTGGAGCAACAGATTCTGACAAAATGGAGGTAAAGAACCAATGGAGACATTGAATAGGACTTTGGAGCAACAGATTCTGACAAACAATGCAGAAAAAGAACAAATGGAGACGTTAAATAGGACTTTGGAGCAACAGATTCTGACAAACATTTCAGAAAAAGAACCAATGGAGACGTTGAATAGGACTTTGGAGCAACAGATTCTGACAAAATGCAGAAAAAGAACAAATGGAGACGTTGAATAGGACTTTGGAGCAACAGATTCAAACAAAATGCAGAAAAAGAACCAATGGAGACGTTAAATAGGACTTTGGAGCAACAGATTCTGACAAAATGCAGAAAAAGAACCAATGGAGAAGTTAAATAGGACTTTGGAGCAACAGACTTTTGATAAAAAATTGCAGAAAAAGAACCAAAGCAGACGTTAAATAGGACTTTGAAGCAACAGATTCTGACAAAATGCAGAAAAAGAACCAATGGAGAAGTTATATAGGACTTTGGAGCAACAGATTCTGACAAACAATGCAGAAAAAGAACAAATGGAGACGTTAAATAGGACTTTGGAGCAACAGATTCTAACAAAATGCAGGTAAAGAACCAATGCAGAAGTTATAAAGGACTCTGGAGCAACAGATTCTGACAAACATTTCAGAAAAAGAACCAATGGAGACGTTGAATAGGACTTTGGAGCAACAGATTCTGACAAAATGCAGAAAAAGAACCAATGGAGACGTTGAATAGGACTTTGGAGCAACAGATTCTGACAAAATGCAGAAAAAGAACCAATGGAGACGTTGAATAGGACTTTGGAGCAACAGATTCTGACAAAATGCAGAAAAAGAACCAATGGAGACGTTGAATAGGACTTTGGAGCAACAGATTCTGACAAAATGCAGAAAAAGAACCAATGGAGAAGTTAAATAGGACTTTGGAGCAACAGATTCTGACAAAATGCAGAAAAAGAACCAATGGAGACGTTGAATAGGACTTTGGAGCAACAGATTCTAACAAAATGCAGAAAAAGAACCAATGGATAAGTTAAATAGGACTTTGGAGCAACAGATTCTGAAAAAATGCAGAAAAAGAACCAATGGAGACGTTAAATAGGACTTTGGAGCAACAGATTCTTACAAAATGCAGAAAAGAACCAATGGAGACGTTGAATAGGACTTTGGAGCAACAGATTCTGACAAAATGCAGAAAAAGAACCAATGTAGAAATTAAATAGGACTTTGGAGCAACAGATTCTGACAAAATGCAAAAAAAGAACCAATGGAGACGTTAAATAGGACTTTGGAGCAACAGATTTTTGACAAAAAATTGCAGAAAAAGAACCAATGCAGACGTTAAATAGGACTTTGGAGCAACACATTCTTACAAAATGCAGAAAAAGAACCAATGGAGAAGTTAAATAGGACTTTGGAGCAACAGACTTTTGATTAAAAAATTGCAGAAAAAGAACCAATGGAGACGTTAAATAGGACTTTGGAGAAACAGATTCTAACAAAATGAAGGTAAAGAACCAATGGAGAAGTTATATTGGACTCTGGAGCAACAGATTCTGACAAAATGCAGAAAAAGAACCAATGCAGACGTTAAATAGGACTTTGGAGCAACAGATTCTGACAAAATGCAGAAAAAGAACCAATGCAGACGTTAAATAGGACTTTGGAGCAACAGATTCTGACAAAATGCAGAAAAAGAACCTATGGAGACGTTAAATAGGACTTTGGAGCAACAGATTCTGACAAAATGCAGAAAAAGAACAAATGGAGAAGTTAAATAGGACTTTGGAGCAACAGATTCTGACAAAATGCAGAAAAGGAACCAATGGAGACGTTAAATAGGACTTTGGAGCAACACATTCTTACAAAATGCAGAAAAAGAACCAATGGAGAAGTTAAATAGGACTTTGGAGCAACAGACTTTTGATTAAAAAATTGCAGAAAAAGAACCAATGGAGACGTTAAATAGGACTTTGGAGAAACAGATTCTAACAAAATGAAGGTAAAGAACCAATGGAGAAGTTATATTGGACTCTGGAGCAACAGATTCTGACAAAATGCAGAAAAAGAACCAATGCAGACGTTAAATAGGACTTTGGAGCAACAGATTCTGACAAAATGCAGAAAAAGAACCAATGCAGACGTTAAATAGGACTTTGGAGCAACAGATTCTGACAAAATGCAGAAAAAGAACCTATGGAGACGTTAAATAGGACTTTGGAGCAACAGATTCTGACAAAATGCAGAAAAAGAACAAATGGAGAAGTTAAATAGGACTTTGGAGCAACAGATTCTGACAAAATGCAGAAAAGGAACCAATGGAGAAGTTGAATAGGACTTTGGAGCAACAGATTCTGACAAAATGCAGAAAAAGAACCAATGGAGACGTTAAATAGGACTTTGGAGCAACAGATTCTGACAAAATGGAGGTAAAGAACCAATGGAGACATTGAATAGGACTTTGGAGCAACAGATTCTGACAAACAATGCAGAAAAAGAACAAATGGAGACGTTAAATAGGACTTTGGAGCAACAGATTCTGACAAACATTTCAGAAAAAGAACCAATGGAGACGTTGAATAGGACTTTGGAGCAACAGATTCTGACAAAATGCAGAAAAAGAACAAATGGAGACGTTGAATAGGACTTTGGAGCAACAGATTCAAACAAAATGCAGAAAAAGAACCAATGGAGACGTTAAATAGGACTTTGGAGCAACAGATTCTGACAAAATGCAGAAAAAGAACCAATGGAGAAGTTAAATAGGACTTTGGAGCAACAGACTTTTGATAAAAAATTGCAGAAAAAGAACCAAAGCAGACGTTAAATAGGACTTTGAAGCCACAGATTCTGACAAAATGCAGAAAAAGAACCAATGGAGAAGTTATATAGGACTTTGGAGCAACAGATTCTGACAAACAATGCAGAAAAAGAACAAATGGAGACGTTAAATAGGACTTTGGAGCAACAGATTCTAACAAAATGCAGGTAAAGAACCAATGCAGAAGTTATATAGGACTCTGGAGCAACAGATTCTGACAAACATTTCAGAAAAAGAACCAATGCAGACGTTAAATAGGACTTTGGAGCAACAGATTCTGACAAAATGCAGAAAAAGAACCAATGGAGACGTTGAATAGGACTTTGGAGCAACAGATTCTGACAAAATGCAGAAAAAGAACCAATGGAGACGTTGAATAGGACTTTGGAGCAACAGATTCTGACAAAATGCAGAAAAAGAACCAATGGAGACGTTGAATAGGACTTTGGAGCAACAGATTCTGACAAAATGCAGAAAAACAACCAATGGAGACGTTGAATAGGACTTTGGAGCAACAGATTCTGACAAAATGCAGAAAAAGAACCAATGGAGACGTTAAATAGGACTTTGGAGCAACAGATTCTGACAAAATGCATAAAAAGAACCAATGGAGACGTTATATAGGACTTTGGAGCAACAGATTCTGACAAACAATGCAGAAAAAGAACAAATGGAGACGTTAAATAGGACTTTGGAGCAACAGATTCTGACAAAATGCAGAAAAAGAACCAATGCAGACGTTAAATAGGACTTTGGAGCAACAGATTCTGACAAAATGCAGAAAAAGAACCAATGGAGAAGTTAAATAGGACTTTGGAGCAACAGATTCTGACAAAATGCAGAAAAAGAACCAATGGAGACGTTAAATAGGACTTTGGAGCAACAGATTCTGACAAAATGCAGAAAAAGAACCAATGGAGACGTTAAATAGGACTTTGGAGCAACAGATTCTGACAAAATGCAGAAAAGAACCAATGGAGACGTTGAATAGGACTTTGGAGCAACAGATTCTGACAAAATGCAGAAAAAGAACCAATGGAGACGTTAAATAGGACTTTGGAGCAACAGATTCTGACAAAATGGAGGTAAAGAACCAATGGAGACATTGAATAGGACTTTGGAGCAACAGATTCTGACAAACAATGCAGAAAAAGAACAAATGGAGACGTTAAATAGGACTTTGGAGCAACAGATTCTGACAAACATTTCAGAAAAAGAACCAATGGAGACGTTGAATAGGACTTTGGAGCAACAGATTCTGACAAAATGCAGAAAAAGAACAAATGGAGACGTTGAATAGGACTTTGGAGCAACAGATTCAAACAAAATGCAGAAAAAGAACCAATGGAGACGTTAAATAGGACTTTGGAGCAACAGATTCTGACAAAATGCAGAAAAAGAACCAATGGAGAAGTTAAATAGGACTTTGGAGCAACAGACTTTTGATAAAAAATTGCAGAAAAAGAACCAAAGCAGACGTTAAATAGGACTTTGAAGCCACAGATTCTGACAAAATGCAGAAAAAGAACCAATGGAGAAGTTATATAGGACTTTGGAGCAACAGATTCTGACAAACAATGCAGAAAAAGAACAAATGGAGACGTTAAATAGGACTTTGGAGCAACAGATTCTAACAAAATGCAGGTAAAGAACCAATGCAGAAGTTATAAAGGACTCTGGAGCAACAGATTCTGACAAACATTTCAGAAAAAGAACCAATGGAGACGTTGAATAGGACTTTGGAGCAACAGATTCTGACAAAATGCAGAAAAAGAACCAATGGAGACGTTGAATAGGACTTTGGAGCAACAGATTCTGACAAAATGCAGAAAAAGAACCAATGGAGACGTTGAATAGGACTTTGGAGCAACAGATTCTGACAAAATGCAGAAAAAGAACCAATGGAGACGTTGAATAGGACTTTGGAGCAACAGATTCTGACAAAATGCAGAAAAAGAACCAATGGAGAAGTTAAATAGGACTTTGGAGCAACAGATTCTGACAAAATGCAGAAAAAGAACCAATGGAGACGTTGAATAGGACTTTGGAGCAACAGATTCTAACAAAATGCAGAAAAAGAACCAATGGATAAGTTAAATAGGACTTTGGAGCAACAGATTCTGAAAAAATGCAGAAAAAGAACCAATGGAGACGTTAAATAGGACTTTGGAGCAACAGATTCTTACAAAATGCAGAAAAGAACCAATGGAGACGTTGAATAGGACTTTGGAGCAACAGATTCTGACAAAATGCAGAAAAAGAACCAATGTAGAAATTAAATAGGACTTTGGAGCAACAGATTCTGACAAAATGCAAAAAAAGAACCAATGGAGACGTTAAATAGGACTTTGGAGCAACAGATTTTTGACAAAAAATTGCAGAAAAAGAACCAATGCAGACGTTAAATAGGACTTTGGAGCAACACATTCTTACAAAATGCAGAAAAAGAACCAATGGAGAAGTTAAATAGGACTTTGGAGCAACAGACTTTTGATTAAAAAATTGCAGAAAAAGAACCAATGGAGACGTTAAATAGGACTTTGGAGAAACAGATTCTAACAAAATGAAGGTAAAGAACCAATGGAGAAGTTATATTGGACTCTGGAGCAACAGATTCTGACAAAATGCAGAAAAAGAACCAATGCAGACGTTAAATAGGACTTTGGAGCAACAGATTCTGACAAAATGCAGAAAAAGAACCAATGCAGACGTTAAATAGGACTTTGGAGCAACAGATTCTGACAAAATGCAGAAAAAGAACCTATGGAGACGTTAAATAGGACTTTGGAGCAACAGATTCTGACAAAATGCAGAAAAAGAACAAATGGAGAAGTTAAATAGGACTTTGGAGCAACAGATTCTGACAAAATGCAGAAAAGGAACCAATGGAGACGTTAAATAGGACTTTGGAGCAACACATTCTTACAAAATGCAGAAAAAGAACCAATGGAGAAGTTAAATAGGACTTTGGAGCAACAGACTTTTGATTAAAAAATTGCAGAAAAAGAACCAATGGAGACGTTAAATAGGACTTTGGAGAAACAGATTCTAACAAAATGAAGGTAAAGAACCAATGGAGAAGTTATATTGGACTCTGGAGCAACAGATTCTGACAAAATGCAGAAAAAGAACCAATGCAGACGTTAAATAGGACTTTGGAGCAACAGATTCTGACAAAATGCAGAAAAAGAACCAATGCAGACGTTAAATAGGACTTTGGAGCAACAGATTCTGACAAAATGCAGAAAAAGAACCTATGGAGACGTTAAATAGGACTTTGGAGCAACAGATTCTGACAAAATGCAGAAAAAGAACAAATGGAGAAGTTAAATAGGACTTTGGAGCAACAGATTCTGACAAAATGCAGAAAAGGAACCAATGGAGAAGTTGAATAGGACTTTGGAGCAACAGATTCTGACAAAATGCAGAAAAAGAACCAATGGAGACGTTAAATAGGACTTTGGAGCAACAGATTCTGACAAAATGGAGGTAAAGAACCAATGGAGACATTGAATAGGACTTTGGAGCAACAGATTCTGACAAACAATGCAGAAAAAGAACAAATGGAGACGTTAAATAGGACTTTGGAGCAACAGATTCTGACAAACATTTCAGAAAAAGAACCAATGGAGACGTTGAATAGGACTTTGGAGCAACAGATTCTGACAAAATGCAGAAAAAGAACAAATGGAGACGTTGAATAGGACTTTGGAGCAACAGATTCAAACAAAATGCAGAAAAAGAACCAATGGAGACGTTAAATAGGACTTTGGAGCAACAGATTCTGACAAAATGCAGAAAAAGAACCAATGGAGAAGTTAAATAGGACTTTGGAGCAACAGACTTTTGATAAAAAATTGCAGAAAAAGAACCAAAGCAGACGTTAAATAGGACTTTGAAGCCACAGATTCTGACAAAATGCAGAAAAAGAACCAATGGAGAAGTTATATAGGACTTTGGAGCAACAGATTCTGACAAACAATGCAGAAAAAGAACAAATGGAGACGTTAAATAGGACTTTGGAGCAACAGATTCTAACAAAATGCAGGTAAAGAACCAATGCAGAAGTTATATAGGACTCTGGAGCAACAGATTCTGACAAACATTTCAGAAAAAGAACCAATGCAGACGTTAAATAGGACTTTGGAGCAACAGATTCTGACAAAATGCAGAAAAAGAACCAATGGAGACGTTGAATAGGACTTTGGAGCAACAGATTCTGACAAAATGCAGAAAAAGAACCAATGGAGACGTTGAATAGGACTTTGGAGCAACAGATTCTGACAAAATGCAGAAAAAGAACCAATGGAGACGTTGAATAGGACTTTGGAGCAACAGATTCTGACAAAATGCAGAAAAACAACCAATGGAGACGTTGAATAGGACTTTGGAGCAACAGATTCTGACAAAATGCAGAAAAAGAACCAATGGAGACGTTAAATAGGACTTTGGAGCAACAGATTCTGACAAAATGCATAAAAAGAACCAATGGAGACGTTATATAGGACTTTGGAGCAACAGATTCTGACAAACAATGCAGAAAAAGAACAAATGGAGACGTTAAATAGGACTTTGGAGCAACAGATTCTGACAAAATGCAGAAAAAGAACCAATGCAGACGTTAAATAGGACTTTGGAGCAACAGATTCTGACAAAATGCAGAAAAAGAACCAATGGAGAAGTTAAATAGGACTTTGGAGCAACAGATTCTGACAAAATGCAGAAAAAGAACCAATGGAGACGTTAAATAGGACTTTGGAGCAACAGATTCTGACAAAATGCAGAAAAAGAACCAATGGAGACGTTAAATAGGACTTTGGAGCAACAGATTCTGACAAAATGCAGAAAAGAACCAATGGAGACGTTGAATAGGACTTTGGAGCAACAGATTCTGACAAAATGCAGAAAAAGAACCAATGGAGACGTTAAATAGGACTTTGGAGCAACAGATTCTGACAAAATGGAGGTAAAGAACCAATGGAGACATTGAATAGGACTTTGGAGCAACAGATTCTGACAAACAATGCAGAAAAAGAACAAATGGAGACGTTAAATAGGACTTTGGAGCAACAGATTCTGACAAACATTTCAGAAAAAGAACCAATGGAGACGTTGAATAGGACTTTGGAGCAACAGATTCTGACAAAATGCAGAAAAAGAACAAATGGAGACGTTGAATAGGACTTTGGAGCAACAGATTCAAACAAAATGCAGAAAAAGAACCAATGGAGACGTTAAATAGGACTTTGGAGCAACAGATTCTGACAAAATGCAGAAAAAGAACCAATGGAGAAGTTAAATAGGACTTTGGAGCAACAGACTTTTGATAAAAAATTGCAGAAAAAGAACCAAAGCAGACGTTAAATAGGACTTTGAAGCCACAGATTCTGACAAAATGCAGAAAAAGAACCAATGGAGAAGTTATATAGGACTTTGGAGCAACAGATTCTGACAAACAATGCAGAAAAAGAACAAATGGAGACGTTAAATAGGACTTTGGAGCAACAGATTCTAACAAAATGCAGGTAAAGAACCAATGCAGAAGTTATAAAGGACTCTGGAGCAACAGATTCTGACAAACATTTCAGAAAAAGAACCAATGGAGACGTTGAATAGGACTTTGGAGCAACAGATTCTGACAAAATGCAGATAAAGAACCAATGGAGACGTTAAATAGGACTTTGGAGCAACAGATTCTGACAAAATGCAGAAAAAGAACCAATGCAGACGTTGAATAGGACTTTGGAGCAACAGATTCTGACAAAATGCAGAAAAAGAACCAATGGAGACGTTAAATAGGACTTTGGAGCAACAGATTCTGACAAAATGCAGAAAAAGAACCAATGGAGACGTTAAATAGGACTTTGGAGAAACAGATTCTGACAAAATGCAGAAAAAGAACCAATGGAGAAGTTAAATAGGACTTTGGAGCAACAGATTCTGACAAACAATGCAGAAAAAGAACAAATGGAGACGTTAAATAGGACTTTGGAGCAACAGATTCTGACAAACAATGCAGAAAAAGAACAAATGGAGACGTTAAATAGGACTTTGGAGCAACAGATTCTAACAAAATGCAGGTAAAGAACCAATGCAGAAGTTATATAGGACTCTGGAGCAACAGATTCTGACAAACATTTCAGAAAAAGAACCAATGCAGACGTTAAATAGGACTTTGGAGCAACAGATTCTGACAAAATGCAGAAAAAGAACCAATGGAGACGTTGAATAGGACTTTGGAGCAACAGATTCTGACAAAATGCAGAAAAAGAACCAATGGAGACGTTGAATAGGACTTTGGAGCAACAGATTCTGACAAAATGCAGAAAAAGAACCAATGGAGACGTTGAATAGGACTTTGGAGCAACAGATTCTGACAAAATGCAGAAAAACAACCAATGGAGACGTTGAATAGGACTTTGGAGCAACAGATTCTGACAAAATGCAGAAAAAGAACCAATGGAGACGTTAAATAGGACTTTGGAGCAACAGATTCTGACAAAATGCATAAAAAGAACCAATGGAGACGTTATATAGGACTTTGGAGCAACAGATTCTGACAAACAATGCAGAAAAAGAACAAATGGAGACGTTAAATAGGACTTTGGAGCAACAGATTCTGACAAAATGCAGAAAAAGAACCAATGCAGACGTTAAATAGGACTTTGGAGCAACAGATTCTGACAAAATGCAGAAAAAGAACCAATGGAGAAGTTAAATAGGACTTTGGAGCAACAGATTCTGACAAAATGCAGAAAAAGAACCAATGGAGACGTTAAATAGGACTTTGGAGCAACAGATTCTGACAAAATGCAGAAAAAGAACCAATGGAGACGTTAAATAGGACTTTGGAGCAACAGATTCTGACAAAATGCAGAAAAGAACCAATGGAGACGTTGAATAGGACTTTGGAGCAACAGATTCTGACAAAATGCAGAAAAAGAACCAATGGAGACGTTGAATAGGACTTTGGAGCAACAGATTCTGACAAAATGCAGAAAAAGAACCAATGGAGAAATTAAATAGGACTTTGGAGCAACAGATTCTGACAAAATACAGAAAAAGAACCAATGGAGACGTTAAATAGGACTTTGGAGCAACAGATTTTTGACAAAAAATTGCAGAAAAAGAACCAATGCAGACGTTAAATAGGACTTTGGAGCAACAGATTCTAACAAAATGCAGAAAAAGAACCAATGGAGACGTTAAATAGGACTTTGGAGCAACAGATTCTGACAAAATGCAGAAAAAGAACCAATGGAGACGTTAAATAGGACTTTGGAGCAACAGATTCTGACAAAATGCAGAAAAAGAACCAATGTAGAAATTAAATAGGACTTTGGAGCAACAGATTCTGACAAAATCCAGAAAAAGAACCAATGGAGACGTTAAATAGGACTTTGGAGCAACAGATTCTGACAAAATGCAGAAAAAGAACCAATGGAGACGTTGAATAGGACTTTGGAGAAACAGATTCTAACAAAACGAAGGTAAAGAACCAATGGAGAAGTTATATTGGACTCTGGAGCAACAGATTCTGACAAAATGCAGAAAAAGAACCAATGGAGACGTTAAATAGGACTTTGGAGCAACAGATTCTGACAAAATGCAGAAAAAGAACCAATGGAGACGTTGAATAGGACTTTGGAGCAACAGATTCTGACAAAGTGCAGAAAAAAAAACCAATGGAGACGTTGAATAGGACTTTGGAGCAACAGATTCTGACAAAATGCATAAAAAGAACCAATGGAGACGTTATATAGGACTTTGGAGCAACAGATTCTGTCAAACATTTCAGAAAAAGAACCAATGGAGACGTTGAATAGGACTTTGGAGCAACAGATTCTGACAAAATGCAGAAAAAGAACCAATGGAGACGTTAAATAGGACTTTGGAGCAACAGATTTTTGACAAAAAATTGCAGAAAAAGAACCAATGGAGACGTTAAATAGGACTTTGGAGCAACAGATTCTGACAAAATGCAGAAAAAGAACCAATGGAGAAGTTAAATAGGACTTTGGAGCAACAGATTCTGACAAAATGCAGAAAAAGAACCAATGGAGACGTTGAATAGGACTTTGGAGCAACAGATTCTAACAAAATGCAGAAAAAGAACCAATGGATAAGTTAAATAGGACTTTGGAGCAACAGATTCTGACAAAATGCAGAAAAAGAACCAATGGAGACGTTAAATAGGACTTTGGAGCAACAGATTTTTGACAAAAAATTGCAGAAAAAGAACCAATGCAGACGTTAAATAGGACTTTGGAGCAACACATTCTTACAAAATGCAGAAAAAGAACCAATGGAGAAGTTAAATAGGACTTTGGAGCAACAGACTTTTGATTAAAAAATTGCAGAAAAAGAACCAATGGAGAAGTTATATAGGACTTTGGAGCAACAGATTCTGACAAACAATGCAGACAAAGAACAAATGGAGACGTTAAATAGGACTTTGGAGAAACAGATTCTAACAAAATGAAGGTAAAGAACCAATGGAGAAGTTATATTGGACTCTGGAGCAACAGATTCTGACAAAATGCAGAAAAAGAACCAATGCAGACGTTAAATAGGACTTTGGAGCAACAGATTCTGACAAAATGCAGAAAAAGAACCAATGCAGACGTTAAATAGGACTTTGGAGCAACAGATTCTGACAAAATGCAGAAAAAGAACAAATGGAGAAGTTAAATAGGACTTTGGAGCAACAGATTCTGACAAAATGCAGAAAAGGAACCAATGGAGAAGTTAAATAGGACTTTGGAGCAACAGATTCTGACAAAATGGAGGTAAAGAACCAATGGAGACATTGAATAGGACTTTGGAGCAACAGATTCTGACAAACAATGCAGAAAAAGAACAAATGGAGACGTTAAATAGGACTTTGGAGCAACAGATTCTGACAAACATTTCAGAAAAAGAACCAATGGAGACGTTGAATAGGACTTTGGAGCAACAGATTCTGACAAAATGCAGAAAAAGAACAAATGGAGACGTTGAATAGGACTTTGGAGCAACAGATTCAAACAAAATGCAGAAAAAGAACCAATGGAGACGTTAAATAGGACTTTGGAGCAACAGATTCTGACAAAATGCAGAAAAAGAACCAATGGAGAAGTTAAATAAGACTTTGGAGCAACAGACTTTTGATAAAAAATTGCAGAAAAAGAACCAAAGCAGACGTTAAATAGGACTTTGAAGCCACAGATTCTGACAAAATGCAGAAAAAGAACCAATGGAGAAGTTATATAGGACTTTGGAGCAACAGATTCTGACAAACAATGCAGAAAAAGAACAAATGGAGACGTTAAATAGGACTTTGGAGCAACAGATTCTAACAAAATGCAGGTAAAGAACCAATGCAGAAGTTATAAAGGACTCTGGAGCAACAGATTCTGACAAACATTTCAGAAAAAGAACCAATGGAGACGTTGAATAGGACTTTGGAGCAACAGATTCTGACAAAATGCAGAAAAAGAACCAATGGAGACGTTGAATAGGACTTTGGAGCAACAGATTCTGACAAAATGCAGAAAAAGAACCAATGGAGACGTTGAATAGGACTTTGGAGCAACAGATTCTGACAAAATGCAGAAAAAGAACCAATGGAGACGTTGAATAGGACTTTGGAGCAACAGATTCTGACAAAATGCAGAAAAAGAACCAATGGAGACGTTGAATAGGACTTTGGAGCAACAGATTCTAACAAAATGCAGAAAAAGAACCAATGGATAAGTTAAATAGGACTTTGGAGCAACAGATTCTGAAAAAATGCAGAAAAAGAACCAATGGAGACGTTAAATAGGACTTTGGAGCAACAGATTCTTACAAAATGCAGAAAAGAACCAATGGAGACGTTGAATAGGACTTTGGAGCAACAGATTCTGACAAAATGCAGAAAAAGAACCAATGTAGAAATTAAATAGGACTTTGGAGCAACAGATTCTGACAAAATGCAAAAAAAGAACCAATGGAGACGTTAAATAGGACTTTGGAGCAACAGATTTTTGACAAAAAATTGCAGAAAAAGAACCAATGCAGACGTTAAATAGGACTTTGGAGCAACACATTCTTACAAAATGCAGAAAAAGAACCAATGGAGAAGTTAAATAGGACTTTGGAGCAACAGACTTTTGATTAATAAATTGCAGAAAAAGAACCAATGGAGACGTTAAATAGGACTTTGGAGAAACAGATTCTAACAAAATGAAGGTAAAGAACCAATGGAGAAGTTATATTGGACTCTGGAGCAACAGATTCTGACAAAATGCAGAAAAAGAACCAATGCAGACGTTAAATAGGACTTTGGAGCAACAGATTCTGACAAAATGCAGAAAAAGAACCAATGCAGACGTTAAATAGGACTTTGGAGCAACAGATTCTGACAAAATGCAGAAAAAGAACCTATGGAGACGTTAAATAGGACTTTGGAGCAACAGATTCTGACAAAATGCAGAAAAAGAACAAATGGAGAAGTTAAATAGGACTTTGGAGCAACAGATTCTGACAAAATGCAGAAAAGGAACCAATGGAGAAGTTAAATAGGACTTTGGAGCAACAGATTCTGACAAAATGCAGAAAAAGAACCAATGGAGACGTTAAATAGGACTTTGGAGCAACAGATTCTGACAAAATGGAGGTAAAGAACCAATGGAGACATTGAATAGGACTTTGGAGCAACAGATTCTGACAAACAATGCAGAAAAAGAACAAATGGAGACGTTAAATAGGACTTTGGAGCAACAGATTCTGACAAACATTTCAGAAAAAGAACCAATGGAGACGTTGAATAGGACTTTGGAGCAACAGATTCTGACAAAATGCAGAAAAAGAACCAATGGAGACGTTAAATAGGACTTTGGAGCAACAGATTCTGACAAAATGCAGAAAAAGAACCAATGGAGAAGTTAAATAGGACTTTGGAGCAACAGACTTTTGATAAAAAATTGCAGAAAAAGAACCAAAGCAGACGTTAAATAGGACTTTGAAGCCACAGATTCTGACAAAATGCAGAAAAAGAACCAATGGAGAAGTTATATAGGACTTTGGAGCAACAGATTCTGACAAACAATGCAGAAAAAGAACAAATGGAGACGTTAAATAGGACTTTGGAGCAACAGATTCTAACAAAATGCAGGTAAAGAACCAATGCAGAAGTTATATAGGACTCTGGAGCAACAGATTCTGACAAACATTTCAGAAAAAGAACCAATGGAGACGTTGAATAGGACTTTGGAGCAACAGATTCTGACAAAATGCAGAAAAAGAACCAATGGAGACGTTGAATAGGACTTTGGAGCAACAGATTCTGACAAAATGCAGAAAAAGAACCAATGGAGACGTTAAATAGGCCTTTCGAGCAACAGATTCTGACAAAATGCAGAAAAAGAACCAATGGAGACGTTAAATAGGACTTTGGAGCAACAGATTCTGACAAAATGCAGAAAAAGAACCAATGGAGAAGTTAAATAGGACTTTGGAGCAACAGATTCTGACAAAATGCAGAAAAAGAACCAATGGAGACGTTAAATAGGACTTTGGAGCAACAGATTCTGACAAAATGCAGAAAAAGAACCAATGCAGACGTTGAATAGGACTTTGGAGCAACAGATTCTGACAAAATGCAGAAAAAGAACCAATGGAGAAGTTAAATAGGACTTTGGAGCAACATATTATGACAAAATGCAGAAAAAGAACCAATGGAGACGTTAAATAGGACTTTGGAGCAACAGATTCTGACAAAATACAGAAAAAGAACCAATGGAGACGTTGAATAGGACTTTGGAGCAACAGATTCTGACAAAATGCAGAAAAAGAACCAATGGAGAAGTTAAATAGGACTTTGGAGCAACAGATTCTGACAAAATGCAGAAAAAGAACCAATGGAGACGTTAAATAGGACTTTGGAGCAACAGATTCTGACAAAATGCATAAAAAGAACCAATGGAGACGTTATATAGGACTTTGGAGCAACAGATTCTGACAAACAATGCAGAAAAAGAACAAATGGAGACGTTAAATAGGACTTTGGAGCAACAGATTCTGACAAAATGCAGAAAAAGAACCAATGCAGACGTTAAATAGGACTTTGGAGCAACAGATTCTGACAAAATGCAGAAAAAGAACCAATGGAGAAGTTAAATAGGACTTTGGAGCAACAGATTCTGACAAAATGCAGAAAAAGAACCAATGGAGACGTTAAATAGGACTTTGGAGCAACAGATTCTGACAAAATGCAGAAAAAGAACCAATGGAGACGTTAAATAGGACTTTGGAGCAACAGATTCTGACAAAATGCAGAAAAAGAACCAATGGAGACGTTAAATAGGACTTTGGAGCAACAGATTCTGACAAAATGCAGAAAAAGAACCAATGGAGAAATTAAATAGGACTTTGGAGCAACAGATTCTGACAAAATACAGAAAAAGAACCAATGGAGACGTTAAATAGGACTTTGGAGCAACAGATTCTGACAAAATGCAGAAAAAGAACCTATGCAGAAATTAAATAGGACTTTGGAGCAACAGATTTTTGACAAAAAATTGCAGAAAAAGAAACAATGCAGACGTTAAATAGGACTTTGGAGCAACAGATTCTGACAAAATGCAGAAAAAGAACCAATGGAGACGTTAAATAGGACTTTGGAGCAACAGATTCTGACAAAATGCAGAAAAAGAACCAATGTAGAAATTAAATAGGACTTTGGAGCAACAGATTCTGACAAAATGCAGAAAAAGAACCAATGGAGACGTTAAATAGGACTTTGGAGCAACAGATTCTTACAAAATGCAGAAAAGAACCAATGGAGACGTTGAATAGGACTTTGGAGCAACAGATTCTGACAAAATGCATAAAAAGAACCAATGGAGACGTTATATAGGACTTTGGAGCAACAGATTCTGACAAACAATGCAGAAAAAGAACAAATGGAGAAGTTAAATAGGACTTTGGAGCAACAGATTCTGACAAAATGCAGAAAAAGAACCAATGGAGACGTTAAATAGGACTTTGGAGCAACAGATTCTGACAAACAATGCAGAAAAAGAACAAATGGAGAAGTTAAATAGGACTTTGGAGCAACAGATTCTGAGAAAATGCAGAAAAAGAACCAATGGAGAAGTTAAATAGGACTTTGGAGCAACAGATTCAAACAAACAATGCAGAAAAAAAAACAATGGAGAAGTTAAATAGGACTTTGGAGCAACAGATTCTGAGAAAATGCAGAAAAAGAACCAATGGAGAAGTTAAATAGGACTTTGGAGCAACAGATTCTGAGAAAATGCAGAAAAAGAACCAATGGAGACGTTAAATAGGACTTTGGAGCAACAGATTCTGACAAAATGCAGAAAAGAACCAATGGAGACGTTAAATAGGACTTTGGAGCAACAGATTCTGACAAAATGCAGAAAAAGAACCAATGGAGACGTTAAATAGGACTTTGGAGCAACAGATTCTGACAAAATGCAGAAAAAGAACCAATGGAGAAGTTAAATAGGACTTTGGAGCAACAGATTCTTAGAAAATGCAGAAAAAGAACCAATGGAGACGTTAAATAGGACTTTGGATTAACAGATTCTGAGAAACAATGCAGAAAAAGAACCAAAGGAGAAGTTAAATAGGACTTTGGAGCAACAGATTCTTAAAAACAATGCAGAAAAAAACCAATGGAGAAGTTATAAAGGACTTTGGAGCAACAAATTTTGAAAAACAATGCAGAAAAAGAACCAATGGAGAAGTTATAAAGGACTTTGGAGCAACAGATTTTGACAAACAATGCAGAAAAAGAACCAATGGAGAAGTTAAATAGGACTTTGGAGCAACAGATTCAAACAAACAATGCAGAAAAAAAACCAATGGAGAAGTTAAATAGGACTTTGGAGCAACAGATTCTGACAAAATGCAGAAAAGAACCAATGGAGAAGTTAAATAGGACTTTGGAGCAACAGATTCTGACAAAATGCAGAAAAGAACCAATGGAGACGTTAAATAGGACTTTGGAGCAACAGATTCTGACAAAATGCAGAAAAAGAACCAATGGAGACGTTAAATAGGACTTTGGAGCAACAGATTCAAACAAAATGCAGAAAAAGAACCAATGGAGAAGTTAAATAGGACTTTGGAGCAACAGATTCTGACAAAATGCAGAAAAAGAACCAATGGAGAAGTTAAATAGGACTTTGGAGCAACAGATTCTGACAAAATGCAGAAAAGAACCAATGGAGAAGTTAAATAGGACTTTGGAGCAACAGATTCTGACAAAATGCAGAAAAGAACCAATGGAGACGTTAAATAGGACTTTGGAGCAACAGATTCTGACAAAATGCAGAAAAGAACCAATGGAGAAGTTAAATAGGACTTTGGAGCAACAGATTCTGACAAAATGCAGAAAAAGAACCAATGGAGACGTTGAATAGGACTTTGGAGCAACAGATTCTGACAAAATGCAGAAAAAGAACCAATGGAGAAGTTAAATAGGACTTTGGAGCAACAGATTCTGACAAAACTCAGAAAAAGAACCAATGGAGACGTTAAATAGGACTTTGGAGCAACATATTCTTACAAAATGCAGAAAAACAACCAATGGAGACGTTAAATAGGACTTTGGAGCAACAGATTCTGACAAACAATGCAGAAAAAGAACCAATGGAGAAGTTAAATAGGACTTTGGAGCAACAGATTCAAACAAACAATGCAGAAAAAAACCCAATAGAGAAGTTAAATAGGACTTTGGAGCAACAGATTCTGAGAAAATGCAGAAAAAGAACCAATGGAGAAGTTAAATAGGACTTTGGAGCAACAGATTCTGACAAAATGCAGAAAAAGAACCAATGGAGAAGTTAAATGGGACTTTGGAGCAACAGATTCTGACAAAATGCAGAAAAAGAACCAATGCAGACGTTAAATAGGACTTTGGAGCAACAGATTCTGACAAAATGCAGAAAAAGAACCAATGGAGAAGTTAAATGGGACTTTGGAGCAACAGATTCTGACAAAATGCAGAAAAAGAACCAATGGAGAAGTTAAATAGGACTTTTGAGCAACAGATTCTGACAAAATGCAGAAAAAGAAATAATGGAGACGTTAAATAGGACTTTGGAGCAACATATTCTTACAAAATGCAGAAAAACAACCAATGGAGAAGTTAAATAGGACTTTGGATAAACAGATTCTTAGAAAATGCAGAAAAAGAACCAATGGAGACGTTATAAAAGGACTTTGGAGTAACAGATTCTGACAAAATGCAGAAAAAGAACCAATGGAGAAGTTAAATAGGACTTTGGAGCAACAGATTCTGAGAAAATGCAGAAAAACAACCAATGGAGAAGTTATAAAGGACTTTGGAGCAACAGATTTTTGAAAAACAATGCAGAAAAAGAACTAATGGAGAAGTTAAATAGGACTTTGGAGCAACAGATGTTGACAAATTATGCAGAAAAAGAACCAATGGAGACGTTAAATAGGACTTTGGAGCAACAGATTTTGAAAAACAATGCAGAAAAAGAACCAATGGAGACATTAAATAGGACTTTTGAGCAACGGATTCTGACAAACAATGCAGTAAAAGAACCAATGGAGAAGTTAAATAGGACTTTGGAGCAACAAATTTTGAAAAACAATGCAGAAAAAGAACCAATGGAGAAGTTATATAGGACTTTGGAGTAACAGATTCTGACAAAATGCAGAAAAAGAACCAATGGAGAAGTTAAATAGGACTTTGGAGCAACAGATTCTGAGAAAATGCAGAAAAACAACCAATGGAGAAGTTATAAAGGACTTTGGAGCAACAGATTTTTGAAAAACAATGCAGAAAAAGAACTAATGGAGAAGTTAAATAGGACTTTGGAGCAACAGATGTTGACAAATTATGCAGAAAAAGAACCAATGGAGACGTTAAATAGGACTTTGGAGCAACAGATTTTGAAAAACAATGCAGAAAAAGAACCAATGGAGACATTAAATAGGACTTTTGAGCAACGGATTCTGACAAACAATGCAGTAAAAGAACCAATGGAGAAGTTAAATAGGACTTTGGAGCAACAGATTCTGACAAACAATGCAGAAAAAGAACCAATGGAGAAGTTATTTAGGACTTTGGAGCAACAGATTGTGACAAAATGCAGAAAAAGAACCAATGGAGAAGTTAAATAGGACTTTGGAGCAACAGATTCTGACAAAATGCAGAAAAAGAACCAATGGAGAAGTTAAATAGGACTTTGGAGCAACAGATTCTGACAAAATGCAGAAAAAGAACCAATGGAGAAGTTATTTAGGACTTTGGAGCAACAGATTCTGACAAAATGCAGTAAAAGAACCAATGGAGAAGTTAAATAGGACTTTGGAGCAACAGATTCTGACAAAATGCAGAAAAAGAACCAATGGAGAAGTTAAATAGGACTTTGGAGCAACAGATTCTGACAAAATGCAGAAAAAGAACCAATGGAGAAGTTAAATGGGACTTTGGAGCAACAGATTCTGACAAAATGCAGAAAAAGAACCAATGGAGACGTTGAATAGGACTTTGGAGCAACAGATTCTGACAAAATGCAGAAAAAGAACCAATGGAGAAGTTAAATAGGACTTTTGAGCAACAGATTCTGACAAAATGCAGAAAAAGAAATAATGGAGACGTTAAATAGGACTTTGGAGCAACATATTCTTACAAAATGCAGAAAAACAACCAATGGAGAAGTTAAATAGGACTTTGGATCAACAGATTCTTAGAAAATGCAGAAAAAGAACCAAAGGAGAAGTTAAATAGGACTTTGGAGCAACAGATTCTTACAAACAATGCAGAAAAAAACCAATGGAGAAGTTATAAAGGACTTTGGAGCAACAAATTTTGAAAAACAATGCAGAAAAAGAACCAATGGAGAAGTTAAATAGGACTTTGGAGCAACAGATTCTGAGAAAATGCAGAAAAACAACCAATGGAGAAGTTATAAAGGACTTTGGAGCAACAGATTTTTGAAAAACAATGCAGAAAAAGAACTAATGGAGAAGTTAAATAGGACTTTGGAGCAACAGATGTTGACAAATTATGCAGAAAAAGAACCAATGTAGAAGTTAAATAGGACTTTCGAGCAACAGATTTTGAAAAACAATGCAGAAAAAGAACCAATGGAGACATTAAATAGGACTTTTGAGCAACAGATTCTGACAAACAATGCAGTAAAAGAACCAATGGAGAAGTTAAATAGGACTTTGGAGCAACAGATTCTGACAAACAATGCAGAAAAAGAACCAATGGAGAAGTTAAATAGGACTTTGGAGCAACAGATTCTGACAAAATGCAGAAAAAGAACCAATGGAGAAGTTAAATAGGACTTTGGAGCAACAGATTCTGACAAAATGCAGAAAAAGAACCAATGGAGACGTTAAATAGGACTTTGGAGCAACAGATTCTGACAAACAATGCAGAAAAAGAACCAATGGAGACGTTAAATAGGACTTTGGAGCAACAGATTCTGACAAAATGCAGAAAAAGAACCAATGGAGACGTTAAATAGGACTTTGGAGCAACAGATTCTGACAAACAATGCAGATAAAGAACCAATGGAGGAGATGTTAGAGGATCACTTCAAGGCAGCAAACCAGGAAATTCAAACTGTTTTTTATGTTTGTTTATGTCAAGGGATCCTTTGTGTGGGGGTCTTTTCATTAGTCATTTTATTCCTTTAATGACAGGACAGTTGGAGAGAGACATGAATGCAAGGGACAGAGAGAGGGGAAGACATGCAGCAAAGGGCCGCTCGGTGCGGGAGTCGAACTGGGGCCAGCTGCAGCGAGGGCTATAGCCTCTATACATGGGGCGGCTGCTCAACCCACTACGCCACCGACCGCTCTACCGATCTATCTTTAATACAACAAAACGATTATATCCTTAGGGCAAAGATTGAAGTGAAGGTAAGTTTACAAGTGGAAAAAGAGAGCATGCAACTGAAAGACATAGCTCTGCAGAAACTCAAGGATCAGATGAAGGAAATCACCCAAGAGCTTGAAATAACAGCGCAGACCTGTCGAGACATGACCCAGGAAAATGTTTGTGTCCATCAGGAGAATCAGGCCCTGAAACCGGAAGTTTGTGAGCTCCAGGAAAAAATTCAGGATGGAGAAGAAATGATAAGACAGAAGAGGTAGGTCCAAGAAAGTCCTTTTAAAAAAACAGTAGTTAAAAAACTTGAGGATGATGAAAACCAGCTTTGCATCATCAGAGAGCTAATGTTAAAGAAAGATGCACTCCTGAGACAAAGTGGATATTTACAAAATTCTGTTGATGTATATAGCAAATTTCTTAAAAGCACAAATGAAAACCTTGAAAATCTTTTGGAAAAACGCCAAAAAACAGAGGCACCAACAAAAGTCAACAAAACATTGATCAAAGCCAACAACTCAATCGCTGAAGATATGAAACGTCTTAAAAGCATAAATGAAGACATGGCAAATCTTTTTCGAAAATTTCCAAGAATCTGTGCATCCACCCATTATCTTCCGGGGGCGGGTCGCGGGGGCAGCAGCTCTAGCAGAGAGACCCAGACGTCCCTCTCCCCGGCCACTTCCTCCAGCTCTTCTGGGCCAATCCCGAATAGTGGGGTTCCGTGTAAAGGCAATTAGTCATAGTCATTTACCATTGATGCAAAAGTTTTGTTTACTCTTGGAAGTTGTTTGCAAGGGTCTATTGAACAATTTTGTCCGAAGGCAAAAACAGTCCGATCAAGAAATTGCCCTCTGGGGGCGTCGTCTCCGAACCCACAATTAGCCTTTATAATGCAGCAGACGAGGCCAGAAAAAGTTCACTTAATGATTCAATTATGAAATTTGTCACAAATGTTGATTAAAAATCAATTTTTAAAAGTTAATTTGCCACAGAAAAAATCCAAGATGGCTGCCATTTTTTCAAGATGGCCGCCCTCTACTCTAACAATTATCTATTATTATAATATATTATTATAAAAAAAGATCTGCTTTTGCATATCAATACTTAAATAAAAGCAATTTAAATTTAGAATTCTACTGTATGTGCTGTATAACCTTGAATATGTCTTTTATTGTTTATTTAAATGAAAAACATATATTTTTCAATTTTAATGCAAAAATGACACACTAAGGCAAGTACTCTTTATGACAAAACATTGACAGAACAATGCACATATAACAGGACTCAGATTGTCTGATTTGTACATTTTAACTATTTATTGACTTAGAATGAAGAGCAATTGACATATTTATCATGTTTTTTACCAGTATTACAAAAACAAATATAAAATAAAAGGCCTGGTGAAAGATGTGTTTATTGTTAAAACCTTTACATTTACACACAGTAAGACCTCTGTAAATTACACACAATTACACAATCATTTCACACAATTACACTTGCATAGATGTGTGCACTTCAGCTTTTCCTTTATACACTTGCAGCGAGAACTGGTAGACCTGCTTGAACAAGTATTTTTACAACTGCATTTCACATCAAGATTCCATACATCTGTGGCGAGGGGCAGCGTTGTCCAAATGGGAAGCAGTTTGCCATCTTCTTCCTTCCATCCATGGTCGGTGGGATTTGGGACAGGAACCATGGCCCTGAAATATATATATATATATATATATATATGTATATATATGAACTAGTTAGTTATTAATCTATTTATTAATTAAGAAATAATTATGCAATAGGTTTACACAATAGACTAATGCAGATACTTACCTCTGTGCCGTCGTCCAGATGCTTGCTTGGAAGACACTCCTTTTGAGATGCTGATCCAAAGCATCTTTTGTTGGGGGAATTCTCTCCACATTCCTGGTCTTCTGCGAGAAAAGCTTCATCCGGAGATGATTAACATCAGTCTCTCCATTTGAGTCGTTGGAATACAGCTGACAGACAAACTTTTCTGCCACTTCTTTTATCCTTGGTGATGTTTGGAATGGAGTGTCAACAATGGTTGCAAATTCTTCCATTAGGAATGGCACTTGCTGTGCATCAAGTTGCAGCAGGATCGTTTGCCCTTGAATTTAAAAGATGATGTGCTGTCTGATCCAGTAAATGCATGGAAAAGAGCGATGGCTTTGCATGTAGTCATGCCCAGGTTTGTGGCAATTGTATTCAGGGATATCATTCTAGTCGTCCTTCCAGCTTTAAAGGAGATCCAGATTTCTGCAGATGCATTCACAGCTTTGATGTGATGGAAATTACTCAGAAGGATTACAATCACATCTGTGTCTCCAGTATGCACCAATCCAAGTGATGATGTTTGCAGAGCATGGAGGAGATGTACTAAGACACGAGTGTCAGCTTCCTCGTGGTTGCACTGACTCATTGGTGGACCATTCCCAACATGATGGACTTGATCAGCTGCAGTGATGTAGACATCCTTATCATCTGGGAACTGTCCATCTGTAAGCGACTTATTTGAAAGGAATGAGAGGAGCTCCTTCTTGTTGTCAACATGTGCCAGAAACTTCTGCCAATCTCCTGGTATTTTGGCCATACTAGACACACGTTGTCGGGTGCCTGTTCCTTGCTTTTTCCTTGTGCCTCCTTTGATTGTTAGTTCACGATACTGGTCCCAGATGATATCCACTCTTTTAGATCGTTTTAAGTCATGGTGAACTCTTGGGCAGAATACCTTGCCAAAATATGAGTCAAAGGTTTTCCCTTGGACACTTCTACCAGGAAGAGAATGTATCAGCACACCACCATCAATGATAATGAATTCATAGGCACCTGGTGCAACCAAGTCCTCATCAGCAACAATGTTGCTACTCTTGCCAGCTTCCATGATGTAAACCAACAAATCTGACTTTGTACAAGAGTTGAGTTCTCCTTCAGATGACAATGCAGGTGGGCATGCAGAAGATTCATGACAAAGGAACCCTTCCAAATCCCCCCCACGGCTGTCTAGCGCAATGAATGCTTTTCCATAAAGGTCACTATGATGTTTAAAGTGCTGGATTCTCAGCTTGTTTAGTGTCCTCTTCAGTGGTTTTGTCTTATGAAACAACAGTAAGTTGTTTCGCTTGATTGGTGCTGTCAAAAGTGTCTCACTCGATTCAAGTACACAATTTTCATCTTAGGTTGGTAGACTAGATTTTGTCCCACAGGAGGTACAAATGTATATGACAGGGGAAGGATTGGTCCACTGCTGCCTGCTTCTGTTTCTGTGAGTTTATGTGTATACACTCTTGGTCCAATCCAGATTTCTGTGTTGTTGGAAACTGAAAAATTGAAATTCCAGTTCCATGGAATGATGAAGTTGCTGTACGTGATGTGGGATTGTGGTCCAGGTTATCCAGAGCTGCAACTGTAAATATGTTCTGACGCAAATTTGTAGGACAGACTATATCTGCGTTCTTTTTTGTTCGATCTCCAATAGCTTTTGCAAAGCTAGCTTCAATGCTGTGAACCTTCTTATATGACACACTCAGATTGTAGTTGTGTAAGAGTTCAACCAACTTCTTGCTTCTTGTTTGAGAATGCATTTCAAGGGCCAGGAACACTGCAAGTGGAGGCTCACAATTAAGATTTCGGGGAAAAGATGTCATGTTTAGCATAGCCATCTGACTCATAGAGAGTATTTCTCGAGAATTATCTTCTTCGGGAGTTGATTTTAGTCCTTTTATGAGATGGCGAAAGAAGTATTTCAGGCCCTGTGGCACAGAGGCTTCTTCGCAGTCTTTTGGAAATGATCCATCAAACGTGAATGGAGAGTCATGATTCCAAACTGCTTTTCTGAGAATGGATGCTGCTAATAACAAAGTACAAGATTCCTCTTCTTGTGTTTGAGAGGCAGATGATATTATCTTTCTGGCAGTCTTTGAGCAAATCAAGAATACTCTGTCACGACAATCCTTTTCCTCTCTCAAATCTGGAAAGTGTTGGAGGACTGTCTTCTTCAGACGTGTCCGGTTCACTGTCATCTGAAGTCCGTGCTGTTCTAATTTCTCTGTCAGCGTATCACACAGGTCATTCAATGCAAAAATGTTGTGACCTCCAACAATTTCCTCCTCAATGAATTGGAGCAATTCATTTTGGACTGTGACTTCAAAGTCCTCTTCAGAGGTACCTTGTTTGAGGATTGAATTGTAACGACGATTAAAGCCTGTATAGCAATTCCGATGGTACTTTGCCTCAATAGCCACAAGGTCACCCTCTGAAAGGAGTGCCACAATCCTATCTTCTCCCAGAGCAACTGCTTTGTCATGTATCTGCTTGGTGAGTTCTACCTTTTGAAAAGAATGATCAGTTTCATTTGTTTCATCACCACAGAAGATACATGAATTCCTATTAACAGCTGTACCTGTCCAGTAGGATCTTCTTGTGGGAGAAAGCAAGCCTTTTGCGTAGTTTTCTTTTACATTGTCAAGTACTGCTGGCTCATAAAGCTTACGACATGTTCTATGCCAGGCAGCATTATTCAGATTCATGGTGTCTTCATCTAGAAGTTGTATGTCCGGTAAGGGTGTGTGTGTGTGTGTGTGTGTGTGTGTGTTGGGTGAGTGAGTGAGTGTGTGAAAAAGAGGTATTTCTGTAATATGGCTGTTGTAATTACAGCAATGTCATTCATTTGAAATTCGAAAATTGGGAGCGTCAGTAATTTTCTGCCATACTATAGTTTGAACTTCAACTTTTGAGAAATAACTGTTTCCTCATGTAGTGTTGGCTAGCAATAGCAATAGCAATAGCAAGACATATTATTGCATGGCAAATCTAAGGCAATTTGGCCTATTTCTAAAAAATATATATAATTCCATTTTTGGCTATTTCAGAAAATGGGCAAAAAATATGTTTTTGCTATCTGATCTCTTGGCCCTCAACCCACAATTGTTCTTTAGACCCTAATAGTCTCTTTAAATAAGAAAGCAAACTTTTGAATTCATTTAAATTAGTTATATTGTAAATGTAAGACAATTTTGCCTATTTCTAAGAAATATATACAATTCAGTTTTTGGGCATTTCAGAAAATGGGCTAAAAAATTATGTTTTTGCCATCTGATCTCTTGGCCCTCAAACCACAATTGTTCTTTAGACCCTAATAGTCACTTTAAATAAGAAAGCAAAGTTCTGCATTCATTTCAATCAATTATATTGTAAATGTAAGACAATTTGGCCTATTTCCAAAAATACATAATTCCGATTTTGGCTACTGTCAGAAAATTTGCTAAAAAAATAATTTCCTTGCAATTTGATCTCTTTGCCTTCGGACAAAATTGTTCTAGAGGCCCTTATCTTCAATTTCAAAAAGAAAATCAAACTTTTGCATCAGTGGTAAATGACTGAGGGCTTAGGCACCCCACTAGAAGCGTTCCCAGGCCAGCCGAGAGACATAGTCTCTCCAACGTGTCCTGGGTCTTCCCCGGGGCCTCACCAATTCTGTTCATAATTTTTATGGACATAATTTCTAGGCGCAGCCAGGGCGTTGAGGGTGACCTCTTAAAGCACAAATGAAAACATTGCAAAACTTTTGGAAATTCCCAATCTGAAAGAAAAGCTGAGATCATGCATGAAGAGAACGAGTCACTACGCCAAAAAACAGAGGCACTAGAGGAAGAACTTAGCAAGTCAACAAAGAGTTGATCAAAGCCAACGACTCCATCGATTAACTATATAGAGAGAAGCAGTCACCACGCCAAAAAAAGAAGAGCCAGAAGAGGAAGAACTGAACAAAGGAAGGAAGGCTCTCCTACTACCAATCGATGAGCTTAAAAGAACGCTTCGATATCCTGCTAAATGAAATTTACAAATAGTAACAACATAAATTTTATCTGCTGTTTCCGCCTCATTCCTGTGAACAAAATGTTTACCTGTAATTTGTAAATGATTCCAACCTTTATTTTAAAAAATGAAGAAGGGGTTTTCAGAGCTTCTGACCAAAGAAAATTAAACTAAATGTAGAATCTGATGCGTCAACAAACTCAATAAAAGTTGTTCTAGAGTTAATTTTCCCTTTGTGTTCCTTTAACTTCCTTTAATGACACTTTTTAATGCTTTGGGAACTGAGGATACTGATTGTTTTTCAGAGGAATCTGTGTCCACTCTGGTTGAATCCTAGATTTCAGCTGCTCAACAGTTTGTGGTTGTTGTTGTCTGATTCTCCAAATTTTCAATAGCCACATCTGTACTATTGGGCCAAAAGCATTTCCACCATCACTTCAAGAGCTTCTTCGGGGCTTTCAGCTCTCGATAAATTAGGCTTGGACTCCGAACCATCTCTGGAACTGCTTTGGTGGATAAACCCACGAAAAGATTCAGATGAGGAAATCCAGGTTTTAATAAAAATGCTTTGAGGGTTTTTAGAGAGTTATTTGTGTTTAATATAGATTTGCATTGTTGTGCCAAGCCAATGAGTATGAAAAACTGTTAGTAGAACAGTGATGTTATTTACTTATCTTTCTAACGGTCAGGGTAGCAAAGTATAATCCGTTTTTCTGTCAAAATGAAAAAACGGAAAAAGCTGTCCTTTTTCTATTTTTCGTTTTAAACCAAAAACGGAAAAACAGATTTTGCTGTCTTCATAAAAAAAAAAAAAAAAACGAAATAACCCAAATCAAATTAAAACTGCGAGCAGTGATATCGGCCCTCGCAGCCAAGCGCAGCTCCGGCCTTGCGACCGCCTGAGCGTCGGCACCGCCGATCCGACGTGGTCATCGACGCCGTCATGCGTCTCCCGCACCCGTCCACCGGGTGGAGCGTGCAACAAATCTCCCAAATCGCTTTCAGTCCACGACAGTACGACACCAGTGGCACGTCTTCAACGTTGGAGCGATATCTCACCTTCCAGACGGGAGTTACCGTCACTTCCTGTTTTGTGGGGGCGGGCTCAAGCTCCCCCTTGAGCTGTCACCTTACCGTGGTGGGGGGGTTTGCGTGCCCCAATGAGTCTGGGAGCTATGTTGTCTGGGGCTTTAAACCCCTGGTAGGGTCACCCATGGCAAACAGATCCTAGATGAGGGACCAGACAAAGAACAGCTCACAAAAACCCCTATGATGATCAAAGAAAATGGACACCGTGTTCCCTTGCCCGGACGTGGGTCACCGGGGCCTCCCCCTGGAGCCAGGCCCAGGGGTGGGGCCCGCCGGCGCGCGCCTGGTGGCCGAGTTTGTGCCTGTGGGGCTCGGTCGGGCACAGCCCGAAGGAACGACATGGGTTTCCCTTCCGACAGGCTCACCACCTGTGGGAGGGGCCATGGGGGTCGGGTGCATGGCTTGGGCTCCGGAACCAGGCTCCTCCAGAGGGGTTGGACTCTCTTCCACTCTGGAGTTGCCCGCGGTGAGAGGCGTAGAGCAGGTGTGGGCATACTTATTGCCCTTTTCGGGGGTACTGGAGAGGAGGATCCGCCGGATAGTCGAATCTCGGATTCAGGAGGTGCAGTGTGGTTTTCATCCTGGCCGTGGAACAGTGGACCAGCTCTATACCCTCGGCAGGATCCTGGAGGGTGCATGGGAGTTCGCTCAACTGGTCTACATGTGTTTTGTGGACTTGGAGAAGGCGTTCAACCGTGTCCCTCGGGGACTCTTGTGGGGGGTGCTCCGGGAGTATGGAGTGCCGGACTCCTTGATATGGGCTGTTCGGTCTCTGTATGACCGGTGTCAGAGTTTGGTCCGCATTGCCGGCAGTAAGTCGGACATGTTTCCTGTGAGGGTTGGACTCCGTCAGGGCTGCCCTTTGTCACCGATTCTGTTCATAATTTTTATGGACAGAATTTCTAGGCACAGCCAGGGCGTTGAGGGGGTCCGGTTTGGCGACCTCAGAATCGGGTCTCTGCTTTTTGCGGACGATTTGGTTCTGTTGGCGTCCTCAGGCTGTGACCTTCAGCTCTCACTGGAGCGGTTCGCAGCCGAGTGTGAAGCGGCTGGGATGAGAATCAGCACCTCCAAATCTGAGACCATGGTCTTCGGCCGGAAAAGGGTGGTATGCTCTCTTCGGGTGGGGAATGAGATCCTTCCCCAAGTGGAGGAGTTCAAGTATCTCGGGGTCTTGTTCACGAGTGAGGGACGAATGGAGCAGGAGATTGACAGACGGATCGGTGCGGCGTCTGCAGTGATGCGGGCTCTGCACCGGCCCGTCGTGGTGAAGAAGGAGCTGAGCCAGAAGGCGAAGCTCTCGATTTACCGGTCAATCTGTGTTCCTACCCTCACCTATGGTCACGAGCTGTGGGTAGGGACTGAAAGAACGAGATCGCGAATACAAGCGGCCGAAATGAGTTTCCTCCGCAGGGTGTCTGGGCTCTCCCTTGGAGATAGGGTGAGAAGCTCGGTCATCCGGGAGGGGCTCGGAGTAGAACCGCTGCTCCTCCGCATCCAGAGGAGTCAGATGAGGTGGCTCGGGCATCTAGTGAGAATGCCTCCTGGACGCCTCCCCGGTGAGGTGTTCCGGGCCCGTCCCACTGCGAGGAGACCCCGGGGAAGACCCAGGACACATTGGAGAGACTATGTCTCTCGGCTGGCCTGGGAACGCCTCGGGGTCCCCCTAGAAGAGCTGGAGGAAGTGGCCGGGGACAGGGACGTCTGGGTCTCTCTGCTCAAGCTGCTGCCCCCGCGACCCGATCCCCGGACCAGCGGAAGATAATGAATGGATGGATGGATATTTTATAAAATTGATTAATTCCTCTTTTAATCTCCCTTCATCTGCAGCACATAACACACACCGATATGGACCCTGTGTCTATTGCACCCACTTGAAACATAACTCAAAAACGCACGGCCTCCTGAGTTACTCCAAAGACCATTCCAGTACAAGCAGCAGCCACCAGCCGGGTCCTGAGTAGAGTTTAGAATCGCTTTTTATTGCCAGGTATGTGGACACACACGAGGAATTTGACTCCGGTTACACCTCACTCTCTTTAGTGCAACAATTACAAAAAAAAGACAAAAAAATAGACATAGAACAAGATTAAATCAGAAGTGCAAATTGGTGCATGGTGAAGTCCGGTTTTAGCTGTTTAACACAGAGACAGCCTGAGGGAAGAAACTGTTCCTGTGTCTTGTTGTTTTGGCGTACAGAGTTCTGTAGCGCCTTGCAGAAGGGAGGAGTTTAAACAGTTTGTGTCCAGGGTGTGATGTGTCTGCAGAGATGTTACCTGCCCGTTTCCTGACTCTGGACAGGTACAGATCCTGGATGGAGGGCAGGCTGACACCAATAACCTTCTCTGCAGACCTTATTGTCCGTTGCAGTCTGTTTTTTTCCTGTTTGGTGGTTGATCCGAACCAAACGGTGATGGATGAACAGAGAACAGACTGAACAATGGCGGTGTAAAACTGGATCAGCAGCTCCTTAGGTAGGTTGAGCTTCCTGAGCTGCCGCAGGAAGTACAACCTCTGCTGTGCCTTTTTGATGGTAGTGACTGTGTTGGTCTCCCACTTCAGGTCCTGAGAGATTGTGGGGCGCAGAAACCTGAAGGATTCCACAGCAGACACTGCGTTGTTGGTGATGGTGATGGGTGGCAGAGTGTGGGGGCTTCTCCTAAAGTCCACTGTCATCTCCACTGTTTTTAGCGTGTTCAGCTCCAGATTGTTCTGACCACACCAGCAGACCAGCCGTTCAACCTCCCGTCTGTATGCAGACTCATCACCGTCCCGGATGAGGCCGATGACTTTTGTGTCATCTGCAAACTTCAGGAGTTTAACAGACGGGTCTCTTGAGGTGCAGTCGTTGGTGTAAAGGGAGAAGAGCAGTGGGGAGAGTACACACCCCTGGGGGGCACCTGTGCTGATGGTCCGGGTGCTGGATGTGATGCTCCTCAGCCTCACCTGCTGCTTCCTGTCAGTCAGGAAGTTTGTAATCCACTGACAGGTGGAGGAGGGCACAGTGAGCTGGGTGAGTTTGGTGCGGAGGATGGCTGGGACGATGGTGTTGAACGCCGAACTGAAGTGGACAAACAGGATCCTGGCGTACGTCCCTGCAGAGTCGAGGTGTTGCAGGATGTAGTGCAGTCCCATGTTAACGGCATCATCCGCTGACCTGTTCGCTCGGTAGGCGAACTGCAGGGGGTCCAGCAGGGGTCTGTAATGTCCTTCAGGTACCCCAACACCAGTCTCTCGAAGGTCTTCATGACTACAGATGTGAGGGCAACAGGCCTGTAGTCGTTCAGTCCTGTGATGGTGGGTTTCTTGGGGACCGGGATTATTGTGGAGAGTTTGAAGCATGAGGGGACTTCGCACAGCTCCAGGGATCTGTTGAAGATCCGGGTGAAGATGGGGGCCAGTTGGTCAGCGCAGACCTTCAGGCAGGAAGGTGACACACCGTCTGGGCCGGGTGCCTTCCTGATCTTTTGTCTCTGAAAGACTGACAGAACATCCTCTTCACAGATCGTGAGTGCTGGTGGGGGGTCAGAGGGGAGAGGTGGCAGAGTGGTAGGTGATGTCAATGGGGGGGGAGGTGGAGAGGTGTGAATGTGTCAAACCTGCAGTAGAACACATTCAGCTCGTCAGCCAGTTGATGATTCGCTGCAGTGTTTGGGGATGGTCTCCTGTAGTTGGTGATGGACTGCAGGTCTCTCCACACTGACGCTGGATCGTTGGCTGAAAGGCTGTTTTTAATCTTTTCAGCGTAGCTCCTCTTGGCTGCTTTCACCTCCATTGTCAGCGTGTTTCTGGCCTGGTTGTACAGGCCTCTGTCCCCACTTCTGTAGGCCAAATATAGACAATATTCTTAATGTATACAAAGTTGCACAAGTCAGACTACGAAATTGCAAAAGGCTATGTGTCATGCGCATTGCAAAAGGCTATGGTGTGCAACATGGAGCCTGAAGAAGTAAAGAAAAAAATAAAAACGGGAGAATTAAAAGTGAGCAAGTTTGAAGGAAAGTCGGAGATATGGACATATTTTAAACAAGTCGTGGGTAGTGACAATGTATGTGTCGGCTTTGTGGAGTTGTAGTTGACAACGTCAGCTATAACAGCCCACATATTAATAAATGGTCGGGTTTAAAGCGGTCTCGGGCTCATAATTACAGTTAATGTGCCGGGCCGGGCCGGGCTCGGACACAATGGCCCTCATTTATCAAACTTGCGTAAGACGAAAAACGTGCGTAGGTCGTGTGTACGTTCTTTTCTGCGCAAAGGTTGGCATTTATCAAATCCATCGTGAGCGCAGGAAAGATGAAATCGCCACGACAGGTCTGAGGCCGGTGTACGCACTTTTCCATTTTGACTTGCGGTGACTGCAATACAGCAGCGTCAGTGCGTACCTCAGGAGTCACAACAAATCCCTTGGTTAAAATTACAGACTTATCACTTTAAAGAAGGCCCATGTTTTATTTGACTTCAACATAAATATAAACATAAACGCAAATTAAATAAATTAAACAAGTACAACTCCGTAATTGGAAGAGTGATGGCTCATTATTCAACCGTGCACCCTCACACCGAACAGGAGAGGCGCTTTAACACTGCGCATATGCGCACGCGTGCCACTGTGGAGAGGGTAGGGCTCCTAAAGCTGGATCTGTCTCTCGGCTGCGGGGGGAACCCTATACGCCCGAAAAGGTATGCAATATTATTATTGCATGCGGGGATCTCCATGACATTGCCCAAAAAAATGGAGTGTCATTTCCAGATGTACATCCAGAGGACCCCGTACCCAGAGATCCCTTCCACCAGCCTGCACAGCCAAGAGCGCTCAGGAGGAGAGAGGAACTTATTCAGCGATTCTGACTTTTGGTAAGCATTCTGTTAGTCAAGGAAAAAAGAAAGGAGAACGACGATTTATTTCAGCATTTATTCTGTGACTTCAGTGTTTCATTTATGTCTTTCAATGTACTGTCGATAGATTGCATGGTGTGTGTTAAAGCCATCATCCACTTCACAATCTCTGTTTGTCTTTCCAGGACCTCTGTGGTCAACACGGCTGGCCGGTGTGACGCTGCAGACCGGGGGGCAGAGGCAGAGGCAGGCAGAGGCTTCGGATGTTGACGGGCCGCGTATTCGTCGTGCGGGTTGCCCGGATGCCACTTCGGATTCATCTGTGAATGAAAATTATTAGTTTGATTAGGAACCTCATTTGTGTTGAATATTAAAGCAACTGTGTTATTTAAACGTCTTGGGTGTGCAGTCATTCTTACCATTCTCGAGCTCTGACATGGGCGCATCAGTGTCAAGTTTCCCTGGCACGCCCGATGAGGACGTAGCTCCGATCAGGCCAGTCACCCTCTCCTCCAAGGCACTCAATTCCAAACCTGGATCGGACCCCCCCCCCCCTCTTTTTTTGGCCAATTTCATATCGGACCACCTCTTCCTGATCTTATTGGAGAAAAAGTAAAACATCGTTCAATTTTAGATTTTATTTAATCTGGAGTTTATCACATTTTATTGACCATCACAGTAGGGGAAAATACATAACTCGCCCAGTCTGCGATTTACATCGCCAACGCTGTTGACAGCCGTCCCAGCTGTCAACAGCGTTGGCAGCGTTTCTTTGCCGCCTTTCGTCTATCCATGTCGCAAACTCTAGAGGTGCGGCCTCTCAGCCCCCTTTTGTAGAAGGCGTGGTTAGGATCATTACGATGGATTTCGGCCGCCGGATTTATCAACAGCCGCTCGGTCTTACGATGGGATTGGTGTGGTACGCATGTTCTGTAAATCTCACTTGAGCCTCTGCGTACGACGAGTTCTCCGCTCATATATACGATGCTTTCTACGACGGCTTGATAAATGAGGGCCAATGTGCACGGGCTCGGAAAGGGTCGGGTTTGATTTTTTTAGGCCCGATCTAAGCTCTAGTCCTGAGTGACAGTGCACCTGCACCCCCTGCACCTATACCAAACTCCATGGTGATCGTACAGTTCTGAACTGGAAAGTCACGTGGAGGGGAGCCACTGCGTTATAGTCTCCTAATACCAAACCTTGCGACATCCTCAATCAGACTGGTGCTGCTCCAGTACTCGGGGATAAACCAGATGCTGCAAATGCACACTTCTGAAATGCATCTGAAATGCATCCAACAACACCTACCTACTCCAAAACCTTCACCCCTTTCTCTGCTTCTCCGCCTCACTTTCTCTTCCCAACCGGAAAAAAGGACCTGGAAAGGAGAAAACAAAGTTAAATTTGACACGCCTTGGTGGTCCTGTGGACTCTGGGGATTGGGTCTAGCCAGCTGGACTATTGCTGTTTGGCAGTAGTAGACCAGCTGGCTAGACCCAATCCCCAGAGTCCACTAGGGCAAGACCAAAGAGTCCAAATAGTTGCGCAATCACATGTGTGGGTTTCGCACACTCACAGTCTCCGAAATACAGCATTGTCTGCCTTTCTTTCCGACGCCATGCCCACTTACTGTAAGAAAGTGCCGTCATACCTTATATGATTGGACAGATAAGGCCCTCAGCTATCCGTAGACTTTGGTTTCATGTCTCTAGCACATTCCTATCAAAAGATATGAACTTAACATCCACATGGGCGACAACCCTAACATGGGAGTCTATGGGGGAGCTACATCTCGCAATATCTCACCCATTCCCATGCATGTCAGAGTCCTGTGTGTGTGTGTGTGTGTGTGTATGTGAGTGCGAGTGATGCATCTCTTCCAGTGAGGATCTTGGTGGAGAACCTGGGCAGCCTACACAGGTGGAGCTCATCACCTCATCAGGGTGCTGAGAATAAAGGAGCTGCAGAGCCTTCACTGAGTGCTGGGTGATTAACGTTTACCGGTAGTCTCTCTGGCCCTCTGTTGTAGTTTCCCTGTTAAAAGTTATTGACTATAATCACTGTTAAGTGAATCACAACTTTTTTGACAAAAGAACTTAGAAACTTTCCACCAAATGCGGTCCCATGTATTTCCTATGGGAAATACATTTTGCGACATAACTCCCAAAGGGAAGGTCCTACACATTTGGAAAGTTGATCCGTCACATATAATTCGGGCTTTCCAACGGTACCACCCACGAGTCTCTACGACCTTCCGTTCCAGAGTTACATATGTTTTAATATGCTAATTTCTGATTGGCCCATAACTCCGGAACCGAAGGTCCCACCCCTTATTCATTGTTACTGTTAGATTCAGCGTGCCCGAAAAAGGGAGGGTTGCCGAAGTTTCGGTGTTATGAATCACTGTTAAGGGTACTGAATCACCACTTCGAAAGTGGCACTCAGCCACTACATTTTGCGTCATAACTCCCGAACGGAAGGTCCTATACATTTGGAAAGTTGTTCTGTCAGACATAATTCGGCCTTTCCAACGGGCTTTCCAAAGGTACCACCCACGACTCTCTACAACCTTCCGTTCCAGAGTTCCAGACGATGATGTGATTGGTCCAAAACTCCGGAACGGAAGTTCCCACCCCTTATTCATTGTAACCATTAGATTCAGCGTGCCGCCCGAAAATGGGGGGGTAGCCGAAGTTTTGATGCTATGAATCACTGTTAAGGGTACTGAATATCAACTTCCAAAGTGGCACTATGCCCTTATCCTAACCCTAACCCAACATTCCCCAGGGTCCTTTTTGGCAGTGGGACTTGGGGAAAATTGCGTTCCACTCATTTCAATAGGGAAACGGTTTTTGTTGAATAACTCCGGAACAAAAGGTCGTAGAGACTCGGACAGACAATTCCACCCTTCTGAACACGCCTGACTTGTCCCCATGTCTTTACGACATTCCGTTCCGGAGATACGGTCATTTTAAATCTTCTTCCGGGCGTAGCTCCGCCCCCTAACCCTAACCTCAGATGGTTCTCATCAGTGGACAGCCCTGGTCCTGCTGAATCCGAGGATGTGTGTATCTTGTATATGCCACCTTCCTATCAGGACTTATGACCTTTTAAGCTTATGCCAGGGTGCGACATCCGGGGTTTTAGCCCCTAACCTTAACCTGCTCCCCTACCTGAACCAGGGTCTGTATCCTCTTCCTCCCCCTAAACCCAAGCCCAAGGACGGATCAACCACCTACTGGAAACACCAAAGCTGACCACAAACCAACAAAAGGGTGAAACAGATAAGCACAAATAAACTTGTTTTTTTAAAAAAAGAAATAGATTTACACCCAATTTAAAACAGAATGGAATGAAAACCGAGACCGACAATATCCTTCTCTGGACCAAACAACGCTGGAAAGCGCACGACAAAACAAACCTTTAAAAGATCATTATTAAACAAACACAAAGCTACTACCACCTAAATTCAACGAAAAACTCAACTTTTTAACAGAACAAATTCAAACTAACAAATGAGAGCCCCCGACACAACCGCAAAGGATTATGGGTACAGCTCAAAATAAGCACCGTCCCCAAAACAGCTAGAACAACAGGGTGAATACCCCAGCCTCCAGGGAATAAACTCCACCTCCATTTGAAGGACCAGACCGCCCATGTGACCAGAACTTTGGATCCAACCGAAGCCAGCAGACCTTGAAGCAGACAGAAGCCCAGCAGATCCACAGCAGGACCAGCAGATCTTCAGCCTCCTTCTACAAATAAAGGCTCTTTTAAGAGCTACCTAAGAGCTTTCTTTCTAAAACACCGGAGCAGCCAGCAGCAGACCTCTCCAAGGATCCGGCTAAACCAGCAACTTCCGGGACACAACTCCGCCGAATTTCAAATATTCCTTTTCTGATTTTCTTTAAATAGCTAAATAAATTACCTTCTGCTCAATCTTGCAGAACACACCAGTTCCAAACGCCGCCAAGGGAACAACCACAAACAGGTTAAGTATACTGGGCTCACTGGGGTAACCTTACGGTGTCAACAAACAGTGCGGTTCATTCCAGTATATTCGGTAAGTATGCAGCCACCCATGTTCCGATTCTAGGACAGCACTGTGGGACCGGCGACTCTGGGTTTAGAGTCTTAATTGCAACCCAGTCTTCTATAAGGCGTAGTCTCCAATACACCACAGAACACTTTGCAAAACACACGCGGTTACTTTAGTAACCTCAGCCCAAACAAAAAACAATTGGAATCCTTCAAATTGCCACTTTTACAGGGATACGTCCGCTGGCTTAGTTAGAAGCCAGTCCGTGGATGCAACGGGACCTAGATTGCACAATTTTCCATTGAAACAATCGCTGGATGAATTTACCTCACAAATTTCTTTCTCTCCTTTTTGGATTAAAACACCTCGCCTTAGTCGCTGAAAAAAATACCCCCCTAGCGGAATAAAAAAATTTTGCTAGTTAAAAACCAACAACACCGATTACAATCTAATAAACCAGGTTATCGGACCTTAACTCCAAACCGAATAACCGACTGCATTTGACCACTGCGTTCTAACCTTCCCGTCGACTTTAGCAAGAAAGAGAGGACTCCTCAACCTTCTTGGAACCGTATCACCTTTTAAAAACGCCTCTTTCCTCTCTTTTTCACCGTCGAGTTTAACAAAGGTAACCCTTAGTTCACAAACCAGGCACACCGGTGCCAACACGCCACAAATAAAGTAACCAATTCAAACCAAAACCGAACACAGGGCAAGCTACAAGATAAACTTTCTATCACCTAATCACCTCAAAATTGGACACAGGGTTTACCTCCGGGCTTGATCACCTGGAGGGCTCCCAATAAGGTAGAACGTCTGGTGATAAACAGCTGAAACGTTCGTTTTAACCCTTATTAGTCACCACTGATGAGTAACCCCTTAAATTCAAATAAAACAATTAGTTTAGTTACCTGATAGGGTGGGAATACTCCTGGTATCTCCACACTAACAGCGCTACAAAACACAAACTTAGGACCAAAAAAGAGTGATTAAAATAAGCCAGGGACAAATCGCACGCATCAACGTTTTAAACAACAATCGAAAATGAACCCGAACAACGCAAACGCCTGGACACAGGTCCTACTAGCATACATCCTCCGTGTACACTTACAAGGGGATGTTTCAAATGAAAAAGAGAAAGAAGAACTCGAAAAAACACTAAACGAAATAGAAAAAATTCCAAAAAAACAATTCTACTGGCTACTTAACCTAGCCACAGCCAGAGCACAGACTCAATTCAAACCAAAACAAGCGACCCTTGCTAATCCAGAAAAAGGATTGAACAACACCAAACAAAACCAAAAACCAAACTCTCCGAACCACATATCACGGAAACACAGAAGCAGGGAAATGACAATACAACACAGCAGGGAAAGATGACAGAAAGAACTGATGATCAAGGGGGCTCCAGCCTACCACTACACACAACACATAACCACCCACAAAAATACTCAGGGAGCCTCAAAACTCCATTACACACAACACACAAACAAACAACACTCCGGGAGAGACCGACGGAAACAATGAACCAAAACCGAACAGAACCTAAAGACGATCCAAAATCCGCCAAGCCACATATCACCAGAGAACAGAATCAGGGAAAAGACACCACACCACAACAGGGAAAGACAATAGACAGAACTGACACACAAGGAGGCCTAGGCCCACCATTGCACACGACACACAAACAACCACTTACACACTCAAAGAACCTCAAAACTCTATCACACACAGCACACAAACGAACAACACCTCCGGAAACAGGAACTGAAACAGAACCAGATAACAAAAGAACAAAAACCACCCTGAAACAAACGGAACCACGACGCATAATCCAAACAACCATCTTACCAAGAACAAGCCTCAATGTCCACGATCATTTTGGCAACAAGATGCAGAACTGGTTCCTAGAACCAGAAAAACCATTTATCATCTTCGGCGACTCAAACTTAAAAAGACTACCGGTAATCAAAAACAACCAGGTCCAAATAGACAGCTTCCCAGGAGGGAACCTGACTCACGCCATCCACATCCTCCGGAACAAAACACCAGTTTCAGACACAACTCAACGAGTGATCCTATCATTTGGAGTAAACAATAAAGATAACAATGACCACATCACACTCAAGAAACTAATCTCACGACTAATATACACAGCACAAAACACATTCCCATACGCAAACATCTATTTCCAAGCTCTGAACTTCTCAGACCAACTCAACACAAAACAAAAAAACAACCTCAACCAGTTTAACAACTTCTTGGGGCAAGTAATACAGAAAGATCAGATAATACCGCCACCAACAAACGACAAATTCGCCAACACAGCCGATCACATACACTGGAACTAATACCCTCAAATGAATTTTCTCCCCCAACCCCCAACCCGCTGGATAAGGCAGTAATTAACCTATCCACACTTAATTTATCCACTCACGACACTAATTTATTGGCTAAAGGCTTATCCTTCGTCCCGACGGTAACCAAAATCAAAAACGTACAGGAATCATGCAAAATGCATGTTCAGCAATACCACCGCAAACTCAAACTAGCCACCTTCTTTCACAACAAAACACAGAACTCAAAACCCCCACCATTCAAAATGCCCTCCACCTGGGAACCGCCCCCAGCGGACCTACAACTCCCAGTGATGGAACTAATTGAACAGGATAGACAAACAATAAACAGAATCCAAAAACAACCAGAATCAGACAACTTAAACAAGGAAGAGGAAAAAGCTCTTAAAGACCTCCGCAACAACCATTCAATAATAATAAACCAGCCGATAAGGGATCCAGTGTAGTCATTATGGACAAACTGGACTACAAACACGAGGCCCTGCGCCAACTAAATGACGCAGAATACTACCGCCCCTTGGCGGAACCAATCTACCCACAGACAGCCAAGAGAATCCAAAACATTCTAAATAACCTTTACAAACGTAAATTCCTAAATAGAGCACAGGTTCTATTCCTACAAGGCGAACAACCACACAGACCGCGATACTTCTATCTCCTACCTAAAATCCACAAAGAGCCCGAAAAATGGACAGTTCCAAACAAAATCCCCGCTGGCCGCCCCATAGTATCGGACCGCAGCAGCGAATCCTACGGCTCGGCACTATTTCTGGATTATCATCTAAGCCCACTGGCCAACCGACACGAAAGTTACATCAAGGACACACAGGATTTTCTACAGAAAATCACGGCCCTCAAACTCGAACCAAATTGCATGCTTTTCACAGCGGACGTAGAAAGCCTCTACACCAACATAGAAACTGAAAAAGGCCTACAAGCCATCTCTGAATGCCTACAAACCAACCCCGACCCACTCCGACCAGACAGGCAAATCCTAGAACTCCTCAAAATCAACTTAGAATGTAATGATTTCTATTTTGACGAGAAATGGTACCTCCAGGTTAAAGGGACAGCCATGGGAAAAAGATTCTCACCAGCTTATGCTAATATCTATATGGCCAAATGGAAAAAGACGCCTTCCTCAAATGCGACAAACTCCCGTTAGCCTACTATCGGTATCTGGATGACATTTGGGGCATCTGGAATCACTCGCCGGCCGATTTTGAAAACTTTATAAACACACTCAATCAACACCACCCATCCATCAGAATCAAACCAGCCACCAGCCAAAAACAAATCGACTTCCTCGAATTCCACTTAACAGGTAAACTGGACCACAAACTCTATGTGAAACCCAGAGACACACATGCATTGCTACACCGAAACAGTTTGCACCCTAAACATACCTTCTCGGGTATCATAAAATCACAACTACTACGATACTCACGAGTCAGCTCCCGCGAATCAGACAGAGAGGAGGCCACACACACGCTCTTCAAAGCCCTTAAACACAGAGGATACTCCTGACAAGCACTCAGAAAGATCAAAAGGGACCACAAGAACTCCAAGGACAGGACCCCTGAACCAACGGAACCCGAACAGCCACAACAAACAATCCCACTAACCGGCTATTTCTCCAAACACACACTAAGGGTTCACCAGGAACTTAAAAATAACTTCAAAAGACAACAACAAACCCACCCACCACTCCAAAAACTAAAAGTCATATCAGCCTTTAAAAGAAACCCAAGCCTACAGGACCTATTGGTCAGATCAAAATTCACCTCAGAACGCAAAAAAGCACAAAATAACCACCAAATAGGAGAAACCACCATTTGAAACACCAAAAACAACAAAAGATGGCCCATCCAACCCAACGTCACAAACAACACCGAAAACGTCATCTACTTAATCTGGTGTAACAAATGTAAGAAACAATACATAGGGGAAACGGGCTATTCCCTAACAACATGGTTGCATGCTCACAAACACAACATCCAAAAGAACAGAAAAGCAGACGCACCGTTGGTTCAACATTTCCAACAACACAAACTGGAGAACCTGAGAGCCAAACCAATACAACACAACCCCCAATGGTCACAGGAAACCCGAAAAAAAACAAGAACGCATATGGATCTACCGGCTACAATGTAAATTCCCAGACGGTTTAAACACTAGATTTGACACTTAAAACTCAAAATTACATAAAAAGACGACCTTCAAATCCCTAAGCCTAACCCATAATAAATTCATAACCCCATCCCATTAACACCAAAACCTAACCTTAACCCTGAACACCTATTGGATCACAGGACCATATACCTCAACATAAATCCGAATATGAACCAGGTAGCAACGAATCAAATTTCAATTAAAAAACTAATAATAATTCCAGAATCCCAACTCGAAATGATTCATAATCCCATCTCATTAACTCCAAACCTGACATTAACCCTAACCCCTACTGGATCACAGGACTAGATGCCCAAACACAAGTCCGAGTATGAGCCACACGTGTTAAAATCCCAGTTCAAATTAAAATTTTCTTATTAGTTTTAATAAATTCATAAATCCCACATCCTAATAAATTCATAATCCCTTCCCATTAACCCTAACCCTAACCACATTGTAAAACTAACCCTCAACTGAAAAATTAATACTTTTAATAAATTCATAATCCCAACTCTTTATGAATTCATAATTCTCTAACCCTTACCCTAACCGAAGGCGCACCCTTGCAACCTTTTCTTTTCCTTTCTTTTAAAATTTTATTTATTGGGATCTGCGCGGCCGGGGATGGGCCCAGCGGAACCCTGACCTCTGGTGGGGGAGACCCCTACACTATCTTTCCCCACAGTTCAGTAGGCCAGTGCACATGATTTTAACCCCAACCTCAACCATACCCTTTCCCTAACCCAAATTGGGAATAAAAAATAAAAAATTCATTCATTAAAATATTTATTCAAAAGTGCAAAAAAGCAAATTAATGATAAAAATACAAAAGGGGTTTAAACAAAAATAATTAATCCAAAAATATAGGTTTTTTCACACAATAAGTTAAAGAACACTTTATTTTATACACATAAGTTTAAATAACATTTTTTATGATTAATTCATTGTTATAAATAGGTTTCTAAAAATCCATTATATTCGTTCAGTTGGAATTAGAAACGCCCTTTCTCGCCTGAAAAGGCGCACTATAAAAGGCGCTGAAGAAAGGAGAGAGCTCATTCAGCTTTTGTGCCTTGCCTGAGGAAGACCTAAGCAGGTCGAAACGTTGCGTGACAGGCACACCTTTATTTGATTTCATAGTTCATTTTCTAAAAATTAAAAGTACGAAAAATACAAAAAGAACTAAAAAAAAGTTTTTTGTTTCCCATTCTGGAAACCCTCCTTTGGTTTATAAAAGTATTTTCTTTTTTTACTAAAAATTATTATTTGTGAAACGTGCGCTCTTTCAGCCTGTGGCACTTTAGATACATATCCGGGTCAGAGGATTTGCGTCGTGTCGCATGTTGCAAAGCTAACCTGTTCATAAGACCGCCTCCTTAGACTTGTCGCGTGTCTTCTTTTCCTTCTTGTTGTTTGTTTATGTTACTTTACCGCCACCCTCTGGAAACCGACACGTGCGATTGGACAAAATGCGGAAATGCACAACAATCAATGCAGCGTTATCAAAATTGTTCTTGAGTTGACGCAAAGCCATTGGCGTAATGATCAAAATGTCCAGATGATGACACCAGTTTTTGACTGCCATCTATGTCAGTTCTGTTCATCACATAATTACAAAAATCACACAGAATGTGCATTAGAATGTATAGATTCAGAATCCATAAAAAAATCCTGTAAAAACGTATTTTTACCATTTGGGAGCCAACACATGGGCAGTAAAAACGTAGTTTTACGTGACTTGGGAGTCAATGTGTTAAGAATGTTCACCACTTACAGAACGTGGCTCCGAAACCGGGGAAGTCGGAGCCCCGAATGATCTCCCGAATGGTAGAGGTCTTGTCTGGTATGGTTAAACCTGCCTCACCCACAAAACAGACGATGGACCTGAATCCTGGAAATGCAAAAAACTGGGGTCACACCCTGCATCATTCTAATGGAACATCATGAAGCAAGTTTAGACGGACTCCTGGGTGAGATATCAGACCTACCTTCTCCTGACTGGAAGACAGCATTTCAGGTGGCTGTTCGCTGGGCCAAAAGAAACCTCTCACGTCTCAGGCTTGATCACAGCCATCTTTGACACGGGTGACCCAATGCAGCCACAGGTTCCACAGCAGACTGAGGTCACGACCCAGGTGAGCGTGCCACAATCGCCTGCAGCTACCACCTCCATGGCCACGATGAGCGATCGGTCTGAACAGGTTCCTGCGAGGAGACAGGGCTCCCCACAGCAAACCACGGCAATGACTTCGGTCGCAACAATGACCGAACAGAGGTCTCCAGCGCGTGAGACTCAGCAGAGTCCCAGGGTGATGGACCCTCCTCTGGGACAACGCCAGTCCCGGAGAACCAGAGGCCTCACTCCATTGCAGGATAGGGTTATTGAAGAACACAGTTCTGTTTGTGCGGAGGAGGTTCACCAGGAAACTCCTGCGCAACAGTCGGCATACCCGGAGCTGGAGGCTATGTCCGACGAAATGTATGAGGAGGAATGCAGGGCAGAGGAAGCGGCAAATGTTGCACGTGATTCCACACAGGTGGTTGTGCAAGTCCATCAGCAGGAGGCTTCGGAGGATGAGGACCTCTTTGAGGAATCCTCTGATCGATTCACCTCTGCTGAACCGTCCAGATTTAGTGTGTATAGGCACCCTAACACACAAAGGAAGCTAACAGATTGGAATCTGGTCGTGGAAAAGAAGTTCCTCATTATAGGAGATTCCAATCTTTGCAGTCTTCCAGATTTCTTCAATGAAGACTTGCAGATTGATAGTTTCCCGGGTAGCCATTTCCACCATGCACAGGCCCTAATGGAGAAAACTGTGCCACCACAAGGCCTTGTGGTTGAAAAAATTGTGTTGGCTTTCGGCATCAATAGTAGGGAAAACAGTGCCAGGGAGACTACAATAAAGAATTTGCAAGGGGCACTGAGATCCACCAAAAGGAAGTTCCCCTACGCAGAAGTCTGGTTCCCACTGACCAACTTCCAGACGGAATCGGATGATGTGCACTGGACAGTCGAGACAGGCAGCGCGATGCTGGATCACTGGAAGGTGGCTTTAAACTTCACCTCCCCCTGAACCTGGAACCAGAGGGGGAAGAGGTTTTACAGTCCGCTCATGCTCAAGAAGTAGTGGTCCTGGCTCAGGATTTTAGACCTACCAGATCGCAGTACCATCTATTGAGCAGGGGATTGACATTCATCCCGACTATAGACATCGGCAAAAAACAAAAAACTCAGTGTCAATTGGATGTACAAAATTACCATAGAAAAATTAAAATAGCTACATACTTTAGAAATTCAACGGAAAGAGGAATGTTACCGTTTACCGGACCGTCAATTTGGACACCGCCATTGGACCTGTTACCACAAGAAATACAAACCTTAATTAATGCAGATTTGGAAGACTTTAAAAAAACATAAACCATGCCAAGAACAATTCAATCTATCATTAGATGAGGTAAAAGCCTTATGGGACCTCCAACATACAAAACACATAGTGATCAAAGCTGCGGACAAAGGTTCGGCAATAGTGATTCTGAGCAGAGAACAGTACAAAGACAACTTAATGACCCCATCTATTACAAAAAATTGGAAAAACCTATTTACAGAGAGACTATTCCTATAGTTACTAAAATTCTAGATAAATTAAAAAAGAATAAATTCATAACTGCAAAGCAGAGAGATTATTTAATTGGGAACATAGAGCCAAGAGAAAGAAGATTTTATATCTTGCCCAAAATACACAAAGATCCAAGCAAATGGACAGGGCCATTTGAAGTCCCTCCAGGTAGACCAATTGTCTCCAACTGTGGAAGCGAAACCTATTTCACAGCAGAATACCTGGATTTTCATCTTAACCCATTGTCCACCAAACATCCATCCTATGTTAAAGATACCTACAACTTTGTAGAGATTGTGAAAGGTCTAAAAATCTCATCAGAATTTTTTTTTCTATGGATGTAGATAATCTTTATACAAACATCCCTATTCAGGAGGGAATCCGTTGTCAGACAGGTCCTTCAGGAAAATCCTGACCCAAAAAGACCAGATTCTGAACTTCTGGATCTACTGGAGATCAACTTGACAAGGAATGATTTTGTGTTCAATGAAGAGTTCTACCTGCAGATCAAGGGTACGGCCATGGGCAAGAGGTTTGCCCCGGCTTATGCCAATATTTTTATGGCCACTTGGGAACGGGAGGCACTTCGAAAGTGCAGGCTGAAACCAAAGTATTACTTACGTTTCTTAGATGACATTTGGAGAATTTGGGTGGGATCAAAACAGGAATTTCAAGAATTTGTGGACATTTTAATTCGCATGACCTTTCCATCCAATTGAAAACGGAACTAAATTACCATTTGATTGACTTCTTAGACACCACAGTATTTAAGGGACCAGATTACACTACAAATTTTAAATTGGACATTAAAGTACACTTCAAAAACCCTGATATACATACGCTGCTTCACACTAAAAGCTTCCATCCAAAACACACCTTTAAGGGCCTTATTAAGTCACAATTACTTAGATTCAAACGAATTTTCACGAAAAATTAATACTTTATGGAAGCAGTACGCATCCTGTAATATATACATAAACGAACAACACCTCTGGAGGTACTAAACGAAACAGAACCGGTTACTAAAAAAACAAAAATTAGCACTAAAACCACCCTAAAACAAACAGAACTACATCGCACAACCCAAACACGCCAGTTATTGAAATGAAAAGGTCACTGACAGTCGCTCGGGAAAGGTTTCCTGAGGCCCAGATCTTCATTCCGGTCATCCACTTCTCCGAATACCTTCCTCAGAAAGAGCGTCTTGTTCTACAACACATGAATGAGGTCATTGCAGGTTTGGAAGAACACATTCCTAAACTATCTGTTCACTTTACCACTGAAAGTGATCATGTTCATTGGTCCAAGAAAACTGCTATGTCTATGTTACAACACTGGAGTGATTATGTAGTTCTCTGCATTGACCACTAAAGAGTACTCACTCTTTTTTAAGAAGGTGTTTTACAGCATATTTACAGACTAAGCCCATTGAGGTGTCCCTTCTCTTACCATTTGTGACCACGTTCTCTCCATCCACTCTCAAATTGGCCAGAGTAATTAAAATCAACTTCTCTCACATTGTAAAGGCACTCCACATTCTAACAATTGTGTATATTTAATAACCTGAAAAAGGTGTGGAATACAATAGGTTGGTGAAACTGGTAACACTTTATTAGTAAGATTCACTCAACACAGACACAACATCCTGAAGAGGAAAATAACTGACACTCATTTGGTGTCACACTTTTTAACCCATAATTGGGATTCAGTTACAGCCACGGTCATTCAGGCCAACCCTTAGTGGACCACACCTCTGATGAAGCAGAACACTTGCGAAACGTCAGGAACTCCCTTATTTCCTTTGGATTATTCAAGACCTCCTTTTACTCGGCCTTTTTAACGGATTGTTTGCTTTTAACTCGGCTCTTTCATAAGAGAACAGGTTCTTTTAACTTTTATCCCTTTGGAAGCCTTTGGCTCCCATTGGTTTGTTTTTAACTAACTTAAATAAAACAATTGGTTTTAACTGCTATCGGAGGTTGCTACGACTGCGCAGATGCTCTTCACCTTGGGCCTGCAATAACACTGTCATTGAGGATTACTTTCCATAGAACCGGACTTTGCAAAACAAACTGTTTCCATCACCAAGACCAGTAATACCAGCCACCAGGACAAGCTACCATCCTCATTCCAGGACGGCTCACCACAGATTGCAGCCACCATTTCCCAAAGAATTCAGAACCATCCACCCTCCAGCAGAAAGGTAAGCAACTCTCCAGCAGTACAGTACTACAGAACTCAACCTTATCAGACATCCAATATGAATAGAGGACAATCCACCACCAGGTTAGTCATTCCACCACCATTAATGTCCCTCACCACTCACTTCCCCAATAGAACAGGCTATTCACGTCTAAACAGGGATTCAATACATTCTCACCCCACCGCCCGTACCCCTTATATACCACCCACAATAGAAACCCGTAACAATAGCAAACTCTATTTGAAGATCATACAAGCAATACACCACAAGAAAATCATTGATAATGCTGTTTTCCCCAACACCTTTCCCCCCGGTACGCTAAGACCGGTTCAAAGATTAACAGACTTCATCAAGCCAGCAGCCCCAACCCCAGAAACCCGCAACAAAATCACGGACAACACCACCATCTGGCTACAGGAAACCATGTTTATCCTTCAAGAACACTATACAGATACTATCCAGTCCCTCACCAACACTCCCCAGGATCCACTAGCACTCCAGATAGCCACAGGCTGGGCCAAAAAACAGTATTGTCACAAACTTTCCACTATCACCCTACAGGCAGTTGAACACAGCTTAGAATTCACCAAAAACACCCAGGTCCCCACCAGCTCCGTCTCACCTCCACGGCTCCCTAGACCCAAAGCCACCACTCCTAAAGACAGTCTACCCCCCATCCTGGAGGCTGGGGAGGATGCCGATTTCCCTCCCCTACCCAAACCATCAGCCCCTCATAAACTATCCACCTACCTAGGCCCCCGCAACTCCCGCCCAGAGCACCGTTCCCAAACCTCAGTAACTGCTACCCCCCCCCCCCCCCTCCCCGCTTGGTTCAACCCCCACGGGTGTCCTCGCCTGGCGCTGCTCCCATCTTGGCCCCAGCGGGGGGCAACCCCTTGTCATGCCCCCACCACCCCAATACAGCCTCCACCAACCACCCCCATCTCAACATCCATTTTCTCCCCCTACCCAGTTTACAGTCAGAATGTGTTGGATGTTAAGATCCTACACATTATCACACCGACAAGACCACCCACCCTTAACCCTACTCAGCCACCAACTGCCACTTTAAGCTCTCCTCCACTCACAGCCAGTGATGGGAATAGGGGTGTTGAAATAAACGACGTTACTAACGCCGTTACTTTTTTCAGTAACGAGTAATCTAACTAATTACTCCCACTGTCACTATAACGCCGTTAACATTTCAGACATCCCGTTACTGAAGCTGCTCAATGAACTTTTTTTAACTTCGCACATACAGATAAAGGTCTCAGCGCAAGTGTGTGGTTGTGTGTGCGTTGTGTCTGTGAGTCACAAGGGAGGGGAGGAGGAGATGACCGCCTAAGCAATGATTGGCTAAGGTATAGTAAGACTACGTCTTCAGCCAATCAGAGAAATAAGGTGGGTGGGTGTTTACACAGCGCATAGCGAGTGATGGCGAGTGAGAAGGACTCCTGTGGCAAAACAGCCTTTTCCAGATAGAAATACCAACACTATTTCAAACTCACTGAGATCAAAGGTAAAAATGCATGTCGAGTGCACATTATGTCCCCGAACGAAACATTTGTCCACGTCTTGTGTAAGCAACTCCAACTTAATGAAGCACTTGTCGACGGCTCACGCTTCGAAAAAACTAGTGGCCCAAGAATACTCGATAGTAGGGCTAGTGTTGACGAAGGGTCCGCTAACAAGGAAGGACCCTCCCCATGCAAGCAACAAAAGCTTGACTTTAGTGCCTCAGCTGCCCAGAAAGTATCTGACAGAGCTCAATGGCTTGATAAGGGCATACATTGTGGAAAACATGCTTCCAATATCAACAGTGGAGTCAGACTCCTTCAGGGCGTTGCTAGGCAAAATCCCAAGAAAAGGAGGCGCCGGTCCACCTTGTAGAAAGACGTTTTCGAAATACGTTGATACCGAATATGCTAACATGAATACTGAGCTAAAAAGAGAATTTGAACACCTGGAATACTTGGCAACTACTGCAGATATATGGACTGTACATAACAAAAGCTACCTGGGCGTAACTGCACGCTTGATGCATCCAGCAAACTTGCAACGAAAAAAAGCTGCCCTGGCATGCCGACGGTTCAAGGGACGTCATACACACGAGAGCATTGCCACAGAACTTGACAACATCCACTCGTCATATGGTATTTCGCACAAAATAACGGCAACTGTCACTGACAATGGCTCGAACTTTGTTAAGGCTTTTAAAAGGTATCAGTCAGTTGAGGAAGATGACTCTGTGGATGAGGAAGATGGCGAGGTTACTTTGGTTGACATGAATGATGTCTTGTAAAGCCGTGTTGATGAGGATGATGATGTGATTAATTTACCACCACACTACAGGCGTGCATCACACACACTGAACCTTGTGTCATGTTCTGACATTGAAAAGTGGATCCTCTCCAGACCAGAGAAGGCAGTTTACAGGAGTGCAACTGCAAAATGCACAGCCTTGTGGAATAAGGCCAGCCGTTCCACAGTGGCTGCAGAGAGTAGAGGATGTGGTTGCAAAGAAGCTGATAGTGCCTTGCAGTACCAGATGGAATTCTTTTTATGATGCTCTAGCTAGGATTTGTGATATTCCCAAAGTGGACCTCAACACCATCTCATCCAAGTTTGGCTTGAAAGCAATCACAGAAAAAGAGCATCAGCTCCTGAAGGAATATTGCATTGCGATGAAGCCACCGACAGTCGCCCTAGATATCCTCCAGGGAGAGGACAACTGCTACCACGGCACACTGCTACCTACCCTGGAGACCTTGATGAGGAAAACCCTTGAGCTGAAGAGTGGACTTTAAATACTTGTGGACCTTCCAGAGGCAATTGTGGAGGTAAGAACTACATTTATGTCTAGTACATCTTGAAAATTAATATTATAGTATATATTTTGAGTGAGAGAGAGAGTGAGAGAAAATATTTGTATAGACAGTCATATGTTCTTTGCTTTATGTCATTTCAGGCAATTAAAACCAGATTTACAGAGGTGCTGGACAGCGACAGTGCTCTCCTGGCTGCTATGACTCTGCCCAGGTTCAAGTTACGTTGGCTGCGAACCCAAGAAAGAAAAGACAAGGCCAAAGCAGAGCTGCTGGTGGTATGTCGTGCAAGTGTAAGAAATGAATACCAGCAAAAAGGTACAAGTACCACCACACCCACATGTACCAGCTCAACTGTTGAGGATGCATTCTTCTCCTTTAATGATGAGGACGACACTTCTGCTACTGCAGAAAGCCAAGTCGTAGATTATTTGAAATCAGGAGCCCAAGGGATGGACTCACTTCATGGATTTCCTCTTATAAAGAGAATTTCCCTGAAGTATAATGCTGCCACTCCATCCAGTGCTCCAGTGGAGAGACTGTGTAGCCTGGGGAAGCTGGTATTCACACCAAAGAGGAACAGACTCTCTGACCACAAGTTTGAAAAGCTGCTTCTCCTACGATACAACCACTGGTTTAAGGGCTAAAGTTTTGACATGACTGGGTTGGGTGGGTGGATGGATGGTTGGATTTAACAAACCCATAAACATTTTTAGTAGTCCTGTTAAGCTATTTACTTTCTTTAAGCAACAAAATTGGATCACTTTATGTCCATCCATTGGCTATAGTTATGTACTAGTTAGAGTTGCAGTAAATGAAAATGTGTGCAGGTAACTGTCTTTGCTGTTGGTGAGACAACTGGGTTGGCTGGGATTATGCATGTTATGGACTTTAAGTTCGATTTAAGAAATCCATATACATTTTCAGTTCAGTTTAAACAAGCCTCTGTGAAATTGTGTGTTTCTCTTTTTTAAAACATATTTTGGGAACTGTATGGCCGTCTGTTGTCATCTACGTTGAGTTGCAATAAATGCAAACCTCTGTGCAGGTACTTGTCTTTGCTGTTGTGCACTCTATTCATCTGGCTTATGAAACACGCTTTGAGAAGGTGGGGGCCGGGGGTGACTAACACAAAAGTAACTTTTAACTGTTACTTTTACTGGTACCTAGTTGCTTTTATAGTGGAGTAACTCAGTTACTTTTTTGGAGAAGTAACTAGTAACTATAACTAACTTTTTCAAAGTAACGTGCCCAACACTGCTCACAGCATCTACTGCTCTGCTCCAGAGGAAGCTCAGACACCACCACAAAGCACCCACCAGTGACCGGAGGGCTAACCAGCAGCCACCTGTGACATGGCCTTCCATGGAGGTTGGGGTTCAAGCCCACCTCCGTCCCCCACACCCCATCCCCTAGATCTGGAATCCATATCACTCAACACTACTTACAGTAAATCCATCATAGCCCTGACAAATAATCACCCTATCTCTCCTCTATCACCACAGGCAGATCCTTCTGGCGGTGGGGCTGAGGCTGATGGGCGGCGGGCCCACGCAATAATTAATAATAAAAATCCCCTGGCAGAGGAGGGCAAAGTAAGTCTTTCCGAAATGATGACTGCGACTCCAAAAGCCAAGATGGCTAACACCGGAACCCACTCTGAGCCCTCCTCTTTACCTAAGGGCGGGGCCCAACCGCCCCTCCGCCTTGGCCCCATTGCCGGAACTCTGAACACTCGACCCATTACCGCCTTTTTGAACATTTATTTCTCTCGAATAAAAATGGATTACATACAAATACACGAAATGCACAGTAAAAAAAAAAAACTCAACCAATTAAATAGAGATACTGCTTGTGCTTTATGATACAGGTTATGTTTCTGACATGATGGACCTAATCTTTGAAGTCTTTTTGAACCCTACGCCATACAACGATGCACTGTGGGCCATCTCTGTCCCAGAAGACCTATCAGCGCAGTATGAGAGGCCGGACAAGGAGGAGGTCATTGCCAGCTTTGTTTCAAGGTTCTTTGTTCATGTTAAACCCAACATGGTGGCCTTCCTCATCAGGAAACTCCGAGTGGATGCGCAGGACCACACAGGCTGGAATTACAACCCGGATTCTGCGTCCCAAGAAGCCCCAGCACCAGCTCACAAAAATGCGATAGGAGAGATACCTGTAGCGACTGAACAATCGATTCAGATATTTTAGATATTAAATTCTGAATGTATCATTGTGTGTGTGAAAAAATTATTCTATGCACCAATGGATCATATCCTATGTCTGTTTTGTGTCCCCCCCCCCCCCCAAATGCTTTGATAAGTGGGATTAAACCCCGAGAAGTGGAGCGCGCAGAACTCCTAGTTTTCTGCGTAGAAGCTTCTCCACTACTTTCAGCATTTGGGCAATTACGTCTTCCATATACTTTGATTAACATGTGTTTAACTTTTGAATATGTCACAAAAATTGATAGACGACTGGAAAAAATGCAAATCCGGCTCGCTGGGGTCGGTGCTGGTTGACACGTTAGAAAGATGGAAGAAAAAGGTGTCGATGAATGACGAAAAACGAGCAACGGACAGGTTTGTGGATTGGACCACAGAGATGCAGTCTAGGGGGATGTTTGGTTCGGTTGCAGAGGTGCCACCTAAGCTTATAATGTTGGCAGTTTTTGCAAAGCAAGCGAAAATCAATAAGGGACAGGCAGAACAGCAATGTCAGGGAGCGGGGATAATGCAGAGAAGCAGAGCAGAGAGAGAATTAACAAGGCCTCAATTTTTCTTGCAGACTGAATGTTTTTTCATGGAATTAAAATTTTCTATTCAAAAGCAGTCCTCTGCACTCATGCAACACAAAAACCCAGAAAAAAAATTCTTCTCCAGTGAGCCACGATACTGAGGAGGACAGGTCGCCTCCAAGCACAGCTCCGACTGAGAAGCAGGGGGGAGATTCGCTTCCGCATTCTCCTCCCCCTTATGCTGAAGCTCGCATGCTATTGGATGCCACGCAAAAACAGATGCCTCAAACCGTGCCCACTGCTGCAGGCGTTTCGTCTGACCCTATTTGGAAGGAGCAAAGTAGTAGTAATTAAAAATGGCTTACTGCAGACTGCACCCTTTCCAGGGGACTCGGACTGCCAAGCCCAGGCAGCAGAATACCTAAATGTTACAGCGCAAAACAGTACACATTTAACCACCAGTACTATATTGGAAGCACCCGCCTCCAGAGATTCAGATGATACATTTGGATCACTGGAAACGCGATCGTACGCAACACCCTCTCCAACACATGTTGGTCCATTAGTGCGTGATTTAACAGCTTTGCTGCACAGACAAAGACTTGGTGAGGGAATGAATCAAAATAACCAATCAGGATATTATGATCTCCCCCGCCATCGAAATAGTGGTAATATTCATGCATGCACTGACATCCGTCGGGGCCGCCATCAAATGCCATTGGTATCAGCACATAATGTAAATGGTCGTATAACTGTCACATACAGTCCATTCTCCCTGCAGGACGCTAAAATGATTAATTCACATTTGCCGGACATTGATAAGGGCGGGGCTCTGTGGATTAAAGCATTCTTGGAGGCATGTGCTGGATTATCCCCAGCCTTGGGTGATTTCAGACGAGTATTTGCCTCATGTACATCATTAGGCATGCTCACAGAAATCGAACTACTATGCCACACAGAATCGGATCCAGACAGTACACCCCTGGAGGATCTTGTGTTCTTATTATTGCCACAGGTACGAGGGAAGTTCCCTGTACATATCAAATCGGCTGAATTATGTCGAATTCCACCTAATGCAAATGAGAAAGGCACAGCTTACTTATTGCGGGGGAGAGAGTTATGACATGAGAGAACTGGGGAAGATCCAGCCATCAGTGATGCCATTGAAATGCTATTTAGAGGAGCGGTGGAAGCATCGTTATCTCCCAATATACAGAATACGTTAAGAAAAGTTGTTGGACTAACAAACTTCACGTATGACTTGTGGTCGGCCCATGTAACTCAATACATTGATAATGAAATCGAAGAGCGAGAACAAGAAAAAGCAGAGTTGGTTTCACTTCAGGCACAAGTGGCAAAATCACAGCTTAAAGATATGAGGGACCGGGTAAACCAAAATAAGGCTCAAATTAAACAGATGTCTCAGCAGGCTCCTCCTCAGGCTGTACGACCACAAGATCCAGCTTCTTCATATGAGCCATACCCAGAACAGAACAGATCTCCGGTCAGAACTAATAGAAAAGGAAAACCCAGGCGACGTTACATCAGTAGAAGTAATGACATGTGTTTTCTCTGCAAACGATATGGCCATTGGGCCGCTGACTGTCGCGAGGTTCCCTACTCACTGCAATCAGGAGATGGGACGTGACCATATAAGTATAATAACTACCCACACAGTGCTCCTGGGGCGGCAGTTGCTTCTCAACAGGCTCCACAACAGGGCCCGCAACAGGATTCTGGGTATTATGCCCCAAGCTCCCGTCAAATGCCCCAATAGGGGTGCCCAGAACCAACGACGGGTGACTCACTGTGTTGAAATGACTTGTTTCTTGAGCCGCTGGTTGAATTATCGATTAACGGCCGAGATCACACGTGTATGATCGATACAGGAGCCAGGTATTCCACACTTAATACGCCACTTCCTCTATCACGGAATACTGTACCCGTCATTGGTTTCTCGGGAAAAACAGAAGAGTGGCCGTTGTCAACACCTGTTTCATGTGTGTGGAACTCTATTGTGTTTGATCATTCATTTCTTCTTTCATCGTCTTGCCCGGTGAATCTTTTAGCCAGGGATATCTTGTGTTCACAAAACATATCTGTGTTTATGACTCCGGATTATGTGGACATCTCCTTCCCAAATGGCTCTGTACAGCGCTGTGCTAAGTCACAACAATTAAGTGGGCAAATGGTGCAAGCAACAGCGGATTCCTCTGTCAGAGGCAGTGAGGGCACAGCTGAGATATGGTGGGGGCGTGTTCCTGACTTTGACTCCACCTCACTCCATGCCACGTTTTCCTCTTGGCTTCCTTGGATTTCTGTCATGCGTCTGTACACCGATCCAGTTGATCCATCACACTGCACATTTAATTATGAGCTACAGTAAATACAAACTGTAACCGGAAATGAGTGGCTCTGTCTGACGGATTCCTGTGAGAGTTCTGTCATGCCGAGACCAGCGCTGAGATACTTCACTTGTTGCCATCAATTAAAGACTTCATTTTCACTTGAGTTACTCCGGTCCGTTCTTGAGCTCCCAACTAAAAGAACCGAATCTAACAAGTAAATCAAATATTTTTATCAAACGTGAACATTTATCTTCAGGAGTAAATCATGAGTAATGTGAGACATGATTTACATGGATGTGAAGGCTGCATAGCTCTTTTTTATGACAAAGATTACTGATATAACTAGACATACAACTACTTCAGCATAGAAGCCTAGCCCACATGATAACTGTAACAACACAGAAGCAAAACAAACTAAATTAACGGCAAAATACTTAGAACTAACCATTCAGAGACGTCCTGCTGTAGTCGCTGATTTTCAACTTCTTCTCCATCTGGATCAGACTCTGGGTCAAATTGAAAAGCTTGAACGACTGCTGTTCTACGTGCCATAGCGATTCACAACGCATTTGCGTATGGTACCACGGGCGTAAGTAAGGCCACACCCCCACCCTCCACTTTGCCTCGCCTTTCTCCTCCTAATTTGCATTTAAAGCTGCAGACCCTAAACAGCTCATTCTGAGGATCCTAAGGAAAGCTCATTTTTGGGACTGGCTGTAATTCTGTACCAAGGCAGAATTTTCGGGAAAAAAAAAAAAAAAAACTCAGATACAGTATTAGGGGACCACTAAAGCCTATAAAAGCCTCCATTTATTTTCATGCCATTGCTCCTTTAACCTAACCCTAACCAATGCCTAACCCTAAATCCATTTACCATAATCAAATAAAAACTAAATTCAACCCTAGACAAGTCATTAATTTGATAGTCCAATGAAGCCTGATCTGGTCATTACCATTACTCTTTTTGATTCTTAAATACTAATTTTTGAGAAAAAAAAAAGATTTAGGAATTTTAAAACATAAAAAAAATGTAATATTATTAGGATTTAATTTGGAATTTAATGTAAAGGAAACAAAAATATATAAAACACCCACAATAGTTTAAAAGCAGAACTAAAAACTTGAAAAGGCAATTTGAAAGAAAAACAGTGAGGGGAGGAGCGGGTATAAAAGGAGTGGAGCGAGGGAGAGAGCTCATTCTGCCCTCAACTCTTGAACAGCAAACTGCTCTTTCATTGCAAAGCCAGCCAGCCACTCTTTATCTAGTTTTTTTGATCTTTTGGCCTGAATTAGGTCGAAAACGTTGCCGCTGAGCACATATTTTTTTATTTGGTTTATATTTTACATTAAAAATAAATATAGCCTTTTATTATATGAAAAAAATTATTAATTAGAATAACAAAGGCTACATTAAATAACACCCAAAATGTGTGACCAGTGGGTCACGGTGCGCTACAGCAAGGGGCACCAGCATTGTCCTCAGCGCAATCGCTATCCGGATGATGGTCCGTTCCCCGCCTGACCTCTACAGAGGAAGGGCCCAGACCTTCCGCCCTAACACAATCATTTCCCATAGCAGACAAGATGACTGTTGCCTCTGGTGCAGAGGCTGGGGAGCGAACCCTCCCGCTCCTGCAGCAGAGGCAGCTGCTCCTTCCGGTGTACCATCATTTCTCTTGTTACGCCTATAACCTTTTCTTCTTGCCCCCCCCCCCCGATGCTTCAAGGGTAAGAGAGTTTCTTATGCATCTACAATTTGCTAAATTATATTTCAACATATTACTCAGCTTTTTGACATGCCCTTTAAAACTGAGTGTTTGATCTAGAATTAACCCCAGATATTTAAATTGCTCTACATGTTTTATTTTTTGTCCATTTGAAACAATTGATCCAATTAGACCCAACCTACTTTGAAAATTCTTTCCAGGCTGAATTCAACCAAATTTGACCCCAGAAGAAAACACAGCCCTTAAAGAACACAAAAATATTATTATTAAACCTGCCGATAAAGGCAGTGTAGTGGTGGTGAAGAATACAGAGCAGTATTTGTGGGAAGGATACAAACACTATTCCAAATTTAAAAAAAAACATTTATTTAATTACATTAACCCAAATTGTCCCTATTTTCCAGAAACTATATGAGAAAAAAAATCCTTAATGCTAAACAAAGAAACTACTTAATAGATTATTATTTGAACCCATTGGCCACTAAACACCAAAGACATATGATTTTATTGATTAAAAGAATAGAATAGAAAAATGCTTTATTTCAATTCATTTTTATTTATATAGCGCCAAATACAACAAATGTCATCTCAAGGCACTTAGATAGTAAGTCCAATTCAAGTCAATTGGAATTCAATTAATTGTAATCATAATTATTCATAAAAGAATCCAATTCGTTCATATAGAGCCAATTCAAAAACAATTTCCTAGCTAAGAAAACCAACAGATTGCACTGAAAACTTTTTGTTTTTCGGTCCAATCTCCCGGCCTGAGCGAAACAACACTGTAACACCAGTCAAAGGATATCTGTTGGAACAGGGAAACACGAGTTAATGACCACAATAATATCACATATACATAAAGAGAGTAAAGTGAGGAAAGGTGTGTCAGATGAGGCCCCCCAGCAGTCTAGGCCTATAGCAGCTTAACTATGGGATGTTTCAGGATCACCTGAGCCATCCCTAACTATAAGCTTTATCAAAAAGGAAAGTTTTAAGCCTGGTCTTAAAAGTGGAAAGGGTGTCTGCTTCCCGGACATTTACTGGCAGCTTATTCCACAAGAGAGGGGCCTGATAACTGAAGGCTCTGCCTCCCATTCTACTTTTAGAAACTCTGGGAACCTCAAGTAAACCTGCAGTTTGGGAACGAAGTGCTCTGTTAGGAAAATGTCTTACAATGAGATCTTTAAGATATGATGGAGCTCGGTCATTAAGAGCTTTATATGTGAGGAGAAGAATCTTAAATTCTATTCTGAATTTAACAGGGAGCCAATGAAGAGAAGCTAAAACTGGAGAAATATGATCTCTGCTGTTAGTTCTCATCAGAACTCTGGCTGCAGCATTTTGGATCAGCTGGAGGCTTTTCAGAGAATATGTAGGACAGCCCAATAATAAAGAATTACAGTAGTCCAATCTTGAAGTAACAAATGCATGAATTAGTTTTACTGCATCACTCTGAGACAAGATGTTCCTGATTTTAACAATATTACGAAGGTGAAAGAAGGCAGTCCTAGAAACCTGTTTTATATGCGAGTCAAATGATAAGTTCTGGTCAAAAATAACTCCAAGGTTCCTCACTGTAGAACTAGAAGCCAAGGAAATACCATCTAGAGTAACTATATAGCTAGACAATTTCTCCCTGAAGCGCTCAGGTCCAAAGATAACGACTTCAGTTTATCTGAATTTAGAAGCAGACAGTTCTGAGTCATCCAGGTCTTTATGTCTTTAAGACATGCTTGTAGTCTGACCAACCTATTGGGTTCATCTGGTTTTATAGATAAGTACAGCTGAGTATCATCAGCATAGCAATGGAAATTTATGCCATGCTGTCTAATAATGTTACCTAATGGAAGCATGTATAAAGTGAAAAGAATCGGTCCAAGCACAGAACCCTGAGGAACTCCATGACTTACTCTGGTGTGTGAGGAAGATTCTTCATTTACAAGAACAAACTGAAATCTATCAGATAAATATGACTTAAACCAGCCTAATGCAGTTCCTTTAATCCCAATAGCATGTTCAAGTCTGTGTAATAAGATACTGTGATCGACCGTATCAAATGCAGCACTGAGATCCAACAGGACAAGCACAGACACAAGTCCGCTATCAGAGGCTAAGAGGAGATCATTGGTAACTTTCAGCAGTGCAGTTTCTGTGCTATGATGCACTCTGAATCCTGACTGAAACTCTTCAAACAGATTATATCTGTGTAAATGATCACAAAGCTGAGCTGCAACTATTTTTTCAAGAACTTTAGACATAACAGGGAGATTGGATATAGGTCTATAATGAGCCAACACTTCTGAATCAAGAGTAGGTTTTTTAAGTAAAGGTTTAATTACAGCAACCTTAAAAGTCTGAGGTACATATCCTGTCAACAAAGACAGATTGATCAAATCCAATATGGAAGTGTCAATTAATGGGAAAACCTGCTTGAACAGTCTGGTTGGGATTGGGTCTAAAACACAAGTTGATGGTTTAGAAGAGACTATTGCTGTTGTTAGTTCAGAGAGATCAACTGGGCAGAAGCCGTCTAAATACAAATCAGGTTCTAAAGATACTTCTAAAGCTGCTGTACTTGATGATACATCACTGATAATAGTGGGAAGGACTCCATCAATCTTCTCTCTGATAGAAACAATTTTATTAATAAAGAAGCTCATGAAATCATCACTGCTGAGAGTTAAAGGAATACCTGGCTCAGCAGAGCTCGGACTCTTAGTCAGACTGGCTACAGTGCTGAAAAGAAACCTGGGATTATTCTTATTCTCTTCTATCAATGATGAATAATAAGCAGTTCTAGCTTTACGAAGGGCTTTCTTATACGTTATTAAACTATCTTTCCAGACTAATTGAGACTCTTCTAAATTAGAGGAACGCCACTGTCTCTCCAGCTTTCTTGCAGTCTGCTTTAAAGCACGCAGCTGTGAATTATACCAAGGAGCCAACCTCTTCTACAGTATTTAATGCCTAGAACATTTGAATTTTTCATTTGGTTTTACAGGAGATATGGGAGCTAAATGGCAGGTCCAGTATTTTTGTTCGTTTGCTTGTTGTTGTTATTTTTATTTTTATTTTTTTATGTTCTTTTCTTTCCTTCTGTCTTATTTGAACACGTAGCAGATGTTATAATGCTATTGCAACAATGCGCTGAATTGGTTTTCAAGAAAGGTTCGATGGGAGCCTGAGCAGTTGGCTCTATAGAGTTCCCCAACACAAACACATACATGTGGATTTGTTTTAGGGGGATACCGTGTTCGCCTTGTTTTGCTAGGCACTAGTTATTCAGCCAGATGTAAATTTCAAGCACATGACATCTTTTACTCAGTAGGTTATGGCTAGTCCTGACGCTACCAGAGGGCCGGATGGACTCTCAGTCAACTTTGTGAGTTGGAATGTGAAGTCACTTAACCACCCAGTTAAGCGTAAAAAGGTATTTACACATTTAAAACAACTTAAAACCGATATTGCATTTCTTCAGGAGACGCATTTACGCACGACAGACCTATTTCGAATGAAAAGAGGATGGACAGGACAAGTTTATCACTCTAATTTCCACTCAAAGACTAGGGTGGCAGCCATCCTAATTGACAAAAATATACCATTTACAGTGTCCAAAGTTGATTCTGATTCTGCAGGGCGCTATATTATTGTGACAGGGCAACTTTTTTCATTTCCAGTCATCTTGGCCAATATTTATGCACCTAATTGGGACAACCCAGCATTCTTTTCAAATTTTTTTTCTCGCTTACCAAACATGACATCACACCATCTTATCCTTGGTGGTGATATAAATTGCATACTTTCCCCTGCCTTAGATCGCAGCTCCTCCAAAATGACTTCTTTGTCTAAATCAGCACGCACTATCCAGCTTTTTCTTAAAACACATGTGTGTGGCGATTTCGTAATCCCACTTCTAGAGCATACTCCTTTTTCTCTCCAGTTCATAAGAGCTATTCTCGTATAGATACCTTTTTTCTGGATAAAAGACTTCTTTCTTCTGTAACCAAGTGTGATTATGAAGCCATAGTCATCTCAGATCATGGCCCCTTAACCACGAAAATCCGTATTCCTAACTCAAAGAATGGTTACCGCCCTTGGAGACTTAATCCTCTTCTCCTATCAGAAGAGTCCTTTACCAATTTCATTTCATCTGAAATAAAATTATTTCTTGATGTTAACCAAACGCCAGGAATGTCCTGTTCAACTATATGGGAATCTCTAAAAGCGTATCTACGGGGCCAGATCATCTCTTACTGTGCGAATAAAAAGAAAATAAATACAGCGCGCCTAAAAGAACTAACAGATCAGATACTGGAACTAGATACGTTACACAGCCATCAACCATCTGCTGACACAATGAAAAAGCGTCTCTCCTTGCAGACCGAATTTGACATCTTATCAACACGACAGGCTGAATATCTCCTCTCCAAGTCTCGGCACGGGTGCTACGAACATGGGGAGAAAATTGGACGAATTCTCGCTCATCAGATACGACAAAGAACTGCCAATCAGGCAATACCTGCAATCAATGATGAACTAGGTTTGAAGAGTACAGATAGCCTCAAAATTAACTCCGGTTTTCAAAATTTCTATCAATCATTATACACATCAGAACTTTTAACAACACCCTCAGCGATGGAGGATTTTTTAAAATCCTCACATGCCCCATCCATAGACCCAAACATAGCTGATACAATGGAGAAGGACTTCTCTGCCTCGGAGATAATATCTGCAATTAGATCGATACAGAGCTCTGGAGTGTAATTCATTTCGGCCAATTTCTCTCCTTAACACTGATGCAAAAGTCCGCGCCGACTGGAGGGTGTTCTTTATATCATTATAATTGTAAATATATTAGTTCATTATATCACCTGACCAAACAGGTTTTATCAAGAATCGTTACTCTTTTTTCAATGTCAGACGCCTTTTTAACATCCTTCATAGCCCCTCTCCCCCAGGCGTGCCAGAGGTGATCCTCTCGCTTGATGCTGAAAAGGCGTTCGACCGGATGGAGTGGGGATTTGGCCATAGGTTTATATCGTGGATCAGACTTTTATATACGTCTCCAATGGCTGCTGTTTGTACTAATAATGATCTGTCCCCTTTTTTCGAGCTTAAACGTGGCACAAGACAGGGTTGCCCCATGTCACCGCTTCTTTTTGCGAATGGAGCCACTAGCTCTAGCTCTGAGGCAAAAAAATGATATCAAGGGAATTCAACGAGCAGGAGAGGAGCATAAAGTCTCGCTTTATGCTGTGAGCAGAGTTCCAGCCTCGTTTTGGTGTTGATGAAGGTAGTCCGGCTAGTTGGCTGGGGTCGCAAAAATAAAGTGTCTTGCTTCTCAAAACAATATGCGTTCAAAAGAGTAATACATTTGCATCACAAAATTGTTATCCAGAAAAAGTCAGACCTCACAATCGCTTGGCGCTATTTTTGCCTCCCTTCATATCAATGCGTCCAGCCACCTGCCGACAGCCGCACCTGTTACGGTGTTACTGCTCGGAAGCAGGGGACTGCTCGGTCTGCACTTCGGTCTGCACAGTTTACACAGCCCGTAGTGATACGAAGCTAGAGAGAAATCACCCACGTGCCAGACACACACTCCAATGTAGACCTGCTTCCCAAACACAGCAAACAAAACGGAAAGGGGAGGCCACCACCAAGACACCAAATTAGGAAAATGCAGAAATAAATAAAACAAAACTGAAAATTAATAAACCGAGCCAATAACCAACCACAATTAACAAAAGTAAAGGAACAAAAGCTACAAACTCAGGACAAACAATTTATAAAAGAAAAGCTTAAAACCAACTCCAGGCATTTATGCCTTTCTCAATCATCTGGGAGGCCAAGCAGACAAAGACAAGGTGGTTGCGAGGCAGTGGCAAAACGCAACCACTTCGGACGAGCAGCAGACGGGCAGCAGAGAAGCGGAGCGGTGAAGTTGAGCAAATTAAACACCCAGCAAAGCAGCAGCAGCTCCAGTGAGCTGATTGCGGTACCCTGTAGAAAAAAACGCTATTAGCAGCACTAAATTATCAGCGTATGCGGTGTGTTTTTTTAAAATGTGCTTTTTATGCCTTTTAATTATAGGACAGCTGGAGAGAGACAGGAAGCGGGGGGCAGAGAGAGGGGGGAGACATGCAGCAAAGGGCCGCTCGGTGTGGGACTGGAACCGGGGCCAGCTGCAGCGAGGACTATAGCCTCTGTACATGGGGTGCCTGCTCAGCCCACTACGCCACCGACCGCCCCGTATGTGGTGTGTTTATAAAACAAACATACCTGTATATGTAGCCGCAACACACGTACACGCACGCACAACAACGGAGGGAGGGCGAGAGAGAGCTCGGAAACCGCCGCTGGCGTTCACCAATGGAGCCCATACAGCAGCATACACAGGGGCAGGGAGCAGCACCTAAGCAGTCACCCTGTGGCACAACAAGCACCATGAGCACACAGAAAAACAACCAGCACCGCGATGAAGCATCGGGCAGCCATACCTGTCAGGCCAAATGATCTGACCCGGAAGTGAGTCTGGTGACAATACAGAGGAAGAACCTGTGGGAGGACCGGCGCTTTTATGGTCGCCACCTCATTGATTGGCCGCAAGCAGCACTCATGGCAAGCAGCTGTAACAACATAGAATAGAATAGAAGAATAGAATAGAAAAATACTTTATTTATCCCCCAATGGGGGAAATTCAAATTTGTCAAGTTGCTCAACATTTTTTTTAAATATTTACAATGATTGTATTAACAACAATAAAACAACAATAATACTACTACTACTAACTAAATAATAATAAATGACTAAATGACAAAATAAACAAATAAATAAAAATCAATCAATCAATTTGAGAAGAACTCAGCAGTCGGTGTTAAAAAGCCTTCTGGCTGTGGGGACAAAGGACCTTCTGAACCTCTCAGTCCTGCAGCCTCTCACTGCAGCTGCTCTTCTGTCCTGCAGGATGCTGTGGAGAGGATGTTTATTATTCTCCATCACTGAATCTAACTTCCTCCTCATCCGTTGCTCCACCACAGCACCGAGAGGGTCCAGCCTTCTGCCTACAACAGAACCAGCCTTTTTCACCAGTTTGTCCAGGCGCCTACAGTTTGTGTCTGTAGTGCAACTCCCCCAGCAGACAGCAACATAGAACAGTGCACTCTCAGTGATAGTGTGATAAAACATGCACATCATATCACTGCAGACACTGAAGGACCTGAGCCGTCTCAGGAAGAAGAGACGGCTCTGGCCCCTCCTGTACACCGCTTCTATGTTGGCAGACCACTCGAGTTTATTATCCAGCACCACCCCCAGGTATTTGCAGGTCTGAACAGTCTCTATCTCCCCTCCATCAATGCAGACTGACTGGTATGGGGTTTTAGATCTCCTGAAGTCCACCACCAGCTCTTTGGTTTTGTTCAGGAGCAAACAGTTCTTTTTGCTCCAGCCAGTAAAGGCCTCCACAAGGTCCCTGTACTCCTTCTCCTGTCCACCGCGCACACATGCCACAACAGCCGTATCATCAGAATACTTCTGAATGTGGCAGGACTCTGAGTTGTACCTGAAGTCTGATGTGTACAGGGTGAAAAGACAAGGAGCCAAAACAGTACCCTGCGGAGCCCCAGTACTGCATTCCAGTGTTCCAGAAACACATTTCCCCATCCTGACATACTGTGGTCTGGCAGACAAATAGTCTATAATCCATGATGTCAGGGAGGGGGCCACACCCATACCGAGCAGCTTGTCTTTCAGTATTAGAGGCCGTATTGTGTTGAAGGCACTGGAGAAGTCAAAGAACAAAGAACATGAAAACAAGAAAGGCACTTCTATGCTGCTACACGTATATGTGTGCAGTCTATTGCTCCTCTTAATTTGTACTTGTTGGACAGCGGTGTATGGGAATCTGATGTACCATGGGTGATAAACTGATGAGAGCTTTGATGACCAAGGGGAGCGCACGACTCACAGAGGACTGGGACACCCCCGATCTGTCTCCAGTCTCCCTCTGAAAGGTTCCAGTAGCCAAAAATCCAAGGGTGGTGAGGACCTGGACGTGTGGTGGAATTGGGTTTGATTGGCATGTTTCTCTCCTCCCTTGTGCTGCTACCTTGCCGTGGTGGGGAGGCTTGCATACCTCCGTGACTCTGGAGGCTATACTGGAGGGGGGTCATACCCTCAGTAGGTTCAACCATGCCGGGCAGGTTTTAGAGTAGAGGTCAGACAAAAAGCAGCACCTGGTCCTCTAGGGTGGGGGTTGGGCGTGGGGCCAACAACCCCACCCCGTAAAACATTTTACGTTACAGAAACGACGTCAAGGACACAGGAAGAAAATTCGGCACTGGGAGAGAGAAGTTCTTCAGATCGAAGACGTATGACGTTAGGTGGTGAAAGCCAGGAGCCCCTGGAAGCCGCAAGACCGACCACCCTTCTCTCAACCAGGAAAAGCATTGCCATTGGAACATGGAATGTAAGAACAATGTACCAAGCAGGGAAAACCTTCCAAATAGCGCAAGAGATGCGAAACTACAACCTCGCACTACTGGGAATCAGTGAGGCAAGATGGACACAATCAGGGCAGAAAATATTGATGAGTGGAGAACTGCTGCTTTACTCAGGCCATGAAGATGAGGCTGCCCCACACACACAAGGGGTAGCTCTCATGCTATCAAGACCCGCACAGAGAACATTGATAGAATGGGAGGCCCATGGCCCAAGAATGATCACAGCTTCATTCAGAACAACGAAAGAGAAAATTAAGATGAACATTATCCAATGCTACGCACCAATGAACGACAGCAAAGAAGAAGAAAAAGAAGAGTTCTATGACAGATTTCAGAGCATCCTGGACAATTACCCAGAGAAGGATACCACCATCCTCATCGGTGATTTTAACGCAAAGGTAGGGGAGGTAAACACAGGATACGAAGATGTCATGGGAACACATGGACTTGGTGTGATGAGTGACAACGGAGAAAAGTTCTCCGACATCTGTGCACTGAACAACCTGGTAATAGGAGGCAGCATTTTTCCCCACAAGAAGATTCATAAAGCAACATGGGTATCACCAGACCATACTACAGAGAATCAAATAGATCACATCTGCATAAGCAAGAAATTCAGAAGAACTCTACAAGATGTGAGAGTTAAAAGGGGAGCAGATGTAGCATCGGACCAGACAGAGACAACTAACAGACAGAAATACAATGTGAGCCTATTGAAAGGGACAGAAAAGCAAGAGGAATTCAGACTGAAACTCTCCAATAAATATGAAGTTCTCCAGGAACTACTTGAAGGCGAGACCAGCATTGAGAGTCTGCGGCAACAAATTAAAGACACACTAACGTCAACATGCAAAGAAGTACTTGGTCACAGGAAATTCCAGCAAAAAGAGTGGATAACTGCAGAAACACAACAAAAGATAAAAGAAAGGAAAGAAAAGAAAGCAGAAGTTACAAATAGCCACACAAGAACATCCAAAGCAAAGACGCAAGCAGACTATAATGAAGTCAAAAGAGCAGTTAAAAGAAGCATTAGAGCAGACAAGCTGAAATACATCGACAGCCTAGCAGAGGAAGCAGAGAAAGCAGCAAAACATGGCAACATGAAGCAGCTGTATGACACCACCAGAAAGATGTCAGGGAGATATACCAGGCCACAAAGACCAGTCAGGGATAGAGAGGGAAACATTTTTAGAACAAAAGAGGGCCAACTAAAGAGATGGGCCGAACACTTTGAGGAACTGCTTAATAGACCTCCACCAACAAACCCCCCAGAGATCCAACCAGCACAGGTCGACCTCCCCATTAGCTGTGACATTCCCAGCAGAGAGGAGATCCGGAAAGCAGTACAACAGCTGAATAATGGAAAAGCAACAGGGCCAGATAACATCCCGGCAGAAGCCTTAAAGACGGACGTCGATACCACTGTGAAGCTGCTTTATCCACTCTTCAAAAGGATCTGGGAAGAGGAACCGATTCCAGCAGACTGGAAAGAGGGCCTCATCATTAAGCTCCCAAAGAAAGGAGACCTCAGCAACTGCAGCAACTATAGAGGGCTCACCCTACTCTCAATGGCAGGGAAAGTGCTAAATAGAGTAATCCTAGACAGAATGAAAGATGCAGTTGACCATCAACTAAGAGATCAGCAAGCAGGATTCAGAAAGAACAGGTCATGTGTAGACCAGATTGCCACCCTCCGCATTATTATAGAGCAGTCACTAGAGTGGAGTACATCACTCTATGTCAACTTCGTAGATTATGAAAAAGCTTTCGATAGTGTACATAGGGAGACCACCTGGAAGCTACTAAGACACCATGGAGTGCCCACTAAACTAGTGAACATAATCAAAAACAGCTATTCTGGAATGACTTGTCATTCATGATGGGCAGCTCACAAACTTGTTTGAGATCAAGACGGGGGTCAGACAGGGTTGCTTACTATCCCCTTTCCTGTTTTTACTGACCATTGATTGGATAATGGAAAAAAACCACAGAACAAAGAAAGAACGGAATTCAGTGGACGATATGGACACATCTAGATGACTTGGATTTTGCAGACGATCTGGCCCTACTCTCACATAGACACCACCAAATGCAAGAAAAAACAAAAATACTGGCAGAGAATTCCTCACAAGTAGGACTCTCCATTCACAAGGGAAAAACACAATTCATGAGGATTAATAACACCGGCACAGAGCCAATCCTTCTAGGGGACGACACGTTGCAAGAAGTAGAGTCCTTTACCTACTTGGGGAGTATCATCAGCAACCAGGGTGGTACGGATGCAGATGTGAAAGCTAGGCTAGGCAAGGCTAGAACAGCATTCCTACTTCTAAAGAACATCTGGCGCTCTAGAGAGATACAACAACACACAAAAATAAGAATATTCAACTCCAATGTAAAATCTGTCCTGCTTTAAGGGGCAGAGACATGGAGAACAATAAAGACCACCACAAATAAAGTGCAAACCTTCATCAATAAATACCTCAGAAGAATCCTGAACATGGCCAGACAAAATCAGCAATAAAGACCTATGGACAAAGACCAAACAACTACCAGCAGCAGACGAAATTGGGCGAAGAAGGTGGAGATGGATCGGGCACACACTACGCAAACCAGCGTCAAACACCACCAGACAGGCTCTGACTTGGAACCCTCAAGGGAAGAGAAACAGAGGTCGGCCCAAAAACACCTGGCGGAGGGATCTCTAGGCAGACACCAAGAGGCTGGGAGGCACCTGGTCGCAGATAGAAAAGAACGCCAATGACCGAAAACTCTGGAGGACCCTTGTCGACGGCCTATACCCTGGAAAGGGTGTCAGGCATAAATGAAAAAATTAAATGAATGCATGTTTCTCTCTGGAGTTGTGGCTCCAGCAAGCTCAGCAGCACAGTCCTTGGCAATCTAAATCGCGATGTCAGCCATTCATCTGTCTACACGGTCTCAGAGCACACATGCCCTAAGGCATCCAAAAGTAGCAAGTCAGCCGCTGGTAACGCTTCCCATTGACCTTGTTATATACAGAGTCAAATTAACCTTCAATTAGTGCATAATTTAAGTCAAACAGAATAATGTCAGCATCATTATGGGGTATAATGTATATATTTATGTTTGCTTCAAAGTAATTGAATATACAATCCATAACAGCAGACTATTTTAGGAAACTCCTACGACAGCTCTGGATCACTCGTAAATTCTGTTCGTACCTGAAAGAAAACATAAAATACGAAAAGATTGGTGAATGCGCAAATTCTCTTAAATCACTCGTACGGACGATTTAAGAATAAATCTGTGCGTACGAACGGTTCTTGCATGAGGCCCAATGTGTCTTGTGGTTTGTTCAGATGCAACTTTGCAAACAAGTTTTCCTCTTCAATCTTTTTCTAATTGTACTGTCGTGAATTTAACCTTTAACATGCTAACAAAAGCCTGTGGAGTCTGAGATGTTGGTCTTGGGTTTCTGACCTTGGTGTGACCTTTAACCTTTAACATGCTAACAAAAGCCTGTGGAGTCTGAGATGTTGGTCTTGGGTTTCTGACCTTGGTGTGACCTTTAACCTTTAACATGCTAACAAAAGCCTGTGGAGTCTGAGATGTTGGTCTTGGGTTTCTGACCTTGGTGTGACCTTTAACCTTTAACATGCTAACTGAGGCCTGCAGAGTCTGAGATGTTGGTCTTGGGTTTCTGACCTTGGTGTGACCTTTAACCTTTAACATGCTAACAAAAGCCTGCAGAGTCTGAGATGTTGGTCTTGGGTTTCTGACCTTGGTGTGACCTTTAACCTTTAACATGCTAACAAAAGCCTGCAGAGTCTGAGATGTTGGTCTTGGGTTTCTGACCTTGGTGTGACCTTTAACCTTTAACATGCTAACAAAAGCCTCTGGAGTCTGAGATGTTGGTCTTGGGTTTCTGACCTTGGTGTGACCTTTAACCTTTAACATGCTAACTGAGGCCTGCAGAGTCTGAGATGTAGCTCTTGGGTTTCTGACCTTGGGGTGACCTTTAACCTTTAACATGCTAACTGAGGCCTGCAGAGTCTGAGATGTTGGTCTTGGGTTTCTGACCTTGGTGTGACCTTTAACCTTTAACATGCTAACAAAAGCCTTTGGAGTCTAAGATGTTGGTCTTGGGTTTCTGACCTTGGTGTGACCTTTAACCTTTAACATGCTAACTGAGGCCTGCAGAGTCTAAGATGTAGCTCTTGGGTTTCTGACCTTGGGGTGACCTTTAACCTTTAACATGCTAACTGAGGCCTGCAGAGTCTGAGATGTAGCTCTTGTGTTTCTGACCTTGGGGTGACCTTTAACCTTTAACATGCTAACTGAGGCCTGTAGAGTCTGAGATGTAGCTCTTGGGTTTCTGACCTTGGGGTGACCTTTAACCTTTAACATGCTAACTGAGGCCTGCAGAGTCTGAGATGTAGCTCTTGGGTTTCTGACCTTGGGGTGACCTTTAACCTTTAACATACTAACTGAGGCCTGTAGAGTCTGAGATGTAGCTCTTGGGTTTCTGACCTTGGGGTGACCTTTAACCTTTAACCTTTAACATGCTAACTGAGGCCTGCAGAGTCTGAGATGTAGCTCTTGGGTTTCTGACCTTGGGGTAACCTTTAACCTTTAACATGCTAACTGAGGCCTGCAGAGTCTGAGATGTAGCTCTTGGGTTTCTGACCTTGGGGTGACCTTTAACCTTTAACATGCTAACTGAGGCCTGCAGAGTCTGAGATGTAGCTCTTGGGTTTCTGACCTTGGGGTGACCTTTAACCTTTAACATGCTAACTGAGGCCTGCAGAGTCTGAGATGTAGCTCTTGGGTTTTTAACCTTGGGGTGACCTTTAACCTTTAACATGCTAACTGAGGCCTGCAGAGTCTAAGATGTAGCTCTTGGGTTTCTGACCTTGGGGTGACCTTTAACCTTTAACATGCTAACTGAGGCCTGCAGAGTCTGAGATGTAGCTCTTGGGTTTCTGACCTTGGGGTGACCTTTAACCTTTAACATGCTGACTGAGGCCTGCAGAGTCTGAGATGTAGCTCTTGGGTTTCTGACTTTGGGGTGACCTTTAACCTTTAACCTTTAACATGCTAACTGAGGCCTGCAGAGTCTGAGATGTAGCTCTTGGGTTTCTGACTTTGGGGTGACCTTTAACCTTTAACATGCTAACTGAGGCCTGCAGAGTCTGAGATGTAGCTCTTGGGTTTCTGACTTTGGGGTGACCTTTAACCTTTAACATGCTAACTGAGGCCTGCAGAGTCTGAGATGTAGCTCTTGTGTTTCTGACCTTGGGGTGACCTTTAACCTTTAACATGCTAACTGAGGCCTGCAGAGTCTGAGATGTAGCTCTTGGGTTTCTGACTTTGGGGTGACCTTTAACCTTTAACCTTTAACATGCTAACTGAGGCCTGCAGAGTCTGAGATGTAGCTCTTGGGTTTCTGACTTTGGGGTGACCTTGCTGGGACGTCCACTCCTGGGAAGATTGACAGCTGTCCTTAATGTTTTCCACTTGTGAATAATTTTTCTCTCTGTAGAATGATGGACTCCAAATAGTTTGGAAATGGCCTTTTAACCCTTCCCAGATGGGCAGTAACTGACATGTCCGTTAGAATTAACAGGGGCATGTCTTCACAGGTAGTAGGAGCAAAAATGAGAAGAGGCTCAGTGAGGCTGAGGGGGTGGAGCTTTGGTGGGCCAAGATGACGATGACTCACTGTATGTAAGAAAGAGGTGGAGCTTCAGACTGGCTTCCAGGTGTTAAGTGAGTGAGCCAAACACATTTCAGCTGCTCAGTTGGAAAACAAGCACCTCACCTGTTGTTTTTTTTTCTTTCTCATTTGATCAAAATCAGCCACAACACTCAGACCATCCGATTGGTGGTCCCAGTGGTCTGTCAGTTAGCTCCAGAAGCCCTGCCTTCCAGTGACCCTGACACTTGAGAAGCAGATGTGGCATGTCGTCCTGAACTCGTATTTCCGTATTGTCACACTTATGTGGCCACACACCTCATTAGTCTACGTGCACTGGTCCCCTTCAGGCTCCAGCGCCAAAGCACCAGAGGGCTCCATCCCCAAGCACTGCAGAGGTTTGTAGTGAAGTACAAACCACTCTCTGTTCGGTTCTACGAACCCCGAACCAACCGTATTCTAACGAAACCACCCCCAAAGACTTCCTGCTGCACAGAGGCTGGTGGGGCTCTCTCAGGCCTGCCACCGCCAGGTGTCCGTCAGCTGTTCCAAAGTCTGAGTCCAGACCTGAGCGCAGACAGGGGTCTCCAACAGAGAGTGCCTCTTCCTGAGCACGCTTGGTGGGGACTCGAGTTAGAACGATGTGATTTGGGGAAGGGGAAGAATGTCTCAAGCCCCGCCCCCAACCTTCAGCAACAGGTCAGAGCAGGGCGTATCCTCTCACTCCTACCCCCTCCAGAAGAAGAACTCGGGCTCAAGCCCCGCCCCCTGAGCACAGGAGTGAGTGCCTGGCAGGTGGCAACACACTTGTCTTGGTATAGATTATTGATAACAGTCCAGAAGGCTGCTCGGGTCAATTTCACAAAGCTCAAATTTCAAGTTATATTTTTCCACTTTTTTTTATTAAATGATGAAGCTGTTTGTGTTGCAAATAAAATGATCTTTCTCATTTCAATTTTGTGGAGCTCGATGGAAATGCAGATATCACACACCACGCTAATAAAATGTTGTTTTAATGTTATTACACAGAGTCGGAGACACAATTTTATGAAAACAAAGCAAAATAAGACAGCATTCTAATTCTCATTTTTGTTTTGAAGATATTTTCAATAACATTGACAACATCTGTATGTTTCCATCTGAACACACCTGCTATTTTTTGTATAGGTGTGCTCGTTTATACTCTTCTCTTGTACTGTTTTGAATATGATGCGTTCCTGTTTCATAAACAGTTTTAGAACCTGAAAACAGTTCATCTGCTGGGTTTCTTCCTCACAGTATCCACCAGGAGATGTATGGAGCCTCCCACTTGGTCAGCTGCTTCCAGAAGCTCCACCCTTCCCCTCTCACCTGGAGAGACACAACAGTGTTTTGTACAGACTGTTGAGATTCATGAGTCCTGTTTGAAACTGCAGGTGACTTTTGTTGCATCATAACATGTATATAAAAATACAACCAAACTGTATCACCTGTCTGTGTCTGTGTCCACTTGTCCTTCTCCATCTCAGTCCTCAGTGTGTCCACAGTTTCCTGCAGCATCTCTTCTACACTACACATCCCACAATCCTCCTCTTCCTGTAGCTCCACCTCTTCAGGCTCATTCTGTTCTCCTATTGGTTGACGGTGACACGTGTCTGCAGACTCCTCCTTATCACAGTGTCGGTCACATGACAGAGTTAAGACTGCATGGATTGTGGGAGAGGGAGTTTCCCCATCATCCTGTTCCTTCATCAAATCCTCCTCCTCCTCCTCCTCCTCCTCCTCCTCCTCCTCTTCTTCTCCTTCTGTGTTTTTTTCAAAAGCAGAGCTTAGCAGGAGCTTTTCACTCTCTGTGTTTTCCCTGTCAGCACACAGAGGTGTGTCGTCTGCGTGTTGTTGAACCTCCATCTTGTGTAGGGCCTAATAAATAAAATATGAAACATGAAAAATAACTATGGCTGTGTTCGAAACCGCATACTACATACTTCCATACTGTCGATCAGACAGTATGCAGAGCGTTTACCCACAATGCATTTTGCATTACCTGTGTGAACATACTCTGCAACCGAACATTGTACTGCCTCAGCGTTTCCACGGTAACCTCCATCTCAGCACACCTGCCCTCCAGAACATCCTGATCTGATTGGACAGTGAGCCTCCATGCCTGCAGCTGCTGCTCCAGCAGCCTGAGGAGGAAAACAAACAGATAAACAACAACAGGAGAGGGTAAAAGAATAACTGCATGTTTGGGATTTTCAGACTCACCACTTGTCTCTCTGCAGGTTCCTGACTTCAGTCAGCAATGCTGCCGCCGCAACCTTCAACAGAGCACACACCTTTACACCACATGACCCTATGATGCATCAGATGACTTCCTGAAACAGTGAGGTCATCACCTGGTCACCCGGGGCCTCGTCGTTGGTGCGCAGGGCTTCAGATGGAAGAGGAGGAGGTGCACACACCGAGGCTTCATGGGAAACGCCTCTGTTTAAGGAGGGACTGTGAGCCGAGTCAGTCAGTCGTGTAGAAGCATCAGGAGGGGGAGCACTGTGAGAGAAAAAACAAGAGTTCAGAAAAAGGCTTAACAGTTTAAAAGCCTCATCTTCATGCATGACTCACCAGATCTGGGGCTCCTCTGGCTCCTCCCACACCCTCCTCCTAGCAGAGTCTCTCTGATTGTGTCGTCGTGGTAACAGTGAGTGACGAGCACTGTGCATGAACAGGGACAGGGACTCTCTCCAGGTGGGCTGAGGTGAAATACAAAGTCCCAGTGAGTGACCCGTCGGTTCAGCCGTCGGTTCACCCGTCTGCTCTTACCTGGGTGCAGAACTCCAGCACTGGATGGTGGGTTTTGTGTTTCCTGGTCTGTCCATTGATCAGGAAACACCTCTGACACACGTGGATGTTAATACACTTCATACACCGATACCTGAGCACACACACAATTAATTCATATTCATTTTTAATATGTTTTTAATAAAGTTGAATAATTTTGTCCCAGTGAGATCTGTCCTCATACCTCTACCTTCCCTTAAGGATCGCAGCACCAGCCACTAACCATAAGTCAGGAGGTCCATGCCACATTGTTAAAAACAAATATGTGTTTTCAATAAATGTTTAATCATTTTTCTTCTTCTCTACTTTCTTTTGCAGCACATAACACACACCTGTATGGACCCTGTGTCTATTGCACCCACTTGAAATACAACTCAAACCGCACAGAGTTTCCCACGGCCTCCTGAGTTACCCAGAGACCATTCCAGTACACGCAGCAACTACCAGCCAGATCCTGAGTTGTAGCGTGCACCCCCCTGGCTCCTACACCAAACTCCACAATGGCGGTTCAGACGCGTAGGAGGGGAGCCACTGAGTAAAAACTCACAAGCCTTACCCTTACCCTTACCCTAACCCTAACCCTAACCCTAACCCTAAACTCGACACAGTCCTGTTAAACTGAACACAGTCCGGGTTTGTCTGACAGATTCACCTCAGGCCAGTGATGGGGAACATCTTGCAGATGTGGCAGCGGACAGCGTGACTGACGTTCTGACTGACCAACAGCCGGTACAGAGTGGGTAACCAAAGCAACGAGCAGGGCTCACTCTGCAGCCATGAAAACACTTGTTCTTCTGCCACTGTCGGGGTCAGCACCTGCAAACAGACGCAGTCAGTGAGTCGCCTTTAGAACCTGGAATCACCTGCAGGGAGTGTTTGTGAGTTCTCACCCCGTTAAAACACGACCTCACTGCCGTCTCTACGTCACCAAACACTCCTTCCTCCTGAACTGCCGCTGGAACCTGAACGATGACATGTTACAGAGGAGCGGACAAAGGCACGCTGGGAAATGTAGTCTAAACTGTGCTTACCTGGCTGAGGTCCTGCAGCAGGGATCTGAGTCCAGACCTGCTGACAGATCCTGAGCTGTCCGCCAACAACTTCAGCAGACCTGCAGGACAGAAGATGATCATGTTCAGAGATCATTTCTATCCATCATCTTATCGATTCTGGTGTTCCTCTGGGATTCATCTTAGGGTCCTTTGCGTTTCTGAGGTTTAATCAGGATCTCAAGCTGTAGTCCAAACACATGATTCAACTTTAACCCTCTGAAGGTGTAAGTGTGTTAATCCTTGTTCCATCCATGTGTCCTCACCTCTGTATTTAAACACCAGATTGTCAGCAGACAGAGCAATCAGAGCAGTTTGAAGGCAGCGAGCGGGAACAGATTCAGTCTGCCTGCTGAAAGACAAAGACATGGACAGAAACGTGTCAGCTTTCAGCCGGCGTCACATTAGCAACGCCTCCACTTTCAAACTGACCGGTCGAACAGCCTGAATATCAGACTGCACGTCTCCTCTGAAGCTGCCGCCATCACATGATCCGGCCCTTCCTGTGACACACTGTGGAACATCCTGAGCAGAGTGCGGGTCACTTCCTCTCTGCTCATCTCAACATCCTGCTGCTGCCTTGCCCTGCCTCCTGGGTGGAGGGCAGCAGTGACGTGTCGAACGAGCACAACATCCACTGGAAACAGAAAGACTGCAGTCAGAAGAACTATAAACTGGTGGGCTGAGACATTCCTTGCAAAAAAGTATGTCATATTTTCATCTGCACATCCCCCACACAAGCAACAGGGAAGTCTGCCGGTTCTGCAAGAAGACCTTGAACAACTGATAACGCAAATACTGAACAGCAGGGAGAAGAAAAGATCCCCAGATCCCACTTAGCAACAGGACAGAATGCATATCATGTAACTGGGTGATCTCCAGAAGCTTCTGCAATAAACCAACTAAACTTTGGACTGAGTCTTGACCTTTATGCTCACACTTCGATCAATGAACTCAGGGAAGCCAGCTGAAATCGGGGCTTCAACAATTTTTATCTTGAAATTTCTATTTCTTCATCCAGACTTAATGAGCTCTGCATTTTTTTCCCCAACTCCCGACACTACACTACCCCAACTCGAACCCACCTCAAAACCCAAAACACTAATGGACCAAGTGTAAATGTTTTCAAAAAGTTCATAAATAACCCATCACAACAAAGGACTAAAGAACTTTAGGTCTCATTAATCATGGTTGGTATTGTTGGAGCCAGTCACTTGAAGCTAGCTCACCTTAGCTCCGTAAAAGCTATTAAGCTGAGAGGCTCAGAGTTGGAGGGTTTGTTTCCACACTGGTGTTTTATTCAGCATCACTAAACCAGACAATGCCGAGTCTCCACGGCCATCCAGCCAACACGTTACAGGGAGAAAGACCTGAGCCGTGCAGGTAAACTTTTTACAAATAGAGGCAGATTAAAGGACTGCAAAATGAATCCATTGTAAAGTCTTAAAAGAATGCTATTGAACCATAAAATATCATCAAAAATGTTTTAACATTTTTCACTTCCTGTATCATTGATAAAGACAACAAAAAAAAAACTGTGTAAAAAACTAAAATAAATAAACATGTAAATAGAATTTAGACAAGTCGGATGTAGGGGCACCACCTTAAAGAAGGGACACATTTAATACAGTTTTAAGATTCGGCTGAAAGGGAATCTAAGTAAAAGTGGGCAGCTGTTCAGCGCCCGGAGGTACAGTGCCTTGCTCAAGGGCACTTCAGCCGTGACAAGGAGGTGGAGCTATCAGTTCCACCAATATTTTTTGAGTGGCGAGAGTGGGAATTGAACCGCCAACTTCCGGTTATTGGACAGCCTACTCTAACCACTGAGCAACGGCTGCCCATGGAAGTTGAAGTTGAAGTTGTCAATGCATCCCTCAAGTTTATGGCAAATGTCTGTTGCTTAATCCACTCCCAAAAGCTTTCATAAGCCGAACGTGGTTGTAAATTAGGCGATTTCAGTCCCTTTCCTTTGTGTAGACTTCCCACATCTGGTCCTTACCCAGAAAAACATCCCCCACAGGGATGCTTGTATCTTCCAAAGGTTTAAGGTATATTAATTCCACACTGGAGCGTGCTACAGGTACTAACTGCTTTTCTTATCACCTCTGACCAAACAACTGAGGAGGACATCAAAATATTCAAGATACTGGGTATCAAATTTTCTCGTGGCACGAGATCTCGTCACACCCCTGGTATCCAATTTCCCACATTTATAACAACCAAAAGTTATTGAAAATCATATAAAAGTGGATTTTTGAAGACCAGATTTATGACGGTCACAGAAGCATCAATTGTTAGAATATGTATGTAGAGTAAGGCGTAGGGGAGGGTTGGTTAAATCAGTTGCTCGGCTATGTTTGCATTGTCCACTCACACACAATGCCTCATCATGACGGGCCATATCTTCAGCCACGTGTCTCATGAATTAAAGCACGGACTCTTTTACTACGAAGCCATGTTGTTGGAATAGAGGCAACATTGGTTCAACATTGTCTTGCTGAAATATGCAAGGTCTTCCCTGAAAAAGACGTCGTCTGGATCGGAGCAGATGCTGCTCTAACACCTTTTTATACTTTTCAGCATTGATGGAGCCTTTCCAGATGTGCAGGTTTCCAGTTCCATTGGCACTAATGGCCCAACCCAAACTCCATCAGAGATAAAAGCTTTGCACTGAGAGCTGGATGGTCCCTCTCCTCTTTAGTCTGGAGGACGCAGCATCTGATCCATCTGACCACAGAAGAGTTTCCCACTCTGCCTCAGTCCATTTTAAATGAGCCTTGGTCCAAAGAAGACGGCAGCATTTCTAGATCATTTTCACATGTGGCTTCTTCTCTGCCTGATAGAGCTTTAACCTGCATCTGTGGGTGTAACGGTGAGCTGTGTTCACAGACGATGATTCCTTAGCCCAGGCAGTTATTTCCAGGACAGAATCAGGTCTAAAGGTCACAGACGATGATTCCTGGAGGTGTTCCTGAGCCCAGGCAGTGATTTCCAGGACAGAATCAGGTCTAAAGGTCACAGACGATGATTCCCGGAGGTGTTCCTGAGCCCAGGCAGTGATTTCCAGGACAGAATCAGGTCTAAAGGTCACAGACGATGATTCCTGGAGGTGTTCCTGAGCCCAGGCAGTGATTTCCAGGACAGAATCAGGTCTAAAGGTCACAGACGATGATTCCCGGAGGTGTTCCTGAGCCCAGGCAGTGATTTCCAGGACAGAATCAGGTCTAAAGGTCACAGACGATGATTCCTGGAAGTGTTCCTGAGCCCAGGCAGTGATTTCCAGGACAGAATCATTGTTTTCTTTGCAATGTAGTGCTGCCTGAGTGCCTGAAGATTATCATCCAGTGTTTATTTTCAGCTGTGCTCCTGTTCACAGAGATGTCTCCGGATAATCTTTTTATGATAAGATGTTCTGCAAATGAAGGAATATTCATAGTCTTCACAGTCTCCTCCACAGTTTGTATATTTTTTCCAGAATGTTGCACTTCTGCCCATTTTTAATGCATGCCATTAGATTAAAGATGAATTATTATTTTTCATCAAATGGTAAAATGTTTCACTTTTAGCATCTGCTATGTTTTATATTTTAAATTTTGAATAAAATGTCTAAATGGCTTCAAACATTCGATTTTAGACTTGCGCCCCCTCCTTAGGGGTTAGGGGTTAGGGGTTAGGCTAACGCTAACCCTCTGAAGGAGAAAGGGTTAGGGGTTAGGGGTTAGGGGTTAGGCTAACGCTAACCCTCTGAAGGAGAAAGGGTTAGGGGTTAGGCAAACCCTAACCCTGAAAACGACTTTGTGGCTTCTTAAAGGGAAACGCTTTTGTCAGACGGTGAGTCAGGTGGGATGCATTACTGCAGGTTTTATATTTGTTTTTATAGTGTGCCATATTTTAACTGCATGTTTTGTTTAATTCATTTTTAGGTATGTTTTGTATTTATTTATTAGTATGGTTATTTCCTTTTAAGTTTACTGCATGTATTGGAATGGCCCTTTTATGATTTTTAGGCAGTAATGCATCCTCTGACCAAAGGCTGCACCAGCCAATCGGCTGCTGCAGCGGCCCCACCCTAATTGACAGGTAGTGGTTCCCTTTAAAAAAAGATCCTGAAACACCAGAGTGAGGAAGGGAGGAAGAGGAGAAGGGAGCAGGGCAGGAAAGAGCGCTGCAGAGGCGAGGCGAACAGAGAGAGCTTTCCTGAGAAGTGTATCGGAAGGTTTCGACGCGAGGTGGCAGAAGCAGGAGTTTCTGCCACAAAGCCGTGAGTCGTGTACCGATACACTTTTAGCTGTAGCCTGAAGACGCATGGAACAGAGATCCTGTGTTGTTCAGCAGACTGCTGGCCATCCTTTTCTGTTTTAGGTCCATGCCACGCCAGCGGAGGCTCCCAGCGAAGTGTGACGGATGGGGGCCGCCTTGGGTTCCAGGTCCACGGTGTCGCCAGCGGGAGCTTCTGGCAGATCTGTGGTGTCGCCAGGGGGCGCTTCACGCGGAGTGGAGGCCATGTGACGAACTGGAGGAACATGGAAGATCTTCAGGCTACTTGGAGTGGAGGACGGCTCCCGGTGGCTAACTGGCGAAGCAGGACGGCGGAGCACCGGACTGGAGCGTGGCCGTGAGATTGCCCTAGTTTTTAGACTGTTCTTAAATTGACTTTTAAAAGGAGGCTTTCTCCTTTTTAAGAAAAGACATTCTTAAACTCTTTTTATTCTTTTATTCTGTTTTTACACCACATAATAAATTGTTGTCATATAAAGTTTGTGTTCGGGTTATTAAGTGCTGCTGCCTTCGTAGTGAAGAACCTGGTACTATGGAGTTGGTGGTGGCTGTGAGAGAGCGACCCCACCTCTGCGTATCACATTTTCATCGATGCTCACAACTGGTATTTGAGGGAGGAACAAACATAGTTTGTGGTGGTCATTTGATTTAGTCAGTGCAGAAACAAACAAAGCTCAGAACCCAGATATTATGAAATATTCATATTCATTAATGAGGTGATACTGACTGTGACATCGTCTCTGCAGACACAGGAGCTTCATGGCGGCTCTGTAGACGGATGGACGGATTTCGTTCATTGCATCTGTTCACAAAGGAAGAAACAGAAAAACAACAAACTATCATTGGCTGCGCTTGATACTGATGGTGGGGTTCAGCTAATCATTCATCATCATTAATACAGGAGGGAATTCCCGGTGTGATCCAGGAAATAACCATGTTTTCCTCTCTGCTCATGCTCAGGTCAGGGTTAGGGATTAGATTACAGAGGATCAGATGTCCTGTGTCTTTATGTAATGAGCTGTTTGTAAGTTGTGAGGAGAAACACATGATCCAGCTCAGGTTCTGTTGTTTTATATCCTGACTGTTTCAGAAATGTTGACTCAGCATACTGTAGTGGAGAATAAAATGGCAGAGGCATTCTTACCAAGGCTGTCCAGATCCATGAAGAGCTGAAAAGACAACAGGACATTATCTGATTATTAGGAAATGAATGAAATATTGTGTTGTGGTTAGGGTTAGGGTAGGGTAGGGTAACCCTAACTCTAACCCTGAGAGGAAAGGTTGGTCCCTTACAAACGTTTGTGGGTTAGACCCCAAGCTCAGAGTCCATGTTTGTGCCTCAGTCAGTATCCAAACATCAGTCCCTAACCAGGTCTGCTCAGTTCTGATTCTGATGTCAGAGGGCTGCTCAGAGATGGTGCTGATCATATCACAGGTGAACAGCTCTAAGTTTGTCAGCACCACATCTGAACAGGTCTCAGCTCATAGGAGAGAGACATCAGAACCAACACAGAACATGGGACTGAACATAGGACTGAGCTAGGGATAGAACCAGAGACAGAACCTGAACACAACCAGACACAGAACCAGAGACAGAACATGGGACTGAGCTAGGGATAGAACCAGAGACAGAACCTGAACACAACCAGACACAGAACCAGAGACAGAACATGGGACTGAGCTAGGGATAGAACCAGAGACAGAACCTGAACACAACCAGACACAGAACCAGAGACAGAACATGGGACTGAGCTAGGGATAGAACCAGAGACAGAACCTGAACACAACCAGACACAGAACCAGAGACAGAACATGGGACTGAGCTAGGGATAGAACTAGACAAGACCTGAACACATAAAGGGACACACATCAGAACCTGAACAGAACCAGCGATAGAACTGTCACAGATCTGGAGTCGTACATAATAACCCAAACAGAACTACACTTACCTTCCTTCAGGTCTGTTGGAGTTTCAAGCTGCTGCAGAAACAAAGTAAAGCTGCTGAATGATGAATGAGGGTGTCAGTTTTTATCACACTGCTCACCTGCTGCTCACCTGCTGCCTGTGGACCAATCATCAGCCAGCAGAACACTGACATCACTGACCCGGAACACTTACAGAATTTCCACAGCTAAAGAAAGGAGCCTACCCATCCTTATTGGACCTGGGTTAGAAAATCTAAAATATGGTCAGTACTGTTGCCATTATCTGTGATATTGAACGAATATTTGATCAATTCTCTGTCACTCCTGAATCCAAGAATTATCTGAAGTTCTCTGGTGGAAAGGTGGAGATTTGGAGAAGGAACCACAGGAGTACAGGATGGCTGTCCTCCTCTTCGGAGCCGCTTCGTCTCCAGGATGTACCAATTTTGGATTAAAGCATTTAGCACGACAACACAAAGCTAAGTATCCTCTGGCATCAGCATTTGTGTAGAAGATTTTTTATGTTGATGACGGGTTAGTCAGCGTCCCATCGTTGGGGGCAGAAGCAGAGCAGCGAGGATGGAAGGTTAGAATCTGTCCAGTGGAAGTAGGATGTAGAGGATTTGTTGCAAAGTCTGTTGTCTCATTGTTGAGGGAGCTGGGTGTAAGTGGACAGAGTGTGAGGAAAATAGTGAAGGAAGTGTCAGATGAGGCAGTAAAGTCCAGTCAGTGGATTTGGATTAGAAGATGCAATAGCAGCTGGGGGCCAGCAGGGGGAGCACTTAGGGTAAACAGACTTTAGGAAAAAGCAAAGAAGAAGTTCAAGATATTTAAGTGGAGGGTGTGCCCATGTGAGCCTTTTGAAACCAGGCGGCCATTTTGGGTGAGTTGGCTTTGAGTGAGTTGTATGGCTTTGTTTTTGCTGGCATTTTTAGTGGCATTTATAGGACTGTTTAGGTGAGTTTGTCTGCTGAATCTGTTAGTGTGTCTAGTCCTGCCTCCACCTCTGGCACCCTCTATACCTTCATTACCCTCTCCCCGAACCAGGGTTTGTATCCCCACCCCGCTGTGACTGGTGTGCAGTTGGTGAGAGGCTGAGGTAGATTATGGCTGTAAAAGATGCTTGATGTGGTGTGAGGAGCAGTGTTGGCTGGTATTAGGGGGGTTACTCTGGGACGCCAGTGGTCACTGTCTAGCCTCCTGGAGGTGTCGTAGGCCCAACTAGATGAAACACTGATGAAAGGAGGTTCCCACCTGATGACCCCAATGACATGTTGATCAGCACTGCTCACTGATCTATATTACAGGGAATTTTTCACTGAGTGTGGTCCATTTTTTTTCTCTTTAGCACAAGTTTCTTGTGTTTACCTTAAAAAATTTAGTTGAGTTGAGGTTTCTAGGACTGCTTTCTTTCATCTTCGTAATATTGTTAAAATCAGGAACATCTTGTCTCAGAGTGATGCAGAAAAACTAGTCCATGCATTTGTTACTTCAAGATTGGACTACTGTAATTCTTTATTATTGGGCTGTCCCACATATTCTCTGAAAAGCCTTCAGTTGATCCAAAATGCTGCAGCCAGAGTTCTGATGAGAACTAACAGCAGAGATCATATTTCTCCAGTTTTAGCTTCTCTTCATTGGCTCCCTGTTAAATTCAGAATAGAATTTTTTTTCCCAAATCTCTTTATTGAGTTTTTGCAGACAGTACAGAAAGAAAAAAGACATCAGTTTCCCATTGCGTCGAAGCGTCTGCTTTATAGTGAAGTACAAAGTAAAAAAAACAAGAAAGGGAACAGGACAAAAAGAGAACTCCAACAAAACTATCCCTCCCAACAACCCATGTCAGATGTAGTCACAGAAAACAACTTAGTTATTATACAGCATATGACAACATAAGTGAAAAATTGATAAGAAAAAAGAAATAAAAGAAATAAAAGGGAAAAAAGGGAATAATAATAATAATAATCATAATAAATAATAATAATAATAATAATTTAAAGGATAAGTGACAAGAGAAGAAAATAAATACATAAAGTGTGTGTGTGTGTGTGTGTGGGGGGGGGGTATTCTCTCTTTTCAACTGTTAAAGGGATTCGCCACCCCCAGGCCAAATGAAGTGTATCCCCGCATTCCCGAGACATAAATAAGTGTGTGGGAGCGTTTTCCTGGCGACCCAGGCATCGTCCGAATCTCACAGCGCTGACCACTGCTTGGTTCCACGTAATACCTCCATGCTTGCGTCGCCGATCAAAATATTACTCCACTCAACCTCTGTTTCGAACACAGATGGGACAGCTGTATGTTTCAGTCTTAGCACCATCCTTTGCGAAGCGTGGGTCATTTTTTTGGTCAGTCTTCTGGCTTGAAATGCTCCTCGCAAACACGGTATTGGTTTATTTTTTGTCCCTGGCTGCTTCACGCTGGTTTGTTTGAGGAAGTTGGGGGTGGGGATTCCCAATGACGTAGCGGGGAGTGTGCGTCGGCTGTGTTGTCCGCACCACAAACTAGTTCCCAAACCGACATGAGCAAACCAAGCCTTCCGTGTTGATTTACAGTCATTTGCACTCGATGTGAAAGTACACCACTCACACAGTAATTAGAAGGTAAATCAAGTAAATTAATTCACGTTGGGCGAAATATTTCGATCGGCGACGCAAGCATGGAGGTATTACGCGAAACCAAGCAGTGGTCAGTGCTGTGAGACTCGGACAATGCCTGGGTCGCCAGGAAAATGCTCCCACACACTTATTTATGTCTCAGGAATGCAGGGATACACTTAATTTGGCCTGGGGGTGGCATATCCCTTTAAGAAGCGTCCTCGGCATCGTCAGGAGTAACATCAAGACTATTACTAATATAAGCCAGCAGTGGTCCCAAGTTTTATGAAATGCTGTCAAAGATCCCTTCTGTGAGAACCTTAACTTCTCTAGCTTTAGACATTGTAAAATTTCCCGTATCCAATTGTTGTGAGTCGGTGGAGAAACCTGTTTCCATTTGAGGAGAATGCTACGCCTGGCAAGCAGGGTGGTAAAGGCCATGACACGCTGTGCAGAAACGGGGAGATTTTTGGACAGAGGGAGACCAAAGAGGGCAGTCAGGGGGTTTGGTTTGGTGGAGGCGGTCCCGTTTAAAAAGGTACAGCCTGTTTAAAAAAGAGCTGGTGAGAGCCACGACCAGCTGGGTGGACAGTTCCCGGGGGCGAGCTGGACATAGCACCCACAGGAGGGAAATCCTGCAGGCTTAGGATGTCAAACCTGTTATCCAGTGGCAGAGGCGGAGGAGATGGACGAGCCCACCGGAGTCTCCGCTCCATCCTCCCGGTCTTGGTCCTGGATGAAGCACTGCGACTCCGCAGGGCGAAGGCAGGAGGCGGAGGGTGCAGGTGTCTTGGGCTTGGCTCCCTGGCGGTGCCAGCGGAACTTGGCTAGTTCTGAAATCCCGGTGGTGATGGAGCCGATCCACGGAAGGGTGGTGTTGTCCGTGGCCGTCATGCTCCAGTCGCCAGCACCGGATGTTTTTAGGTGGGTGATGAGCTTCGCCAATCTTGAGCTTGTGACCAGATACACTCTCCCTCAGTTTTGAGAGGGTGTGGAGGCGGGACTCGCACACCGCCAACATCCCTCGTAACTCTTTGTATTTCTTGTTTTGCTTCTGCTAGCGAAAAGTACGCTCCACTGATAGCGTTAGCTAGGCCCAACGTTAGCCGAGTTGACAAGGCCAATACGCTTACTTTCCTCCAACGAGTGCTCTCAGTTCAGTCAATTGACCAACTTTTAGAAGTTTCACCAACAAATGCAGCCTTAATGACGGAGGAGAGCTCAAACCTCCTCCTTTCTTCACTGATCTGGTTAGAAATGGCGTTAGAAATGCGTTTATCTGTGTTTTTGTCGTGAGCCCATCTGCTGCCGACACGGGCACCGCCATCTTACCTGAGCAACATACAAAAAACACATGAGGAATGATGTCCCTGCTCTGAAGTTCAGGCTCTGAGAGTTGGAACTGATCCCTCTTTGTGGCTCAGTTTCTTCAGTCCAGCGTTGAACTGGACCAAGTTGTTAAAACAGTGGAATGAAAGGTGGCTGCTGCACATCCACAGTCTTTAGCTAACTCTGCTGGAACATTAGCCTCAGATAGAGTTCATCCACAGTCTTTAGCTAACTCTGCTGGAACATTAGCCTCGGATAGAGTTTATCCAGTCTTTAGCTAACTCTGCTGGAACATTAGCCTCGGATAGAGTTCATCCACAGTCTTTAGCCAACTCTGCTGGAACATTAGCCACAGATAGAGTTCATCCACAGTCTTTAGCTAACTCTACTGGAACATTAGCCTCAGATAGAGTTTATCCACAGTCTTTAGCTAACTCTGCTGGAACATTAGCTTCAGATAGAGTTCATCCACAGTCTTTAACTAACTCTGCTGGAACATTAGCCTCAGATAGAGTTTATCCACAGTCTTTAGCTAACTCTGCTGGAACATTAGCCTCAGATAGAGTTCATCCACAGTCTTTAACTAACTCTGCTGGAACATTAGCCTCAGATAGAGTTTATCCACAGTCTTTAGCTAACTCTGCTGGAACATTAGCCTCAGATAGAGTTTATCCACAGTCTTTAGCTAACTCTGCTGGAACATTAATTCAATTCAATTCAATTCATTTTTATTTATATAGCGCCAAATACAACAAATGTCATCTCAAGGCACTTAGTAAGTCCAATTCAAGCCAATTGGAATTCAATTAATTAGTAATAATCATAATTCATAAAATAATCCAATTCGTTCATATAGAGCCAATTCAAAAACAATTTCCTAGCTAAGAAAACCAACAGATTGCACTGAAAACTTTTTCTTTTTCGGTCCAATCTCCCGGCCTGAGCGTGCCTGAGGCGACTGTGGAGAGAAACGACTCCCTTTGAACAGGAAGAAACCTCTGGCAGAACCAGACTCAGGAAGGGTGGCCATCCGCCTCTACCAGCTCGGGTTTGAGAAGACAGAAAGGGGGGAGGGGGCCGCGGCGGCACTGTAACATCATTCAAAGGATATCTGTTGGAACAGGGAAACACGAGTTAATGACCACAATAATATCACATATACACAAAGAGAGTAAAGTGAGGAAAGGTGTGACAGATGAGGCCCCCCAGCAGTCTAGGCCTATAGCAGCTTAACTATGGGATGTTTCAGGATTACCTGAGCCATCCCTATTCAAGATAAACACAAGAAACTTGTGCTAACGAAAATAAATAATAAAATAAAGGACCAGACTCAGTGAGTAATTCCCTATACTCCCTATATAGATCTGCTCCTCACACCACAACAACCATCTTTTTACAGCCACAAGCTACCTCAGCCTCTCACCAACTGCACACCAGTCACAGCGGGGTGGGGATGCAAACCCTGGTTCGGGTAGGGGGAGAAATAAAAGAGGTAAGATAGGCGGGAATGGGATTCACACCCTGGTTCGGGTAGGGGGTAATGAAAGTATAGAGGGTGACAGAGGTGGAGGCAGAACAAGACACACTAGCAGACACACTATCAGATTCAACAGACCTAACTATAAGCTTTATAAAAAAGGAAAGTTTTAAGCCTGGTCTTAAAAGTGGAAAGGGTGTCTGCTCCCCGGACATTTACTGGCAGCTTATTCCACAATAGAGGGGCCTGATAACTGAAGGCTCTGCCTCCCATTCTACTTTTAGAAACTCTGGGAACCTCAAGTAAACCTGCAGTTTGGAAACGAAGTGCTCTGTTAGGAAAATATCTTACAATGAGATCTTTAAGATATAATGGAGCTCGGTCATTAAGAGCTTTATATGTAAGGAGAAGAATCTTAAATTCTATTCTGAATTTAACAGGGAGCCAATGAAGAGAAGCTAAAACTGGAGAAATATGATCTCTCCTGTTAGTTCTCATCAAAACTCTGGCTGCAGCATTTTGGATCAGCTGGAGGCTTTTCAGAGAATATGTGGGACAGCCCAATAATAAAGAATTACAGTAGTCCAATCTTGAAGTAACAAATGCATGAATTAGTTTTTCTGCATCACTCTGAGACAAGATGTTCCTGATTTTAACAATATTACGAAGATGAAAGAAGGCAGTCCTAGAAACCTGTTTTATATGCGAGTCAAATGATAAGTTCTGGTCAAAAATAACTCCAAGGTTCCTCACTGTAGAACTAGAAGCCAAGGAAATACCATCTAGAGTAACTATATAGCTAGACAATTTCTCCCTGAAACGCTCAGGTCCAAAGATAACGACTTCAGCTTTGTCTGAATTTAGAAGCAGACAGTTCTGAGTCATCCAGGTCTTTATGTCTTTAAGACATGCTTGTAGTCTGACCAACCTATTGGGTTCATCTGGTTTTATAGATAAGTACAGCTGAGTATCATCAGCATAGCAATGGGAATTTATGCCATGCTGTCTAATAATGTTACCTAATGGAAGCATGTATAAAGTGAAAAGAATCGGTCCAAGCACAGAACCCTGGGGAACTCCATTAGCCTCAGATAGTTTATCCACTGGGCTCTGATATCCTCTGAGGCTGCTGCTGGATGGAAGATGCATGCTCCTCAGTGCAGCTGACAGCAGAACATTTCCACCAGAAGCTGGCTTCATCCGTCCAGCAGGGTGGATGTGAGTGGGCGGGGCTTAGCAGAGGAGGCGGAGTCAACTTAAGTAGTTACTACTTTAGATATGAAAATCAGAACGGCTCGTTAAAGGTGGGGTCTGAGATCTTGGAAAAACGGTTCCTGCAAGCTATATTTTTGAAAATACACAACCTTGCCTCTCCCTTCAGCCCACCCCTCGAAACCACGCCTTCAAAACACATGGACAAGTCACGATTCTGTGAACGCGCAGGGGGGAGGGGTGAGGGGGGCTGACGGTTGATTGGCATGTCAGAATCCAATAGAAGTAACTCTCATCATTGCTTCTATTGGTCAGACATTTCCTCTTGCTACACCCTCTACAATGGACTAAAAGATATATTTTTTTCCCAAACATTCTATTTTAGTGGGTGCAATGGGGTCGTGAGGTAGCCTAGCAAGCCAGACCCGTACAGCAAAAAGCTGTACAGGGGTCTAGTGACACTGGATAGCAGTGTGGGCGGGATAAACGGCTGTCTGTCAAGTTTAACGCCACGCAATAGGATGGCGCAACAACCAATCAGAGCGATGAAGAAGTTTTATGTAGTCAACGCGACGGAATGTACATTGTGGTTTGTAGTCTATGGCCTGAAAAGCTGATTACTCTTAAGCTATAAACTCTGTAAATATATAACTTTAGCAACATTTGAAACATTTTCAGGCGAGAAAGTAGTCATTTAGACCCCCAAGGTGTTGAAAATCTGACAAAATACCGGCTATTTACAATTTTGTTCCCACGAATTTGTCGCTACTAAAGCTAGCCGCAGTGAGCAACGCACTTCCGGTTTTGCCGTTCGGCCCGCTGTCTTCGGTACATCATGCTCGCAATTGACTGGGGATTGCTCTCAGATGTAAGTTTACTTCGTTTCCCTATAAATCTAAAGAGAGCTAGCTAATGGAAGGCAATATAGCTGTTATATAAGCCTGTTCCCGGGCGCAGCCATTGTTTACCTCTCTCTGGAACTACACACTGAAACGTCGCACCTCTGTCGTCACTAGGTAGCCCGGCCTCTGACCCCGCTCCTCACGATTTCATTGGCTCGATTAAGTTTTGATTTGGAACCTCGCAAAACGACCACAAGTGACTAGACTAGCCCCGGAGCAAATTCAATTTGCGGCCGCTAGGGGCGTCTAGATTTCTAGGCTAGTCGTGAGGAGGTTTTCAGATAATATGATAAAAAATGCTCCAGAAAACATCTCATACCCCACCTTTAAATGAGGAACTTTCAAACAAAGGGAAACTAAATAAATACCAGGGTTGTGTTTTTGGGGAGATTTACACCTGCTAGTGAATTGAATGAATCGGTTACAAAAACTTAAGGGTTTACTCGATTCATGTTTTATTGTAAACCAAATGCAACTCATTTCATCACATTATCACAAAACAAAAACAGGAAACAAATAAGAATTGTTTTGTTTTTTTTAATATTTCCTGAAACGTGGGCATTAATGATCTAAAACTCCAGAAAGACTGGATCGATGTCTTCAGAAATAAAAATAGACAAATCGTAAAGATCATTAGGATTTTAAAATCTAGTGCTACATGATAAAATATGTTTAAATACATTTTAGAATAAAGTGAACACAGGCTGAAAGAGCCAGTTGAAGTGCAGCAGCTGCCATGCTCTTGCTCGTGTTAGCTCTTCCAGCTGTAGCTGTAGTCGTTCATGGTCATATGTGTCAGAGCAGTCTTCCCCAGGCTGGAGGGCTGCTGCAGCTGCTGGATGGAGGCAGGATGGAGGCCACACCCAGACGGGTCAACAGACCCACTGCTGCCCTGCAAACACACAGAAACAAGCACCTTAAGTCAGCCGTCCCCGAGCGTTTTTGACCCCGGACCGGCCTTTAAGGTGTGCCGGATAAATACAACAAAGTAAAATGATACGACCAACACAAAAACTGTGGCATTTTGTAAATATAATGACAAACGTGAATCCACTGTGTACTTCTATGTAACTTTTAGTTTGGAAGGCTTCATTGCCTCATTGGAGAGCGGGCTTGGTGCGTGGGAACCACCGTCACCATGAATCCATGTTTTAAGTCTCCTGGTGTCGTCTGTTAAATGCAGCTTTCTTGTTCTTAGAAGAAGAGCCTCTGAGCACTGTCTCCTCACTGGGCCTTTTCCCCTTTGCAAAGAAACTTTCCAAAGACTGTTTTTTACTCACTTTGCTAGCTTGTGGGTTTAATATTAGCCTTAATGTATCACGTGACCGAGACAAGCATCTTGACACGTGTCAGGAGTGAGACGGATGTAACGGAGAGAATTGGGTCATTTTTCAAAATAAAACATTTTTCAGACTCGGATAATAAATAAAACGGAAATAATGGAAGTTATTTATTCTTTCTGTGCAGCCCGGTACCACACGCCCCACAGACCGGTACCGGGAGTTAGGGACCGCTGCCTTAAAGGGATATGCCACCCCCAGGCCAAATTAAGTGTATCCCCGCATTCCCGAGACATAAATAAGTGTGTGGGAGCGTTTTCCTGGCGACCCAGGCATTGTCCGAGTCTCACAGCACTGACCACTGCTTGGTCGCGCGTCATACATACATACATACATACATACATACATACATACATACATACATACATACATACATACATACATACATGCTGGCGACTAGCGTCACCACTCTAAATATTTCGCCCAACGTGAATTAATTTACTTGATTTACCTTCTAATTACTGTGTGAGTGGTGTACTTTCACATCGCGTGCAAATGACTGTGTAAATCTACACAGAAGGCTTGTTTTGCTCATGTCGGTTTGGGAACTAGTTTCAGGTGCGGAAAATATAGCCAAAGCACACTCCCCGCTACGTCTTGATAAAGAACAGAATCTGACCGCTTTATGTTTCCACTTTTTATTTCATCACCAAAATCAGAAAACTGAACATGCCTCGTTATCCAATTTTACATTTATTTATTTCTTTTTTTTTTTAATTATTTGGTACATTTGAAAATAGAAAATTAGTTTTAGTGGAATTTAGTTTAGTTTAAGTTCAACTTATTTGTCTGTTATGTTTGAGTTTTCCGGAGTTCAGAGTCTGGATCTACCCTTACCCTAAGCCTTACTGCTACCTTGACCCTTACCCTAAGCCTTACTGCTACCTTGACCTTTACCCTAAGCCTTACTGCTACCTTTACCCTAAGCCTTACTGCTACCTTGACCCTTACCCTAAGCCTTACTGCTACCTTAACCCTAAGCCTTACTGCTACCTTAACCCTAAGCCTTACTGCTACCTTAACCCTAAGCCTTACTGCTACCTTAACCCTAAGCCTTACTGCTACCTTAACCCTAAGCCTTACTGCTACCTTAACCCTAAGCCTTACTGCTACCTTGACCCTTACCCTAAGCCTTACTGCGAGGTCCCTGACAAACACAACTTATTAAAACCATCCATTTACATTTGTGCAAATCAACTCGTCTACATCAACATTTTTAGGATCTAGAAAAGAAAGAGTAGGTCACTGTGTTCTAATCAAAGGGTGATGAGCTATCCTGTAAAAACTTTGAGATAACCACGGTTGGAAATCACACTGAGCGGATGGTGAATCTGTTGAAAAAAAAAAGAGGAAGTCTCAGATGTCCCAGCTTGCCATCAGCACTTAAACGCAGCATGTGTTTGTGGATCCGGGAGGATCCACAAACGAGCTGATTCAAAGGTAGAAATGTGTGGGAAATAGTAATGTATGTAAAATCTGTTTACAAATTTAGAACCAGACTGACCCATTTCAGAGGTCAGATCAGTTGGCCATGTGACCCCGGTGAGTGACACTCGTAAACAGTTCTGTACACGCACGAGTTTACAGGGGTCTACTGTAAACTACATTTACTTCACGCATCACTGACATAAGCTTGGATATATTGAGGAATCCGGCGGCCGTCAAGAATAACTACAAGAAATGAGCTAAATTAAGGTGGGGAGAAAGGTGGTGTACTCCAGCAACTTCAAAGGCAACTTCATGGCCAAGTGTAAAACACTGGTTTTCTCACAAGTGCAATATTGTGTTTAAATACATAGCCATATTGTTTTTCTATTGTTTTTCTATTTAGTATTTATACTTTTTACATACTGTCCCTTTATAGTTATATAGTTATATGTCTGCACTGAAAGGCCTGCACCTTACTTTTCGTTGTAATCGTTACAATGACAATAAAGACAATCTGAATAAAGACTTCTACTAGCTGACGACCTCCTGAGCTTGAGCTGCAGATGCTGCATTCATGGGACCTCCTGAGCCTGAGCTGCACGGATGCTGCATTCATGGGACCTCCTGAGCCTGAGCTGCAGATGCTGCATTCATGGGACCTCCTGAGCCTGAGCTGCACGGATGCTGCATTCATGGGACCTCCTGAGCCTGAGCTGCACGGATGCTGCATTCATGGGACCTCCTGAGCCTGAGCTGCACGGATGCTGCATTCATGGGACCTCCTGAGCCTGAGCTGCACGGATGCTGCATTCATGGGACCTCCTGAGCCTGAGCTGCACGGATGCTGCATTCATGGGACCTCCTGAGCCTGAGCTGCAGATGCTGCATTCATGGGACCTCCTGAGCCTGAGCTGCAGATGCTGCATTCATGGGACCTCCTGAGCCTGAGCTGCAGATGCTGCATTCATGGGACCTCCTGAGCCTGAGCTGCAGATGCTGCATTCATGGGACCTCCTGAGCCTGAGCTGCACAGATGCTGCATTCATGGGACCTCCTGACAAACAGCACCCCACTAAGTTGAGACTGAATAAAATGCTAAATGTTTCCAATAAACAAAAGACTTCGAGCCTTTCTAAGCCTGTGGCAGCTCCGGCGTGTGTCCTTCTCACCTGCTGCTTGGTGGCGTGCACGTTCATGACGGCAGTGGGTGCATGAGTGTAAAGAGCAGCTGAAAAGTTCCCTTTCTGAGCTGGCCGGAGGAGGGTTGTGATGGCATGAAGACTGGAGGGGAGGACTGGTCCTGCAGCCGGGAAAGAAACCAGGGAGACTGAAAAACACTGAGCTCACAGCTCTATACAGATATTTATCTTGATTTCTATCTAGAGATTTTAGAACAGTTATTTTTGTGCACCTGTGATCTCCAGACTGCTGATGTTCTGGTAGGTGGAACCAACCTGGCTCTTCACGTTCACACTGCGGCCCTGAAACGCACAAACACGCAGATAAAAGTGAAAACACTGGGCTGAACTGTATCAGGCGTTAGTTCAGGGGTCAACACAAAGTTCACACGGGGGGCCGGCCAGAACACCAACTGCCAATCAGACTCCCAGAGGGTCCGAGTGAAGAGGCAGGTTAGGGATGTTCAGGTGGTTTATTTCCTTTTCTTTGCAGGCAATAAGGTCATGTGTGGTTTTCTATCAAAAGAACAATAACAAACACCCAAATGAATAAAAAATAAAGCTCTTAATCTCTAATAAAGGAGTACTGAAACTACTGCATCTCTATTTGCCTCTAATTCCCACCATCACAGCCCTGAAACACACTTCACCTGACTTACTGTCATTAACGCACATAAACAACATCACATGGTAACATTACGTAACACTCACTGTAAACATCACGCTAATGAGTCAGCGCGGTAAAAACAGACATAACACTGGATCAGAGGCAGGCGAGCTAAATGCTACAGCTAGAGTAAAGATGATCACATGGCGAGTTCCACATCAAAGCAACAGAAGCTACGGCTGCAGCAACGTGAATACATTACATAAACAATATGTACAGCCATAGTTTCATACACGCACACACGGGACGTTAATTAACTGCTCGGTCATCACTGTCCACTCGTCAGAGCGCACACCTTTCAGTTACGCTACATGACCAGCAGAGGGCCGCTCCGCTATGAACTGACCAACACTATATCTACAAACATCACACTCTAAACATAACACGTCTCAACTTTGGAGCCTTTCCTACACTCTCACGTGTGTGGGCTGGCTTTATATTCCACTCTGTGTGTCAGTACCTTCAGCATGTGCACGGAAGCCCCTCTGAAAGCAGTGGGGGCCAGCAGGGTGGGAGGTAACCCAGCCTGGGAGCCAGAAGCTGCCACCACACTCTTGGAGTTGATGAGGAAGTTGATGAGGGTGAAAGTGTGCGATCCTTCCACACACACCACAGACTCTGGCTTATGGTCCACAGACACAGCGCTGGCCTCCTTATGGCTGAGCAGCAAGTCAAGGTGCTTCCAATGGTTTTAGGGACCGCTAACACGTTAAACTGACACAAGGTGCTTCCAATGGTTTTAGGGACCGTTAACACGTTAAACTGACAAGGTGCTTCCACTGGTTTTAGGGACTGTTAACACGTTAAACTTACAAGGTGCTTCCAATGGTTTTAGGGACCGCTAACACGTTAAACTGACACAAGGTGCTTCCAATGGTTTTAGGGACCGTTAACACGTTAAACTGACACAAGGTGCTTCCACTGGTTTTAGGGACCGTTAACACGTTAAACTGACAAGGTGCTTCCAATGGTTTTAGGGACCGTTAACACGTTAAACTTACAAGGTGCTTCCACTGGTTTTAGGGACCGTTAACACGTTAAACTTACAAGGTGCTTCCAATGGTTTTAGGGACCGTTAACACGTTAAACTGACAAGGTGCTTCCAATGGTTTTAGGGACCGTTAACACGTTA